>NC_140288.1:14844151-14856651 GCF_964030765.1 Micromesistius poutassou
CAAAGGTTTTCTTACATTACCATTCTTGGCCTGCTTTGCCAGGTGGTCTTTTGATGCATAGATTGAAATAAATAAAGGAGACCCCGTGTCTAGACATTTTCCAGCGGGGACTGTAGCGCACGTGTGTGTGTGTGAGAGAGAGAGAGAGAGAGAGAGAGAGAGAGAGAGAGAGAGAGAGAGAGAGAGAGAGAGAGAAAATAAGATGTCGGGCCATTGATGCTAACCTGCACAACTTCTAGGGAGGTAGCAGTCACTGTGAGGGTTAACATGTTTCCCTCCACAGCGTCTTGTGTTTACCTATATTCAAATGTTGTTCAATGTACTATTTGTGCTATGATCCACCTATATGTTAAGAGAGATTATGTGTGTGTGTGTGCCTGTGTGTTATGAATGTGTGGATGCACATGTCTGTGTCTCTTATGTGCATGTGTGTATCTTATGTCTGCCATTATGTGTGTCTATGCTATGCTATATGCTATATGTGTGAATAGTGTGTGTGTGTGTGTGTCTTATCTATGGATGTGTGTGTTTGTTATGTCTGTGAGTGTGTGTGTGCCACTGTGTGTGAGTGCATATGTGTGTGTACCTGCGTGCATATGTGTATCTGCGTGCGTATGTGTGTGTGTATGTGAATTTCTTGTGTTATGTGAATGTCTAATGTGTATGTGTGTGTGTGTGTGTGTGTGTATGTTTGTACGTATATGTGTGTGTGTGTGTGTGTGTGTGTGTGTGTATGTGCATTTCTTGTGTTATGTGAATGTCTTATGTGTGTGTGTGTGTGTGTGTGTGTGTGTGTGTGTGTGTGTGTGTGTGTGTTTGTGTGCGTGTGTGTGTGTGTAGGACTTGCCTCGGTAGCAGGGATGTGTGAGCCAGAGCGAAGTTGCAGCATCAACGAAGACATTGGCCTTGGGTCGGCGTTCACCATCGCACACGAGATCGGTCACAAGTCAGTATGCTTCAAGCTTCCCGACGTCTTTCCTGTGTCCTTTAAAGTCACGATGTGTAAGATTAAGCCCCTCCCACTTAGTAGGCGGGAGACTTAGAGACTTCTAAACTAACGCTATGCAGTATTCTGTTTCGCTGGCTGTGCAACTGTGACACGCGAATTAGCGTAGCTCGGTTAGCTGGATGGCGTAGGTGGGAGGGTTTCTATAGTAAGATTCTTGTAAACCAAGAGAGAGGTACGGGCAGGCCAGCGTTTTTTGTATTTGTAGAATATATCAGTTATAGGATGTCAATTTATTGATAACATTATTGAAATCACTATTGATTAGCAATGACTAGAGATATGTCCAGGTTATTCTGTGCTACGAGCTAGTTAAAATGTGACACATTGTGACTTATCTATCTTATTTAGTAACTTCTTAGTAATCGATCTAAAGAGACACATCTTTCTGGACTGAATGAGCAGGAAGCGCTGATGTCTACAGCAGATATCGGCTGGGAGTCAAACACCCTCGCCACTGGTCTCCACTGTCCTGTAGCAAGACTATCCTGTACTTAAATATAGATAAAGGAAGTCAGTAACAACACAGTATCACATCATTCATTACAGATAAGTGATCGGTGATATCTTGCCTTTTTTTCGACTTTTCGCTTCCTGCGTGTATGTGCAGTGATATCATGAAAAGTTAGAAGTAAATCCTGATGCTAGATTTGTGTGTGCGTGAGTGCGTGCGTGCGTGCGTGCGTGCGTGCGTGCGTGCGTGCGTGCGTGTGTGCGTGCGTGTGTGTGTGTGTGTGTGTGTGTGTGTGCGCGTGTGGACCTTCTCCCCCAGCGGAGCTGTGTCTCAGCATATTTCCTCATGCAAATGTCACCCTAGTCTCCAAACCTCTTGGCTCCCTCCTCCTGAATATAAAGCAAAATAATGATGATGTACGAGCCCGTGCATTCCCCCTGTCTAGGGTTCAGTGAGATGGCAGTTTCCTTTATTATGTGTCCCGTCTGCTTCTGTTGTTGGGCAGTTGTAAAAATAGGCTTTGCTTTGAGAGGATGTATAAAAAAAGAGAAGCGTTCTCCCCGGGACATCGGAGGCAGGTTTGGAGCGACAGCTGACTTATTTCCAGAGCAGGGTTAAATGTCATAAACACCGGCCTTACAACAACAGGTCGGGGCCGTGCGGCGATGTGGTCGGGGTTGGCTCTATACTGGCTCTATACGTTGAAGCTGAGGCCCTGTGCCTTCGGACCATACGGAAAAGTACACTTTGGCCGGGTGCTGTAACCAGAGCTTTTCTCTTTTTAAATCATATTTAGCCACGTCAAGTATGAAACACATCACTTTCTTTGAAACATATTCTCCATATTACTGAAGAAACAAGCTAAACTAAATTATCTGGCGCGTAAAGTCAGAATAACAACTCAACAAGGTGGAGATGGTTAGAGTCATTTGAATGACTCTTTCACCACCTGTGGTGATTGCTCTCTCTCTCTCCCTCTCTCTCTCTCTCTCTCTCCCCCTCTCTCTCTCTCTCCCTCCCTCTTGCTCTTTCTTTCTCTTCCCCTCCCTCCCTTGATCCCTCTCTCTCTCTCTCTCTCTCTCTCGCTCTCTATCTTCCTCTCTCTCTCTCCCCCCTCTCTCTCCCTCCCTCTCGCTCTCTCTTTCTCTCCCCCTCCCTCCCTTGATCCCTCTCTCTCTCTCTCCCTCCCTCTCGCTCTTTCTCTCTCTTTCCCTCTCTCTCACTCTCTTCCTCCCTCTCCCGCTCTCCCCCTCTCTCCCCATTTCTCTCCCTCTCCCTCTCTCTCTCTGTCTCTCCCCATCCACTGTTTCTGGGAGCCCATTACTCCTTCGCTAGCCCACCTGGTGCATGGAGGGGATATAGACGTCCCTTCTGCACAGAAGAAGAAGAAGAAAAAATAAAGAGCCAGTCTGCCTGTCACAGTTTTTATTTATAAGCTGCCACAGACTGCAACCTCTCTCGTTTTTTAAAACACATAAAGACCCGTTTCGGCGCGAGCCAATTGCAATATAGCAACATCTGCTCTGTCTCTCTCTGTCTCTCTCTGCCCCCCTCTCTCTCTCTCTCTCTCTGTCTCTCTCTCTCTCTCTCTCTCTCTCTCTCTCGTCTGTCACTAGCTTCGGGATGAACCATGATGGTATCGGGAACTCGTGTGGCACCAAAGGCCACGAGACGGCAAAGCTGATGGCGGCTCCATTACCGCCAACACCAACCCCTTCTCCTGGTCGGCCTGCAGCAAGAATTACATCACCAGCTTCCTTGAGTAAGTGGAAGAGGGCTATTCGGCTCTTGTGTGTGTGGTGTGTGTGTGTGTGTGTGTGCGTGTGTGTTTGTGTGCGTGTGTGTTTGTGTGAGTTTGTGGTTGTGTGTGTGTGTGTGCCTGTGTGTTTGTGTGTGTTCGTGGTTGTGTGTGTGTGTGCGTGTTTCATGGTGTGTGTTTGTGTGTGTGCGTGTGTGTTCGTGTGTGTGTGTGTGCGTGGTGTGAGTTTGTGTGAGTTTGTGGTTGTGTGTGTGTGTGTGCCTGTGTGTTTGTGTGTGTTCGTGGTTGTGTGTGTGCGTGTTTCATGGTGTGTGTTTGTGTGTGTGTGTGCGTGTGTGTTTGTGTGTGCGCGTGGGTGTGTGTGTGTGTGTGTGTGCCTATGTTGTATTTTGCTGTTGTGCATGAATGTGTGCATGAGTAACTGGCTTGAAAATCCTCTCGGCTGTCTGGAGGATTTGGGCCGTTGGCAGCCCAACACCCTGGTATGCAGTTCCCCCCACGCTTTAAAATCCATTCTATCATCGTTGTCTCACTTGTCTGTGTACGAGGCCTTTTGTTGTGGTAATCGTGAGCGCTGAGACTGTCGACCCCATGGGAGAGAGTGGCAGAGTGGCACATGCAAAGACCATCTGCGGTCCATCGCCCAAAGGTGTTGGATTGTTGTTCTCATTGCTGCTGGAATATGATTTGGCATCGAGCGCTTGGTTGAACTCAACACTGTGAGGGAAGGCCTGCACACCTAACCAGCAACTCAAGCAAACTTAGATCCCCCATCGATTTAGTGCATTTACCATTCACCCTTAAGTCATTTAGACACATTTATCCAAAGCGACTTACAGTGAACGAAGAGGGATTAAGGATAACGGGTTAGGTGCTTCTTGCTCAGGGATGCCTAGAAGTACACTGCGGACACCTGTGGGTTCGAACCCGGTCCCATTTTATTTAGCTGGGAGTGGACCAGCCTCACCGCTACAGACCATGCTGCCCCCCATCTCTCGCTCGGTGTCCAATCTGATGTAACAGAGCCAGAACAAAAAAAACTAACTAAGCGCTGTTCCCATGATATGACATCATAGATCACGTGACATAACATCTGGGCCGTGAGTGGCACACACAGGCCATTCCTGTCACAGAATGGGTAAGGAGAGTCATTGTTTGTGGGGTTTGTTGATTCTGACCTCATTGATCTTATTTCGCTCGGAAAGAGCTGTAAGAATGATGTGATGACATCGAAACCTGACTGTGACGTGCACACACAGTTACATTGTACTCGTAGAATGTTAGAGCTATCCAGACCAATTGTAAAAATACTTGGGGTTTTCAAGACTGAAAAGTACGTCAAAATGTGATCTAACGATCAAACATTTTAAGCCCAGACAAACGGTTTATAGAGGCCTTTGAGACTCTAGGCATGATTAAGGGCTATTCAAATACACTGGATTTGACAAGACTAGCAGGGCCAATTATGTTGGCACTGCTCTCGCTGCTGCTGCTTTGCTCAATGGCTCTTGGGCGGCCTGTGAGGCTTGCTTTAATGGAGGGAGTGGAAATCCAATCTATTTCAGTGCTTCACTATCGCTTCCTTGAGTTGATTGCAAGAAACATTCTCTGGCATTTTGTCTTTGTTTCGATAAATGTCTTTCTTTACGAACTAGGTGGTGAAATATCATCTGAATTAGCCCTACAAAGCCTTTCTACTGTATTACTCTTGTTTAAAGGCTGGGCCAGAGGAATAGTTAATTTAGCGAGGAAGAGATCATCTAGTCTAAAGCTGAAGGCTCAGCATGAGAAGCTTAGCTCTAGTGACCTTCTCAATTGGATAGCTTTGTGGGTAGCAGTCCCTGGTCTATCCGGACTAGACTATTACTTTCTTGATGGATCTTACTTAACAGTGGATTTTCATCTGTTCTTGTCTTCTCCTCCTCCTTATCCTCCCGATCCCCTCCATCTTCTCCTCTCCCTCCTCCTTTCCTTCTTCCTCCTCCTCCACCTTTTCCTCTTCTTCTCCATATCCTCCTCCTTCTCCTCTTCCACCTCTTCCCCTTCTTCCTTCTGTTCCTCTCTCTCTCTCTCTCTCTCTCTCTCTCTCTCTCTCTCTCTCTCTGTTTATGTATCATGAGCAGGAGCATGTTTAGTGTAGTGAGTCCCTCCCAGACATAATGGTGGTGGGGAATAATGGCGGTTCTGGTTGTCAGTTGGCATTTCCTGACGACAGCTTTTGAAGGGAAGGTTTCCAGCGACGCTGAGCCGAGGTGACAGTGTCGCCGTCCTGGTCCTAATTGGACCACAAAGAGAGGGATTTTCCACTGTTCTCTGCCAAAAAAGAGAAGCTCTTTGAGACTGATTAAAGCAATGCATCCATAGGTATAAGAGGGTGGTGCAATCGCCATGACCATTGTGTCTTTGTTACATGTATCTTTCATGTTGGAAGGTTTTAACACTTAACGGTAATTGTTTATTAGAAAATGGGCTTTTCCTTCCCCCTCTTACAAAGTTTTTACTCTTCCTCGATCGATAACGCTGGTGGGTCTTTTGGAGCCGTGAAGGGTTTCTGCTTTTCATTGTGAGCGGCAACTGCCAAAAATGCCCCTTGTTTTAGTAGTACTGCTTGTCTGTTTAGTCCCTATCTTTCCTCTGTCCCGCAACGCACAGTGTTGCTCACGTAACGGGCCTGTTCTCCATAGCGCTCTCCCTCCATCCCTTATCAGGCCCTCTCCTCCTCCACCTCCTCCTCCCCCTACTCCTCCTCCTCCTCTGCCTCCCAGCATTGCACGCGCGTTTGTCTTGTCACCTTGCCCGATGCTCCTTTCCAGGGATGGGACTCATTCCACAGCCTGCTGCTGCTGCTCACCGCAGCGTGGGGGGGGGGGGGGGGGGGGGGAGGAACCCCATGTTATAGTAAATAGTTGTGATGGTATTTTGCCTCACAAGAATCCTCCCGCCGCTGCTGAGCGAGACACAGGAAGGTCGGGGTATTGTGCTTCGTATTGCATATTTGCTTGGAAAAAAAAATAGGGACTAGAATCAAGGTACAGTTACTTTCCTTGAACAGAAAATAAAAGCCTCCCCTCCAAAATAAAAGCAATACAATACAACTATATTGTGCATTGCCTTCCCTCCAGACTTTGGGTGACTAAAGAATATATAATGTATAAGCGTATACTTTTGACAGATATATGTGAAAAAATTATATATAGTATAATTGTAGGACTATTACTGCTCGAGGACACAATTCTTTTTTTTTTTTCTTCTTCCAGCAAGTTATGTGGGAGCTCACATATATCTGTCTGACAAAGCAGACTAAACATTATCCGAGGGGTCAGACACATGGCCCATAGGCCTCTCTCTCTCTCTCTCTCTCTCTCTCTCCCTCTCTCTCTTTCCCTCTCTATACTCGTGGCGTTTTATTGGCTCTGCTTCGTAACATGCAGCGTAGACCAGGATCACAGAGCCACATAATCAGTGAGGACTGGTGGTCTTTAAATGGACAGGCAGGGCCCCTCACCGTCGTCTGCTCTCCTAGGCCTGCTCCTCTCACCGTTTGACCCTATGGCTCCTGTCTTCAATGCTATTTCATATTTAGTTTCTTACATTGAAGACAAATGAAATGGAGGTTTGGATACTCAATATTAAACAATTATTACATGCAGTCTGATGCCTTTGGCAATTCTTTTGCGTTGACAGTAGAAGTATATGACAACCATCAAGAACCACAAACTGATAGCTTTAGACAGACACTCGTTGGTGCAGTTGGTGCAGCATTAGCGCGAGGGCTAACCTGGCCCCCGGTCATTCATCTGCTGTAAGCTAAAGTGTAGAAAAAAAAGTTGCTGTGCATAAGAAACAATTCTATTGTAGGTTTGTTTTTTTGACAGCTCAGGTCGGGGGACGTGTCTGGACAATGAACCTCTGAAACGAGACTTCCTGTACCCAACAGTGGCCCCGGGGCAGGTGTACGACGCGGACGAGCAGTGTCGCTTCCAGTACGGATCGTCCTCCCGCCAGTGCAAGTACGGGGTAAGAAACCAGCGTCCAGCCACGCTGGGAAACCTGTTCACAAAACCAGCGCTCAATCGGTTCTGAAGGTAACCCTACTGGTGTGTGTTTCACCAGCCATCGCATCGCAAAAGAAAATCACTAACTAGCTAGTTAGGTGAATGCTAATTAAAAGTAAGCTAGCTGGCCCATGATAGAAACCAGCGTCTATTCATTAATTAATTTGGCCCCGCGTCACATTGAGTTCTCATTTCATCCAAAGTAACCTTGAAATTCACGAGCTAGCTAATAAGCTAAATACGAAATAAAAGTTTTCTAGCTGTACATGTGACACAATACAACATCTTTCACACTGTCCCACCTTGTTTAAACTTGTTAAATTCGCATTTGTCCAAAATAACCATGATACCTATAAATGCTTCAAATTCATCATATCATTAAAATTGTTATTCATTAGCTAGCTAATAAGCAAAGCATGAAAATTGTACCACTTAAAGGGATCATTAGCTACACACACATTCAGCTTTTGAGAAAAATCTTTAGTATTTGGCTTTTTTGAGTCCAATCCTAGATTAGAGTTGTGGAGCAAGTCTTGCCAAACCAGTCAAAACAACTTGTAGAGCAGTTGTGTCTGCTGCTACCACCAATGTGTTGAGTCTTTGGAAAGAAGTTAAGTAGTTTATGGAAAGTAGGAAAATATAACTGAAGAAAGGTTATGGTGACAATTTGGGCAGAGAGTTGAATTGATTCTTTTCAATTTATTTGATTAAATATCAATATTCAAGTTATAACATTTCATAATAATAGCTTGGTTCTAGATAAACAGTTTGGGAAGAGGAAAGAGAGATAATGGCTGACTGGTGCCAGGTTGGTAAAATAAAGCTCTTGGCTGGCGTTTACAACCTTGCAGGCAATTTGTGTTGGAACTTGGAACCAATACGTCTGCTGTGTTCTGGGCTGGCTCAGGAGAAGGAAACTTTTTAACATTGTCCTTCACACAAAAAGACAAACAACTAAAGACAGACTATTCCAATTCCTCACAAGGAATGGAAAAAAAACAAAACAAAAACAGGTAGGCTTATTTATTTGTTATGGATTGAGGTGACGTCATCATGGGATCTCTCGGGCATAAACAGTGTAAACAGCGGACGTTGCTGTGAAGACTTATGTCTGAAAAATATTGTCTGACATATGGATATTATATATAGTTAGATTGGTTCCATTTGGAAACTTTTAGACTTCTTTATGTAGGTGACAGAGTTAGGAGTTGGGAGTCATCAAGCTGCCCCAGAATTTTCCACTCTTTAAACTTAAAAAAAATAAAAAACACATATGCATAGATAACTAAATGAAATGAAAACTTCACAGACAGACAGAGTGATGACTCTCTGGGATTACAACGCACAAGGATTAGCGTCAATCATTATCAAACAATATCATCAAAGTAGCACACATACTATAATAAAGAGCGGATTTGGCTTCTCTGACCTCTAGTCTCCACTGGATGATAGCATGTGATACTAAGCGATGAAGGATGGATGTGTTTCCCCCCCCTCTCAACTCCCCATCGTACAGTATGGGGATGAACTCATGTTGATGAAGGGACCCCCCAGGGAGGGTCTAGAAACACACAAACACCCAAGACAACAAAAATAAACAGTTTAACCACAGCCTGAAATAATTGATGATCTAAATATTATTATATTTTCTTATAATTAATATATTTTTTTAAAAACTGGAGATGACAAAGTGTGTTTTAAAGAAGGAGATGAGCAGATTTTAACAGGGCTTGTATCTAGCTCCTTTGCTTTATTGACTCATAAGCACAATGTGATGGTTTGGAATCAGCATGAAACCAGTCCATTTATGACAGGATGAATAAGTCCTGTGTATACACAGCTTCTATAAATCTAGACGGCCACAGACACCCCGTGCACCATTAAGATCCACACTTCATTCCATAAAGATAATGCTAAAGATCAATTGTGCTATAGTAATAATGTCACACGTTATAAAGCAGAGACTCAGGCTTTATTACGTTCAATGTCAAGCACACACAAAAAGATGTTGAGTCTAAGACGTAAAATACCCTTTTCATACTTTACTACATAAACCTGCACAGCCTGTGGCAGATGCATTCTTCTCGGGTGACAGTTCTAACAGGCAGAACCCTGTAATAAAATCACACCTCGTGATTTATTAACCCACATGAAGAACACAATTAGGGCCAAGTTAAAAGGCGGTTGCGTGGGGGATATCCGAACTATACCTTCACGCATCTCCACAACACTTTCAAAATGAAAAAAGTAAGTGTTGCCGTTTCCCTGAGAACTGACAGCAGAGCGCACGGAAAGCCCAGGGCATCCTTTGATGGTTATATTAGCCCTCGTGGAGAAGCCCCCCTCCGTACCCTCCTTGTCCTATCAGAGATAGAGAGAACTCTTCTTCTTCTTCTTCGTCTTCTCCTTCGTCTTTGCATAAATCCATCAGCCTCAACATCCTCACAGGCTGGGGTTTTGAGCCGCTGACCTTTCGGTGCGGTCGAGATGGAGAATGGAACCATGGGGGGGGGGGGGGGGGGGGGGGGGGGTGCTTATTGGAACCAGCTGGAGGAGGGTAGAGGGGGGGGTGGGAGAGGGAGCGAGTGGCAGTTTGCTGCTTTATTTAATCTGGATAGGCTCAGAAAGCAGTGGGGCCGAGGGATGTGTGTGTGTGGGGGGGGGGGGGGGGGGGGTGATGGGGGGCGGGGGGGGAGCCTAGTTGCTGACCTCGTTGCACGGAGGGGTCAGTATGTGTGTACCACGCTATCATAACTCTTGTTCATGGGCAGCTCTTCTGCTATACACAGTTGTCCTGTAAAACGACCCCTTTGAAGTTTTCGAGATGGGAGACGCAGCCCAGTTGTTTTTTTTTTTTTTAATGGGGGCTCCTAATGTGTGCCGATGCGCGGCTTGTTCTTGTAGCACACACACACACTTGGTTGGTTTTATTTATTTCGGGGGCGGCCTGGTTTGACATTGTTCTCCATCCGTTCGTGTCAATCTGTCTCTGTCTCTGTCTCTGTCTCTGTCTCTCTCTCTCTCTCTCTCTCTCTGTTCTCTTTATGAGTCTCTTTCTATCTTGTCTGTTCTCTATCACACACTGACACACACACACACACACACACATACACACACATGCATGCATGAGCACATCACACGCACACACACTCACACACACACACACACACACACACACACACACACACACACACACACACACACACACACACACACACACACACACACCTTTCGTAATCCTCCAGTAATCCTTTAGTAATTAAGTTGGACGTGTTTCAGAACTCAGAATAAGTAGTTTCCTAGAGTGTTCCAGAATGTTCTAGACGGCGAAGTGAAGGAGTGTTCTAGAACGTTCTAGACTACAGTAGAGTAGAAGAAGAAAACACGAGTGGGACGTGAAGTCATAAATATTTGTCCAAAAGTGTTTTCTTCAGAGGAGCGGGTTTGTCCGTTGCTCAACGCTAATTCCCCTAAAGAGACAGGATGGGATTTGTTGAACTGATGTCACGTTCCCCTGTGATCTCGGAGATGAACGTCAGCAAACAATGAGGGCGGTGATGATTCAGCGGACAATGAATCTCTCCTAAGAAAACATTTGCAGTGGCGGATGACCATATTAGTATTGCTAATGATCTACGATGGACTCTGATAAAAAGCACATGGGCTGGCGAAATACGCGACAACAAACAATGGTGTTTCGGGGGTGGGGGGCCTTGATTGACCTGCCTCCGATCCACTTATTAGTCTGTCTTGCAGAACGAAGAAAAATAGATCAAAATAGTGCATAGAGAAATGTTTCTGACCCTGATATCTTCCCCCCCTTCAACACACATGAAAATGGGTGTTGAACAGACGGTTCCCTCCCAGTAGGGTCCCCACAAATCCGGACCCGCAAATACAGTCCCCACAACCCAGACCTCATCAATACAGTCTCCACAACCCAGACCCCATAAATACAGTCCCCACAACCCAGACCTCATCAATACAGTCTCCACAACCCAGACCCCATCAATACAGTCCCCACAACCCAGACCTCATCAATACAGTCTCCACAACCCAGACCCCATCAATACAGTCCCCACAACCCAGACCCCATCAATACAGTCTCCACAACCCAGACCCCATAAATACAGTCCTCATAAATCCAGACCTCATGAAAGCCGTCCCCACACCGCTCTTCTGACCAACTTGCTATTGCCTTCTTTCCTAGGAAGTGTGCAGAGAGCTCTGGTGCCTTAGCAAGAGCAACCGCTGTGTCACCAACAGCATCCCCGCTGCCGAGGGCACCCTCTGTCAGACGGGCAGCATCGAGAAGGGGGTGAGTGACCTTTTGACCCTTTTTTAGTTTAATACTTCCATACAGTACCCAAAACAAATAACAAAACGACCAAAACTAACGAACAAACCGCACTGACCGAATGACCCTCATTCGGTCGGCGCGGTTTTGATTTGCCTCGTCTCCACAAAGGTCTGGGATTGGGTACTATTCCCAGTGTCTACTCACGCATGCTTTCACATAAGAATACGTTAACACACACACACACACACACACACACACACAAGCATATACATGGGTGCCAAGCTTTATGTCATCGGTCAACTGTCCACGGTACCCAGCCAGGTTACGAGAGAGAGAGAGGGAGAGAGAGAGAGAGAGAGAGAGAGAGGCAGATTTAACATGGATTACGGCGGCCATTGTGGGTGGATGGTCCCGGGGTCTCAAAGGGAAGAATGGCAGCGTGTCACAAGCTGTCACCCATCATTACCGTTAGGTCAGCGGAGCCTTTCAGGACCTGGGGCCCACCGAGGGGGGGGCGGGGGGGCTGTGCTGTGCAGGAGGCCCCAGGTTGAGCCCGGGGGCTTTGAAGTAGCTTTGGGGGCGGCGATGGGAGAGCCGGTGGTGTAGCCCGTCTGCCCCCGCCCGCTTCAAAGAGAACGTGGATGCTCAGCCGAGATGTAATGGAAAGAGATGGAGAGGGGCCAATGGGAGGGCGGGAGAGAGGGGCCTGGCCAATAGGCGGCAGGGAGAGAGGCGCCTGGCCAATAGGAGGGAGGGAGAGAGGGGCCTGGCCAATAGGCGGCAGGGAGAGAGGCACCTGGCCAATAGGAGGGAGGGAGAGAGGGGCCTGGCCAATAGGAGCAATGTAGAGATAGGTCGAGTCAATATGAGAGAGGGAGAGAGGAGCTTGCGAATAGGAGCGAGGGGGAAGAGGCCAAGCCAATAGG
>NC_140288.1:14859151-14877050 GCF_964030765.1 Micromesistius poutassou
AAGTAAATGAAAACGATTTTAAGTAATTATGCATGCTTGTGATATAGTTTGATGCCCAAAAGTTATTTATTCTTCATCGATTGACGGATGTCATTTGTGTCGAAGCCTGGAAGGCTTTTCCATGTGTATTTTATAGAGACAATGTGATTTAAATCTATTAACAGGGAGGGGGGTGAATTTGCGTAAAACAAACATTTTTGCAGTTTCTGCCTTTTTTCACAATCATCCAATAAAGTATCTGTGGTGAAAACAGTGAGTGAGCCAGTGGGCACGAGAGACAATAAACACCTACTTTCTGTTTCCAAGCCAATAATTAGACCTAAGTTCAGGTATAAGTTCTCCAAAGGTCTTCCTCTTCAATACCAAGGGGTTCTCGGTTTACCTTATAAGGTTCTCTGAATTGACCAAAGGATGGTTATTCTGCAGCGCAGCGCTAACCACACTGTAAGCAATTTAAGGTTAGAATGTAAACTGACGAAAGATTTTGGCTTCTTTGGGCCAATACGTCTCCGTGTTGTCAGCACCATGTCGTAATCCTGCCTAAATAAGTTACCTGAGAGACTTATTAGATCATATATCTTCAAATAGACTCATCGTCATGTTAGAGCATTCACTTTCTTGGCTTTTCTTCCCTCCCTTCCTTCCATCCTTTCCTTCCTTTCGTCCTCCGTCTTTCCTTCCCCACCCCTCTCCATCGTACTCCTACCAGGTCAATAAGGGCACTCAGGGTTGCGTTAGGTTTGGGCCCATAGGAAGACTTAGATACGTACACTCATAGATACATAGAGCTACATAGAGCACTAGATACGTAGAGCACTAGATATGTAGCCTCTTAGATACGTAGACCCTTAAGTACAAAGAGCACTAGATACGTAGACTCTTTGATACGTACACTCTTAAATACAAAGAGCACTAGATATGTAGACTCTTAGATAGGTACACTCATAGATACGTAGACCCAGAGATACGTAAAGCCCTGGATTAGGACTCCTAGATAGGTAGACTCTTGGATGCATAGGATCCTATGTACACACACTGTTACCCACGTAGACCTTCAGTTACATAGAACCCTCGCTACGTAGACCATCAGTTACACTGAACCCTCGCTACGTAGACCATCAGTTACATAGAACCCTTCAGTTACATAGAACCCTAGCTACGTAGACCTTCAGTTACATAGAACCCTCGCTACGTAGACCTTCAGTTACATAGAACCCTTTAGTTACATAGAACCCTCGCTACGTAGTCCCTCAGACACTTAGACACCGGGCGGGTGTGTGCCAGCCTGCACCAGCTCAAGGTCTCCTCGGGCTGAAACTGTGTTTCTCATTACCCACACAAAGACGTGTTTTATTATTCATTGCAAATAAACACATGCAAACAAAGGAGCATTCCTCCAAATGCAAAACACATTGTAGTGCATTTCTACATTGTCTGCAATTTTCTTTTCTCTTTTCTGGGCTGGGTGGGTAGAGTGATATGTGGCAGAAGCCTACAAGGAAACTTGCAGACAACTGCAGGCGAGTTATTCCCCTAAATACTGAGTCGTTTATAATGGATATTGTTTTAATAAGCAGCCCCGGAGAGAGACATGACATATATCACGATGAAAACATAACACTACTAACTCTTGTTTCTCTGTGACATGATCCACGCCATTCCAAACCCTATTTCATCCATCTCTTATCTGCCTTAGACCTGTCTGGCGGGATCCCGAGATTTCCGGGAGAAGCAGTGTGCTGACTTTGACAGCATGTCCTTTCGTGGGAAGTATTACAACTGGAAGCCCTACACTGGAGGTACGTTCAGAGAGAGAGAGAGAGAGAGAGAGAGAGAGAGAGAGAGAGCGCGCTCTGCCTCGTCCACTTATAGTCTGTTAGTGGTTCGCGAGCCGGCCGGCCATCTGCTGTGCTTCACGAGTCCTCTGCTGTCTTCTCGCTTTCTTTTTTTTTCTTTTTATGACTCATCATCAGTGACAGTCTGGAGGGTGACCTTGTTGAGCAAACAGCCTGAGAGAGCGAGAGAGAGAGAGAGAGAGAGAGAGAGAGAGAGAGAGAGCGAGAGAGAGAGCGAGAGAGAGAGAGAGAGAGAGAGAGAGAGAGAGAGAGAGAGCGAGAGAGAGAGAGAGTGACGGAGAGCGAGCGAGAGAGAGTGAGAGAGACACACACCCATCGAGAGAGAGAGAGAGCGCAAGAGGGAGAGAGAGCGAGAGACAGAGAGAGAGAGAGAAAGAGAGAGAGAGAGAGAGAGAGAGGGCAAGGGGGGAGAGAGTGAGAGAGAGCAAGGGGGGAGAGAGTGAGGGAGCGAGAGAGACACACATACCGAGGGAGAGAGTGAGAGAGAGCGAGAGAGACACACATCGAGAGAGATTGAGAGCACAAGAGGGAGGGCGAGAGAGAGCGAGAGGAGGAGGACAGTACGGGATAGACACGGAGGGAGAGAGAGAGAGTCTGATGGGGAGAAAGAATTCCAGGCATTCCGTAGTGAAGTTTTGTGTGGAGCTGGACGCTCCTGTCGGCCGTCCAAGAGGCGGCCGCAGCCTGTCAACTCTGGCCTTTGCACGCGTTGACTTCTGCGTTGTATACACGCAGTCTGGCTGCTGCTGCTGCTGCGGCCTGGAATGAGCACTGGGCTCATGCTCACCACATTTTTGGGTTCATTGTGGGCCGCCACGGCTGATCCCCCGAAAAATAACAGATGTTACTGGCAGCAGGTTTTCCAAGAATCGTAGTGTTGCTCTATCTATCGCTGCAGTGTTGGAGCATTGTTGTGTTGAAGTGTCCGTACGGACACTTCAACACAACAATGCTCCGACACTGCAGCGACATTCTGCTGCAACACTGCTGCTGTTTGGTGTAGCGTTGTTGTGACGCTGTGCAGTGTTTCTCTTTGTGAAGAGATGCCAGGTGTTACATTTGAGGAGGAGTCCATTACTTCTCAGTGGAGTACACGCTCACCAAGACCACCACGTCTCATCCACGTCATCACGTCAATACGATCGCAATGAGATCCTGGTCATTTGACGGCCAATGGCAGCATCGAACCCACGTTGTGTGAATGGGTTCATCTGCTTGTACTTTGAGGTTTAACCTTTCTCCGCACAATGCTTTATTGTCTCATCTTCACTAAGACACACCCAGGTGTTCTCACCTGTGTGAGATACGCTGTATTCGTTCCAGATGTGTAATGGCGGACACAGCAGCCAAATTGCAGTTGACAGTTTCAAAGGGATTAACAAGATCCACTTTTTTGTTAGGAACACGCCAAAGAACTACGTCTAATATATACAGTATACGGAAAATAAATCTATAATATGAGCAGTAGAAATTAAATATGAAAAATAAACA
Source organism: Micromesistius poutassou (assembly GCF_964030765.1). Taxonomy (NCBI): domain Eukaryota; kingdom Metazoa; phylum Chordata; class Actinopteri; order Gadiformes; family Gadidae; genus Micromesistius; species Micromesistius poutassou. The sequence goes on from NC_140288.1 coordinate 14,862,499, forward strand.
CAGAATGTGAAGGCAAACTATTATTCCAGCAGAGATAAACATTATGATACGCCACGCTGTTGACGTAGCACAAGTTGAGCACCTCACCTGGACCTCATAAGCGTGTGTGCGTGTGTGCGTGTGCGTGTGTGTGTGTGTGTGCGTGCGTGCGTGCGTGCGTGCGTGCGTGCGTGCGTGTGTGTGTACCCTAGGCGGCGTGAAGCCCTGTGCGCTCAACTGTCTGGCGGAGGGCTACAACTTCTACACCGAGCGCTCCCCGGCCGTGATAGACGGGACGCGTTGCCAGGCCGACTCCCTGGACATCTGCATCAACGGAGAGTGCAAGGTAACGCCTCGGCCCTGCCGGACTCCTCCATCGCGCATCTCAAGGGCGTCTCCTTGGCGTTCCACCCTAATTGCCGCGAGGTGCTAGGCTGCCTGTGATTTGTCACTTCAGGCCTCGATGGCTGTGGTTCCACGTCGACGCAGCGCAAGGGGCTTTACGGCTCCGTTACGTCCCTCGCGGACCCTCCTTGCGTCCACCGCGAGGGCCGGACGACGTGCGCCTCCCAAAAAATTGTAACCTTGCGTCGAGGCGACGCAGCAGCAAGGGCCGTGATTGGTCCGCTCATTAAAACCCCGACGCAGAACCAAAACAGGTTCACGGCTGCGTCGAAGCGTCTGCGTGGTCGTTGCGTTGCCTCGCCGTGAAACCATAACTGAGCTTTAAAGCGCCACTCTCACTCCTAAAGGATGACCTCATTCTTTGTGCGTGGGTTTGTGTTCAATATACAAAGAGAGAGTTTTGCGGCATTCCCCGTGGAGCGCATATAACGGCGAGCGAGCCGGAACACTGATTTCACTTGTTTAGGAAATCTGTTAGTCGACGCCCCAGATGGTTGGTTACACAGCACCATCTGGGAAGCCGTCCTTGGATACGCCTCGGAAAAGGTGACGCACTTTAAAGAAAGGGTCTCTGGCTAGGTGGTGGGATGAACCACCGGTGAAGCATCGGTCAATCAGTGTCCATCACGTAGTGGATCACGTAGTTTCCTCACAGGACGCTGATTGGTCTCCACCGGTGGAGTGGTTCAGACACAAGTGCATCAGTTGACGCCCAGTGAGATGGATTCTCGCGGGATCGGTAATCTCGTGAATCCAGCTGCCTCACAAGGTTAGGAACCGATTGTGAGCACTTTTTGTAGAATTCGAGATGTTCTCGCTGTTGGATACGAGCTCGGTGTGACTCACAGACTCCGGCCCCGCATTACTTTCCACATATTTCTGCCCCTTGCATACTGTGGAACAAACTAGCCTTCTGAATCGCTTGTAGTCGATTGTGAATTATGATTCACAATCATCAAAAGGAATCTTATCCCGCTCTGCAGCTGGGACCAGAATTGTGTTTTGTGTTTTGTATAAAACAGGAAACCCACATGCCCAACTTACAATTAAATGTTTAGTTAAAATAAGTATTAAATAAACATGTATTATATCAGACTGAATGGGAAGCCATAACAACTGGTTTCATGGGGGGGTGAGGGGCGGGCTTTAATGCCCTTTTTGTCTCAAGATAATGGCACAGTGTGACACGCAATGGGTGTGTATGTGTGTATCTGTGTGTGTTGTTATGGCTAACAGAATGAGATCAACCTTTTGTTTCTCTTCTGCCTTGTAGACCACTGTGTGAATTTTTGACAACACCTCCAGAATACTATCTGCAATGTCATAGAAACACAACACAACAAACTGAGGATGACGTTCATTTGTCCATGAGTGTGCTTGAAATAAGCATGATTTGTTCACACAAAGCTGTAGTATTGGTTGTCCGATGGAGATTCTTCTTAGTTAGAGGGACTGGTTCTGATTGTTGTGATGGAGGATCTCTGGAACACTTTCGGTTCCAGAGATTAAACCTCAAAGGACCATGTTTGTGGACATGTGCTGCAGAGGGAGAGAGCAAGAGAGAAATAGGGGTAGAGAGGGAGATAGGGAGCAAGAGAGATATAGAGAGACAGAGAGGGAGGCAGAGAAAGAGAGCGAGAGGGAGGGAGAAAGAGACAGTGTGAAAGTGAGAAAGAGAGAGTGACGAGGGGAGAGGAAGCGAGAGAGAAAGAGGGAGTGTGAGAGAGAAAGAGAGTGAGAGAGAAAGAGTGGCAGTGTCAGAGTGCTGAAGGGTTGCTTACATGAAAATAAGTGTTTGGAGCGTGAGGGTGAAAGATAGAGAGATGGAGAGAATAAGAGAGAGAGAGAGTGCAAGAGAGAGCGAGCACAAGGGAGAGAGAGACACAGAGAGAGACACAAAAATCGAGTAGGGATCTGAAAAAGGATGAAAACCTCACACACAGCAGTCCCTCACACCGTGTGTGTGTGTGTGTGTGTGTGTGTGTGTGTGTGTGTGTGTGTGTGTGTGTGTTTGTCCTGCAACAGCATGTGGGCTGTGACAACATCCTGGGCTCGGACGCCAAGGAGGACCGCTGCCGTGTGTGTGGAGCCGACGGCAGCACATGTGAAGCCACCGAGGGCCTGTTCAACGAGTCCCTACCGAGAGGAGGTACACACACACACACACACACACACACACACAGACAAACATGCACGCACACACATCATATTAAACACAAGGACACAACAGATTATAAACAGGGACACAACATATTATACACAGAGACACAACATATTATACACAGACACAGACGCATAGAACATGTTTCTCCTTCTATGGTATGGCCTGCATACCTTGGAAAAGAATGTGTGTGTGTGTGTGTGTGTGTGTGTGTGTGTGTGTGTGTGTGCGTGCTTGCATGCAAGCCCATGCATATGTATATGTGAATGTGTTTGTGTATGTGTGTGTATGTTTGTGCAGTGTGAACGCATGCCCTTGCATGCGGGTGTGTGTGTATGTCGGCGTACGTATGTGTGCACATACGTTTAGTTATTTTGTCCGGTTCATGTCATTGATGTCAATTCAAGGTTGATCAAAATGAACCAAAATCAAAATATGCTCTTTCATGACATCCGATTCGTCAATGGGTTGTCTCGTGTTGTTTCTCATAGGCTACATGGAAGTGGTTCAGATACCGAAGGGCTCGGTCCACATCGAAATCAAAGAGGTCGGCATGTCCAAGAACTACATCGGTAAGTCGAGCGCTCCAAATCAACGTCGCCATCAAACAATAAGTAAAGCTAAACTTTCTAAAGACTTTCTACGCCATGTATCTCGAAGCTGCTACTCACTCACTGTTGTGCACACAGTGCAATAATGAACACAATCTGGGATCAATAACGAATGTAATGTTTATTAAATGGACAACAACAGGCATTTAAAGAGTGATATTAGGATGTTTCCATTGTCAGTCTTTTGACTTCTCTCTGTCGCCCGCCCCCTACCCCGAGCTATGAAGCTGGTTTAAATATCCCGTTGTCTTTCTTGCGAAACCCCCCTGAATCTCTCGTCGATATGTAACGGCCGGCTGGGCCGCGGCCCACGCTGCTCAGTTCCAGACTAAACAAAAAAGATTTGCAACACCGGCAGGACCGAAAACTAAAACAATCAAGAAAGTGGATTAAATTAGTTTTGTTTTTTGGAGCGTGGAGGGACGGCAGGGGGGACTATGACTTCCATTAACCCCAACCATCAGTGGGCTGGCGTTGTTCAATTTATTGTCAATCCTGGGGTGGGGGGGGGGGGGGGGGGGGGGGGGGCGGGGGGGTGCGGGACAGAGGGCGTAAGACAACAGACAGCAGAGTCAAATTTATGACAGATTTCTTGCCTATCGGCTAAATTCTGTTTCCTTTTTTTGGTGGGGTGGGGTTGGGGGGCAAATTAAATATTTAATTCATTGTATGGCCCGTGTTTGAGTTGCTGCTTACGTTGAACTCGTAATTAAAGTGGCATGTTTGACTTGTCTTGTCTGGATGTTGTGGAACAAAAGCACATTGTGTTTCATACCGCCGCATTAAAACGATAACACTGTTACTCACTGTTTACATTTTCCTACACCAGCAGATCGCCGTCCTTAAAGTGGAACGGTTCTGTCTGAATTGTTATACGCTGACACTGAAAACGGGTTGAAATTCCACCGAGAAATGTTGACAGTATTGTCCCGTGTCCCATCTGTGTAAATACTGGGTTGAAGGAACGGTAGGACTACACAGCCATAGAATACGGGCCCTCCAAATTTGGCAAATTTGGCCCCAAGTCAACGTGGGGAAAATAGATATTTCAGAGCTGTTGTCCCTGGAGACCAACCTTTTGTTGTGACGACCAGACAGATCGGTATTCATGACATTCATCCAAGCTTTCACCTGAAGTGTGAGTGTGTGTGGTGTGTGTTTCTTTTTCTCGCCTCGAACCAAATGTGTGTGTGTGTGTGTGTCAGTGCACATGTTCATTATTAGCATGGGCAAGAACTTTGATTTTATGTGTTCGTCCTTTTTTTTATTTGCAAACCAATTTTAACGTTGGCTAAACAGATGATGTTGCAGACAGATGTTTAAAAGTAGGATTAAATGACGATCAATTATGGCAACCCGTTTAAAAACAGCATTCTCTCGTTAGATTTAACCTACCATTACTATTTACGATTCAGCCGTTTAGCAGACACTTACGTTCAGAGCTTTTCTTTGATGCACGTCATTAATGACCAGGTAGGGGTTAAGGGCGTGTCACCCAAGCATGCCTTCCAAACCCCAGGGTCCCGAACCCGGGACCTTTTGGCTAGGATTCAAACACCCTGATCCCCTCACCAGACGATCCCAGTGCCCCATTCTCACTCGCTTGCTTTTTTATTTATTTATGCATTATGATAGAGTGAGATAGACAAGTATGGGAGATAGAGGGGAGGACATTCTGCAAATGACCACAGTCAGGAATCGAACCCGGGTCACTGCGATATGGACTGAGCCTATATGGTACGCACTCTATCCGGTGAGCAACCGGGGCACGCCGCTAAATAAAGAAATTCTGATACTTTCCCGTTTCCCTAGCGTTGAAATCGGAGGGAGACGACTACTACATCAACGGAGCGTGGACCATAGACTGGCCCAGGAAGTTCGACATCGCCGGCACGTCCTTCCACTACCGACGGCCCTCCGACGAACCCGAGTCCCTCGAGGCCCTGGGGGCCACTACCGAGGTCCTGGTTGTCATGGTACGCAGAATTCGGAAATGTCCGATATTCGTAAATTCGTAAAAAGAAAGAAGGCTCTCGACAAAAGTGTGTTGCATCTGGAGGGTGGAGGGAGATGTCGGTGAGATTGGAAATGATTGATTATTGGGGAAAATAAAATAAAGAAAAGTTCTTATCGCTAGTCAGGGGAGGGTGGGGTGGGGTGGGGTGGGGTGAACACTTGATCGATTCCATGTGTGTGATGTCGATGATGCTTTATTGATCTCCTGGGGGGGAAGATGTTTGTGCTGCTTGGCAAACAGCTTTGACCTAAATTAGTTTTTTAGGGTAAGAAGTCCATAAAATTGCTTCAACTGTCAGAGTGTGTGTGTGTGTGTTTGTGTGTGAGCTAGTTTTACTGGGTTCTTGGTTCCGCATGACTTCGGCTAATATAAACTGAGCATCGCATGAGCGCATGGTGACATGATGATTAAGGAATGAACGGATGAATGAGACTAACTGGGAAAACAATGAGATCAGGAAATGTTTGTGTTGATAAACACGTTGTTAACCTGTTAAGGATTTCACCTCTGTCTTCTTTTTGATTTATCCCTGCCTATATTAATTAGATTGAATTCTCAATATCTAAGTAATAGTGTTTATTGTGCATGTTAAAGCACTTTGTAACATTGTATTAATGTTAAACAATGTACTAATAAAGTGTATTGTGATTAAGTATGTATGTTGGAGTGTGAATGTGTGTGTCTGTGTGACCACATCGTACATCATTTCCACTAATGCGACTGAACAGAGTGGTTCATTCCGCTTAAACCACTTTTTTTTATTAGAAGGCAGAAGTGTCCTGTTATTGAAAAATAATGCACACTCACGGAACCTTACGGACCAATCAGGATCAAGCAACCGACAATGCCTTGTCATCGCATAATCAAAACTCATACACTATGAATGTGGATATCAATAATAGTATTCAACTCCTGTGTATTCTGACCTCCACGTAGGTGCTGCTGCAGGAGCAGAACCAGGGCATCCGCTACAAGTTCAACGTGCCCATCCAGCGTACGGGCAGCGGGGACAACGAGGTGGGCTTCACCTGGTACCACCAGCCCTGGGCGGACTGCTCAGCCACCTGCGCTGGAGGTACGGAGGCCCAGTGTGTAGATGGCCCCCCACCACACCGTATACGGGCATGCACTCAGCCTACTACTACTACTGCTGCTACTACTACATGTGCACGCACACACACACACACACACACACACACACTCACTCCAATAGACCCACACACACACACACACACTCAAATGCACACGCGCATACAGACTCACTCCAACATACCTGCATGCACACACATACACACTCACGCCAGCATGCATTCACATTGACACACACACACACACACACAGACACACACACACACACACACACACACACACACACACACACACATACTCCAACACACACACACACACTCTCACAATCAATCCAACACACACACACTCATTCCAACATACTTGCACATGCACACACACACACACACACACACTGCGGACACTACACACACTCAGCAAAAACATGTGGAAGATTGCCACATGCTGTTTTTCTAAAGTTATTTTTAAAAGGGTCTTACTTTCCTAGACATTCTTGACTACACGCTTAGCGAGTGTGTGTGTGTGTGTGTGTGTGTGTGTGCGCGTAGCGGTTCTTTTGTTCATCTCCCCCCACAGAAAGTAAACGCAGTGTCCCGTATCATCGTTTTAAGAAGGGTTCACCAAAATCATTACTTGGTCCTTCTTGTCGGGGCCATAATAAATGTGGTTGCTTTTTTTCCCTTTCCCACATTTCAGCCGCAGTTGATAAACACGGTGTCATTTCTATGAATGAGATGCAGTCTTATGGTTCACTAGCCTTGCTTGAGATATAGGCCACGAGTCAGGAATCCAACTATTTTAGGCCCGAAACCACAGTAGACTTCTCTGCCAAGGCCCCCCCCGGCCCCATCCCACCCCACCCCACAAGAAAAAAAAAAAAACGACTTAACCAAACCTTTTAGCCCAAAAAGCAATGGGTTTCAAATAACAGAAAATAGTATTTCTCCCCAGTTGTCAAGCTCTGGAAGAGTTTTTCATATTTCTGCAGAAGCATGACCAAGTATGACCAGGGCTGCTTGGGGAGCTATTCCATAGCTGAAGAATCCTTGGACGATTACTATTCTGCATCACACAGCGTCGTAAACTTGAATTGATGTTGAGAATGCGATTGATCTGAGTGCACCAAATGATCGAGTAGCTAGATAGTAACACGAGACCCTCCTCAGTACGTGATGCTCCGCTGCTCATCAAATGTCGTTGGACATTGTGTCGCCATGGTGCTATCAGAATGATTTAAACAGACTTAGGTTGAGGGACGTATTGACTGCATTCATAGGGAGCTCTAATGTTCTACCGTCAAGCTTAAGTTCACTTCTAGAACAGTAGCCCAGAGTCGTTTTTTTGTCTGGGGGCACATGCACATGCACACACACACACACTCATGCACGCATGCGCGCGCACACACACACACACACACACACACACACATTGATATTTTATTACATCTGCCAGACAAATCTGGTGCTGAATATGTCCCATGGGGATCAAGAGAAGCTGGTATGGCGCAGAGACACACACACACACACACACACACACACACACACACACACACACACACACACTGTGCACAGAGGGAGGTTGGTCAGCGATGGGGTAACTCTGTGTCTGCGAGCCAAAGAAAAGAGTTTCTGCTCTGTAAAAGTGATTTGCCAAGATATCCTGCAAAGAAGGAGGAATTTACATGTCTGGATTTACTACACGCTGAAAGGGGGAGAACAGTTCAGCCCCAACAAGGCACCCAGCACAGAGGCAGGCCCCGGTCTTACTATAGTGGTAAATGTGCATGATCGTCTTTTTATTAGCCCATACTAAAGGGTTTGTTTGTTTTTTCTGGGTGTGCATGGACGTTTGTATAAATGCGTCAATATCTGTGTGTGTGTGTGTGTGTGTGTGTGTGTGTGTGTGTGTGTGTGTGTGTGTGTGTGTGTGTGTGTGTGTGTGTGTGCGACAGGCTCCCAGAAGCAGGAGATAGTGTGCAAGCGGCTGGATGATAACTCGGTGGTGCAAAACAGCTACTGTGACCTGGAGGGGAGGCCCTCGGAGAACCAGAGGGCCTGCAACACCGAGCCGTGCCCCCCTGAGTACGTACCCCCCCGCCCCGTTACCCTGCACCTCGTCCCACAAATCACACTCTACAATCATAAGCTCAGGACTGATAGGAGAGGAGCTCAAATCACGGTCAACCGGGCCTTTTACTGTCTTGTTTTCGACCAATCCTGTTGCTCGATTTGGGGATCTGTAAGTGCGTGATTGTCCATTAACAGCAAACACAAACTCAGCCAGCGTTGCTAAACTGAGTTTTAAAGTTTCAAAACAAACCTCTTATTGACGTCCACTCATAACAATGAGGTTTCTTCAGTAGAACATCATCAGCGAAACTCCACTTTCAGTATCTGGTTTAGGACCCAGGCTCTGTGCCGGCCCACAGAAGTCCTGCTCCAACTCAGTAGGACTGCTGGGTCCCATAATACCCTATAGGGGTAAGTCCTGCTCTAAAGCAGTAGGACTGCTGGGTCCCATAATACCCTATAGGGTTAAGTCCTGCTCTAAAGCAGTAGGACTGCTGGATCCCATAATACCCTATAGGGGTAAGTCCTGCTCTAAAGCAGTAGGACTGCTGGGTCCCATAATACCCTATAGGGTTAAGTCCTGCTCTAAAGCAGTAGGACTGCTGGGTCCCATAATACCCTATAGGGGTAAGTCCTGCTCTAAAGCAGTAGGACTGCTGGGTCCCATAATACCCTATAGGGGTAAGTCCTGCTCTAAAGCAGTAGGACTGCTGGATCTGGTATGACCCCAAAGCCTACCCTACCGAGCTGGGCAGTCAGGCCCCTTCCGTTCGCTAGCTGGCCCCGGATGAATTTGTATACGATTATTGATTAATAACGGACAGGATAGTTTAATGGCTAGGCAGTTTGACTCCCAGTCAAACCAGCAGTGTCAGCCTAGATAATAAAAAAGGGTGCTCTTAAAGGTGACCTATTATACCACCATTTGTGTGATTAGCTGTTACAAGCCGTTTTGAAAACCTGCCTCTTCTGACATCAAACGTGGGCGCGTCCACCCAGATGTGTGCTGGATAGATCAGTCCACCAGCCTACGCAGTGGGCCGTAGCAAACGTTGCTCATCTATCCAGCACACATCTAGGCGGACACGGCCACTTGTGAAGAGGCACAAGAAGAGGCCGATTCTCCTAACGGCTTGTAGCGGCTAATCACACTCAAATCTGGTGGTATAATATGTCACCTTTAATTCATCTTAATTTGGTTCAAATCAAATCAAAGAATCCTATTGTTTAGCGATCCCATCCGGGCTGAATAAAGTACATCTAATGTTCTCTCTTCCTCTCTGATGATCATCAGAACAGAGTTACCGACCCCGTCTCTCCCCCTCCCTCTCTGGTCCTCCCAGGTGGTTCATCGGGGACTGGTCCGAGTGTGGGAAGACGTGTGACGGGGGCGTGAGGACCAGGACCGTGCTGTGCATCCGGCGGATCCAACCGGCCGAGGAGGAGACGGTGGAGGACAGCCACTGCCTCACCCACCGGCCCCTGGAGAGGGAGCCCTGCAACAACCAGTCCTGCCCCCCGCAGTGGGTCACCCTGGACTGGTCCGAGGTCAGTGGGTCACCCTGGACTGGTCCGAGGTCAGTGGGTCACCCTGGACTGGTCCGAGGTCAGTGGGTCAGTGGGTCACCCTGGACTGGTCCGAGGTCAGTGGGTCACACTGGACTGGTCCCAGGTCAGTGGGTCAGTGGGTCACCCTGGACTGGTCCCAGGTCAGTGGGTCACCCTGGACTGGTCCGAGGTCAGTGGGTCACCCTGGACTGGTCCGAGGTCAGTGGGTCAGTGGGTCACCCTGGACTGGTCCGAGGTCAGTGGGTCACACTGGACTGGTCCGAGGTCAGCCAACGTTGTTTTCACAACGGCCCATCTCAGCATATGAAGCAATGAAAATTAAAAATTTTTGCTCATTTAAATAAGCTTGTATGGTTATTCAGCTATTCAAAGTATGCCAAATAACCCATTTTTTAAATGGGTTTTGAATTGTTTTACTGGCCCATCTCATGATATGAAGCAATGAAAAGAAAATAAGAAAATGTACTTTTCTGCTCATTTAAATGAGCCCATATCATCATTCAGCTATTCAAAGTATGCAAAGTAACCCATGTTTTATTTCGGTTTAGCGGTTTAGCTGTACACCATGAAATGAACTCATTTTAACGTAGCCAAACGTACACACAGCAAATAACGTAACCCCACGTGGGCCTGGACACAGCCCTGTGCTTTGGGCTCCGTCCGTCTCAGGTTCAGTGTAGAACTCTTACTTGAGTATTGCGTGGCAGAGGCTTAACAGAGATATCTCCCCCCCCCCCCCCCCCCCCCTGCTGTCCTCAGTGCACTCCTAAATGCGGGCTGGGATTCAAGCATCGCATCGTCCTGTGCAAGAGCAGCGACCAGACCAAGGCCTTCCCCCCCGCACACTGCCCCGGCCACGCCAAGCCCCCCGTCAGGATCCGCTGCAGCCTGGGCCGCTGCCCGCCCCCCCGGTGGATCCCCGGAGAGTGGGGACAGGTAAGGAGCTGCTCGCGTGCGTTCACATCGCACGGCGGCCATCTTGGATGGGTCTTTACTGTTTTGGTTGATTGATTGATTGATTGATTTTATTTGACCATTTTGATATTAAATATGAACAGCACGCCGTGTCATACATTAAAATACATAAATAGTCAGGGATGACACAATAAACCCCGAAGGCTTATTTCCATTGTGGTCCCTAGTTGTTTTATCCTAAGTGCCTTATGGTGCACTTTGAGACAGGAGCAGGTCGGGGTTAGGGCTCAAGGATGCCTACAGGTTAGGTTGTGGAAATGAAGGTTTGAACCCAGAACCTTTTGGCTAGGAGTCACCCCAACCACTAGACTAGTCCTGCACCGCTCAGCAAGGCACTTCTATCTGCTGCTGTACGGAGTACCAAGTACATGTCATTAAGGAGCAGTAATGGCTCAGGTTACCTGCAGGTTAGGCTGTGGAATTTGGGTTCAAAACAGAGACCCATATTTGTAGGGCTGCTACAATAAGTCCATTAATCGATCTCCAGATTGTGAAATGCAAATTGATGTAATCTAATTTTGATAATCGATTCATTCATTTATCAAGTACAAATAACAAATAATTTCATGATTAATGATCAATTCAAATATTTGGTTCATGGATCATTGTAAAAGACTTTGGTTTTCCTTGGCTGCTTGTCTGGCAAAGCAAGCACATTTAAAACATCACTTGCACTCGGGTAGGCTGTGACGCATTTGCTATTATTTATGTCATTTTATAGACTAAATGACTAATCGATCATTTGGGGGAAAAAATAAACAACAATGGCTTGATTAATCGGCTACTAAAATAATCAGCCCGACTCAAGATAAGACCTGGGGGGTTTTTTCGGGGAGAATTGCTCAAGGACACCGAGGGGGCTTCAAACCCGGAGCGCGTGAAACACCAACCCGCTCCGCTACCCCGCCAGACTATCCAGAGAGAGCTCTGGTTCTGTTCATAAATAAAGGCACTGTGTCAGCGGGGCTCTGACCTTTTGGCTTCCTCCAATCAACAGCCAGCAGGGGTAATCCTCTGGAGGAGCCCAGAGGACTCTCTAACAGAACAAAGATGTAGCAGACGGCCCCCAGGTGCTGCTGAGCGATGAACTTCATTTATACTTGGAAGACACGCGTGCGCCTTTTCAAGGAAAAAGCGATGACGTGCGCCGCTTGTGCTCGTGTTTACGTTTGCGGTGGGTTACTGCTTTCTGTGTGTGTGTGTGTGTGTGTGTGTGTGTGTGTGTGTGTGTGGGGGGGTGGGGGTGGCGGAGTGGCGGGTGGTGGGGGGGGGGGGAAGGGGGGGGGGCGGGGGTTGTGTCTGTGTGCTGTCTGCTTGTTGGGTCGTGCGTCAGCACGTGTGTGTGTGTGTGTGTGTTTGTATCGATGTGCATGTTTGTGTGGTTGTGTTTGTGTGTAAGGGGCTGTGTGCGACTATTGGTGTGGCTGTGTGCGTTTGTGTGAGAGACAGACTGCCTGTCTGTGTGCGGTTGGGTGTGTGTGTGTGTGTGTGTGTGTGTGTGTGTGTGTGTGTGTGTGCGTGTGCGTGTGTGCGTGCGTGTGTGTGTGTGTGTGTGACTGCTCCTGTGCGCATGTGTTTCAACAGGTCTGGTGTGTGTGATCTGTGGCAGTTATATCCCCACTGGCTGTTTGAAGTTTATCTCTGCCTCTCGATCACTTCCAAGAACATGACTTAGGAGCACGACCGGCGCGTAGCATTCTCCGGCTAACCCCGCTCTGACTCTCTCTGCTCGTTAGGACGATTGTCAGCCACATGTCCCGGTGAAATATAGAACTGTCACTGGAACAAGAGCTTTGTCATTCTTTGATATCTGGTTAACGCTCTGTGCTAGTCTAAAAACAGACAGGGTTTCAAACACAGTCCTCACATGTGCAGGGCTACGCTTCGCTTTGCTTTGCTTGTGTTAAGGATTTGTATGTACTTAAATGATTCTTGCACTTTTTTGGGGGTTATATCTTCATTGTTGATTGCACTTAACCTTAATTAATTTAATTTAATGTAATGTAAACAAGTCACCCCCCCCCCAAAAAAAAACATGCTCAACACATGGTTCATGGTTACCGGTAAACCTTTCTCTACGCCATAAGTCAATCAAGAGGATTAGCTCGGTGGCTAGGTCTCCACCGAAGACCAAAGTCCTCACGCGCAGAGGTCACCGCTCCCGACAACACACAGCTGCTCCCTGCTTCAAACACACCACTTTGTGATCCGCGTTTGAAACCCCTTTCTCTCCCTCTCTCTCTCTCTCCGGGTTCTGAGAAGAAAAGGAAAGAAAAAAAAAAAAGTACTCGTTTCGCAAGCGCCCTGGTTTCCCAGGCTAGAAAGGTCATTGGCTGAAATCCCCTCTTAAGACTGGGCCCATTGATGCAGGCCATCTGTCATGGCCCTAATAAAGACGCTGTAATTGGGAAGGGATGACATGTAGATCCCAGGCTTGCGTGGAGCCTCATCGGAGGTGACAGGGTGCGTGGCGGCGGCGGCGGCGGCGGCGGCGGCGGTGGCGGCTCTCCGGTCGTCCGGGGGACAGACAGACAGACAGACACTCATGTCATGCTGGCGTACGGTCAAACAGCCAGCTCAGCTGTACTGCTGGCTCGCATGTCAGTGCGTCCGCGCGCGTGTGTGTGTGTGTTGTCTCAACTTAATGTGACTTGAACTATTGTGCTTGTTATGTCTGTCCGTTGTGGCACACATTGCACTGCTGAGCATCCCCGGAGGAGGGATCCCTCTGTCTGGGTTCCCTCTCAAGGCCTGCTCCTTGAAAATGAAGGGAGTTTTTTTTGTTGATCTTAAGAGGGATAAGGGTTTGGGGGGTTGTGTGATGTGGCCTTTCAGACTGGGACAAATGAAACGTAGCCTGACTCGACTCAACGATGCAAATATAAGATGCTCTCGCTGAGAATGGCTCATCGTATAGATGACTTACAGCCATATGCATACACCATATACACACATACACTGTGCTGTGTTAGAGACAGAGTCGCCTTGCTCAGTTTGTGGATGTCGGTTCAACAGAATAAAGCAGAAGACAAGACCATGGAGAGAACTTGTGCTTACTTGCATGCTTCACGCTTCTTGTTTTTGCACAGCCTGATCTAAGTATCCCAATTATTTTGAAGAGCCATAATAGAGATAGATCAGGGATTACAGAGGTTACAGGTTACAAACAGATTACTGCATTTTCTTGATCTCCCGTCTCCCTTCTTAAAACAATGTTTTTTAAACGAACATAGAAGAACACAAGCAGGGACCGGACCCATGTGGCCCCGGGCTGCAAAGTACAGCCGGTGAGAGAGAGCGGAGCGCTTCAGTTCTTCCTGTACTTTTGGGTGATTGGCTCAGACAGCTCAGTTTACGTGGCAGGATTAGGTACACCTGTACTACGTCATCTATGGATAAAACATAATCACCCCTTCAATCAGACTGATTGACTGATTGATTAAATTGCTTAGAAAAAGCAGGGCAGGCAGGCGGAATGACGTCGTTGCTGTTAAGTTGTTTGTCGCCCTGCAGAAACATGCCGGGTTCCAGACACCATACCCGCACCTATCCCTGGGCTATATGCCCCATGTCGACATGCTCCTGAACCATGTGTCTGAATTCACTGCATTTAAGCAAATTGTTTTTGTCTACAAATGAGATGACTACAATTTAAGGCTTAGTTATCGTTCCACGTTGAC
>NC_140288.1:14877250-14902989 GCF_964030765.1 Micromesistius poutassou
GTATATACACTGCGACTAAGTCCATGTCAACACAACCTTGCGGGCTAAATTTTAAAATTAAATTTTTGGTGTCAAAACTTTTCCATCTGGGGCGGCGCAGTGGATCAACCCGCCAGTGTGCTGACCATGTATGCAATGTATATATTGTATTATATCATATAATATCACACTACGCCTTGTAGCGTCCCAGGGAGTCCCACCTGCGGTCCTTTGCTACATGTCACACCGTCTCTACCTCTCCTTTCTCTATCTCCACTGTCATGTCCATTCAGTCAAGACAGCCCCAAGAATATATTAACAAAACTCCTGCTTCCATGCGTTCTTCCCTGGGAGTGCTCCAAAGTGAAAAAACGTATACACTAGGAAAAGCTCTTTGTAAATTTCAGTTTTTCATGGACGAATACAATTGCTTCGGTGTGAAGATATGGCCTGAACTGCATTGGTGTCGTCTTGGCCTGGCCGTTAAGTAATGTTATGTCATAGACTTATCAAATGTGTTGTCATTCTCTCTCTCTCGCTTTTCCAGAATGCAAGGATGTCAACAAAGTGGCATACTGTCCACTGGTGCTCAAGTTTAAGTTCTGCAGCCGGGCCTACTTCAGACAGATGTGCTGCAAGACCTGTCAAGGGCACTGAGGACGGACGGACAGACGGAATGCCGAAGAGGGCAAAACCAAGACGGAGGACAGGCGGGGGGATGGCAACGGGAGGAAGACTAAAAGAGCGGACTGGCATTTAGAGTGCGAGAGACAGGGAGATGTACACTGTGGGGAGAGGGAGGGAGAGAAGTACAGATTGACCTTTCCCACACCGCCCTGTGCTCTCCACGTTGGAACCCCAAACCACTGCTCAGCCAGAATGCTGACACACGTGTTTTTCATTTTGTTTTGTTTTTCATTTTTTTTGTATTCTATTTTATTTTATTTTCACTTCTGTGAAGTGTAATTCGGAAGATTAATGTTAGTATTGTTATTTTATTATAATAATAATTATCGGTATAAGTGTTGGTCTTCCATCGTCTTGTTTTTATGAATCCAAAGTGCTGGACACGTCACACGGAGGATGGCCCTTAGGAACTATTCTAGAAGGTTCTGCGACCTTCACATCGGACTTCATCCTTCTCTCCACGGCAGTGTTGCTGTCGGTTACGCCGCCTGCTAACGTTTTTTCGGTGCACTTTTTCAGTTTTAATATTTCAAAAAGTTTGAGAAATACGTATGTTACAATTCAAAACGTTTCTCTCACACACACATACACACATACACACACACACTCACACACACACACACGACTCACCCATCAGCGTACTGTATATTTATTATACAATTCTAAGTCATGGTTTTGTTTTTGTTTTTTTCATCATTGTTTGTACATTATCATGTACTTGTGTCCTGAAAGTAGCCTACTGTCATGGAAACTGTGTTTGTGTGTGTGTGTGTGTGTGTGTGTGTGTGTGTGTGTGTGTGTGTGTGTGTGTGTGTGTGTGTAATGCGATTGCATTCGTATTCAATTTTGTGCTGGAATGAATGCACATGTTACATACTGTACTTATTTACAAACCCTTTCACATACTGTAACTCTTTTCTTTTTTTACTAATTGCAAGGGTTCGTATACTATAGAATATAACATTAACCAAGGACCAGAAATCGGTCAAATAGATGATTTCACAAGGGTTTCTCCTCGTTGTTGTGTTGTGGTTGCTGTTGCTATAATACTGCTTTTGTTGATGTCGTTTTTTTCAGTTTTCTTCATCCCACATAAGGGTGCCTTCTTTCCTGACGGTGTCATTAACGTTAGTCCAGAGCAGGCTTGGTCAGTTCCTCTGGTTTACCAAGAAGTCGTTATCACACGGTGCCTAGGCCATGCCGAACACTGACTGTTACCCAACCAGCCTTTACCAACCATCCCTGCAGAGGAAGAGGGGGAGGCAGAGGGAAGGAGGGGAGGAGAAGGCGTTTTTGAAGGATATATTTTGAAGGACCATATTGTTGTTATTCCACTGCCAACGGCCGGTGATGTGGTCTGCTTATTGCCATTGGAATTGCAAAGCAGAAACCCGTATGCACACGCGTTGTGTAGTTGGAAAGTGTCCCATGGTTGCAACATTGAATCGATTAGGACATGTTAGCATTCAACAGCCCGTAAAAAAACAAAG
This sequence comes from Micromesistius poutassou, assembly GCF_964030765.1. Lineage (NCBI taxonomy): Eukaryota > Metazoa > Chordata > Actinopteri > Gadiformes > Gadidae > Micromesistius > Micromesistius poutassou. The sequence goes on from NC_140288.1 coordinate 14,879,407, forward strand.
CTTTGTTTTTGTGTTCAGGATTTACAGACACACACGCGCACACAAACACACACACACTCAGTTCGTCAGTTTCCAGACTCCCAGTACATATCCCTACTCGTGATCCTTGATTCCTGCATCCTTCTTCTCTTCTGTACCCTCTGCTCTTCCAAGTGAAAAAAACAGCCAACTGAACGGTGCTTTCTGCTCCTATGTTCCTATGGAGCACCCACGTTTACCTTCCCACCATCCTCTTGAGGGCATCCAGCCGTCTCATGGTCTTCTAATGGTCGTCTCATAGTCTTCTGGTGCTATTCCATAGAGCAAACAATGAGACGGCCGACATCATTTCCTGTTGTCTTCTGTTATGGTTTCAATGCTGGTCATGTTATTGTTTTGTAAAATTCTTTCTAATATTTTTTTTAACTCACACTGGGAATTTTCCTCGTGTCAACAGTTTTTTTTTTGTTGGTTTTATTTCGGGGGTGCTAACGATACGAGGACTTTGGCCCAAGTTTGTCCCTGGGGGGGGGGGGGGGGGGGGGGGTAGGGGGGGTTAAAACGTTGTAGGGTTTTTACACCCTTGACACCCTTGACGTGGTTGAGCGGAGGGGACGCCGATGGAAACGTGTGATTAATTTGTCTATATGCAGACGATATTCTACTCTACCTACGGAGGAGGGACAATGCAAAAAAGCGCTGAACGAAACGACTGAGGAGACCGAGCATCCCAGTCTCAGTGTCAAATCATCATCTAAAACTGTTATAACAAACAAGTCACCATTACATTTTTTGCTGCTGCTGCTAACTGCTACTTCAATTCCGTAGCCACCTTCAGTGTAAAAGAAAAAATATTATCGCAAGGTGTCATTGCTCCCTTATCAAACCATGAATCAAGAAAATTATTAAAAAGACAATGAATTCGAGGACTTTTTGAGACAGAATTAAATACGAGGGGCTTCGTCAAAGCCTTGTGAGTCTTTTCCGGAACCTTCTGGAAAAACACGTTGACACTCAATCAAACTGGTACTCATTGCTGTGAACTTGGGATGTTTGAATGTCACATTGATTATTATTATAGCTGTACCTAAAGTGCAAAATGAGAGATGCGAAAAGCAATATGTGATTAGTTTGCATATATTTTATATTCAGTATTAATGTTGGTACACTGTTAATTTTTTTTTTTTTTTCAAATGTAAATGATATGCTAATTTATTGCGTTGTGTCACTTGTCGTACCTTGTTTTCACTGCATGTCATTTTTTTATGTAAGCATAGTGAAAAAAAAGTGCAGTGAAATATTGGCCCTTCACAAACTTTTTTTTTTTTTTAAGTAGACAAAATAAAATCTAATAAAATAATAAAAAAGAGCCGGTTCGAAAGAGACTTTGTGTACAATTCATTCTTTCCCTGCTTGTCATAACATGTGATATCCAATCGGATTCCCCGGCCAAACTAGCATCCACTCTGAAACGTGTCGGTGTTACGGGCCATGCTTTTATCTCCAAAAAGTAAAGTCATTTACTTTCAAACTTTCCAAATATAACTCAAAAAGTAGATGAGACACACGTCTGGTTTAAAGCGTGCATACAGACTGATAAGGTGTATTGACTTTAGATACTGCGTGCTTGTGATGCTGGTAGTGTATACGTTGTTTTAAATGTCACTGAACTAATGGGAACCAATGGAGCGACTCAATCCAACAGGCTTAACATTACATGTCATATGTTGTCATACGCCAATTCTTTACCAGTAATCATGGAAGTGATATTAGTATTCTTTCCAACGTTACACCACTATTAAAGTCATCTCATGAGCAACACTAATAAAGTCATGTATTAAACGGTGTCTACCTTCAAATTGTTTGCTGATTCTAAAGAGCATCAAGCATCTGTACTGTATTGTTCCGTGATTATGGAAATATTCCTGTTCTTTGGTCCCGGTCTGGATTCACTCTGAGGTAACCTAAGGTGTTCCTTCTCCCCCCCGGTAATGAAATCCAAATAAACAATAAGTGGCCCACTTAGCAGGGAAACACCGGCCTCTGCTTTTAATCCACTGTCTCCCATTACGAGGGGAAGACAGATGGTGTGTTTGGGCTAATGCAGCCCGTTTAGAATACCTGTTTGTCTGGCCCAGCAGCCTGTCTGCTGCTGCTGCTGGCAGTCTGCTGGGTCCTGTGATTACATTAAGCCTTACATTGCAGAGCTAGATGTTGGGGGAGATAGAGAGAAGGACATGGAGACAGAGAGGGAGGGAGAGATAGAGAGAAGGACATGGAGACAGAGAGGGAGGGAGAGATAGAGAGAAGGACATGGAGACAGAGAGGGAGGGAGAGATAGAGAGAAGGACAGAGAGAGAGATAGAGAGTGAGAGAGAGAGAGACAGACAGACCGAGACATGAGAGGGAGACAGAGAGAGAGAGACATAGACAGAGACAGAGAGAGAGACACAGAGAGAGGGAGACACCGAGAGAGAGCAAGAGAGCGAGAATGGATGGATGGATTTCAGGCCGACGGGGAATGTTGAACACAATGGATGACGCCAGAGTTAGCCGGTGTGGATTGCGTCAGACACGCAACTGTGTCAATTTGAAATGAAAATGTGTTTAGTGTTCGCACACAAGGCGTGCACAGTCATAGCTTACAGAGTGTACTTTAATAAACAAGTAACAAGTAACCATGTGCTTAACAGTAGAAACGGGTCAAAATGAACAGGGTTTCCCTTTTTAAGCATCCACTCACTGACAGGTTTACTGACAGAGATTAACGTAACATAGTTTACGTGTTCATAGGACATACTAGGGGTCCCTATTTCACCACCAGGTGTGAAGTCGATCGATCACTTCAAGATGAACCCTGCAGTAACATCAGGTCTAGGATGAATAGACCGACAGGCAGTGACAGTGACTGAAGCCATTACTTGTTTTTAGAGGACGGGTTTATTTTAGACCCGAGGAATCGTGTTGGTCGCTGTCGGCTCCTTTGAGTGTTCCTCCCCAGGGGTGTGAGGGATCAACTGGGTGTGAAGTGACACCGTTATCCTGCCCCCCCCCCCCCCCCCGGTTTTATCAGACCCCTATCAAAGGCCGCTGTGGTTTCTACTCTACGGGTGTCGTCGACAAGTGTTGTGGGGGCCACCCGTAGGCCCTTCCGTTGGAGTGAAGAGCAAAAAAAAAAGGAGCCAAAAAGTGGCCCCCAGATGGTGTGATCCGAGACAGTGCATGCGTGGACCGAGGAGGTCTGACAGCCTGGAATGCTACCCACACCTCCACCCCCACCACCCCACACCATGGAACCCCTGCTGGGATGTGAAGGTCAAGGTGGTAGCACCTGCTATCCACTCTGGGCTCCGGCTGGCTCCCACAGCTGAGGTCCAGATTATTCTCGAGGAGGTGGTGGTGGAGGAGAAAGATCAAAGCATCCCGGGGCCGCGGCGGCAGAAGAAGAGTGAAAGTAGCCTCTTCACACTAGATTGCGGTTTCCACATTTCACATGACAACAAGCACGCATTAAGATCACGGCAGGCCGTTCAGCTGTGCGGTCAGCAGGGATCGTCTCGTCAGCAGCTGTTCTGATTAACCTCTACCTCAGTGATTCCTCAACCTTTTATGGCCTGTGACTCTGTTTCTAGCTCGGAAAATGTTGCCGACCCCCAACATGAACTTTTGTGAATCTCCTTTTACCCAAATAGTTTTTTATCCAATCACCATCTGCCGGTAACGTAATCGCTTTGCTCTACTACACACTAAGTGATCAGTAGTATTTTGCTCGTGGCTATGAATCATTAGGCAGTCAGTTCGTATATATATATATATATATATACGAGACGTCTGAAAGGTTTGACAAAAAAAAATGGTTGGCATAAATCCATCATCAAATATCTATAGCTTATCTCACCCTTCTCCTGCATACGCATATCAGGGAACCCACAGCTCTACAGCCTCAGGCAGAACTATACCAGCCTCAAGACATTCCAAGGCTTGATGGGAACTAGATGAATGCTAATAGAGCTGTCACATTGTGTTTGTTTGTGCTTAAGCATGCACCACCGCTTGATCTATTGGTTTGTTTGTGCGGGGACTAAAAGGTGCATTACGGCCACGGTTTTGCCGTCCATATCAATGCCACATCCCCAAGATGCGATTTGACAATACGAAAGTCTATTAAAGTAATTGTGTTCTTGGCCAATGGTTCTGGCCTGGCAGGTAGCTGGGGGCACTTTCTGGGCTTCTCCTGCTCTGAGAGCATCTTCTTCTCCCGCCGTCTTGGCAGACCGGGTTGGCCCCCTGTCACTTAAGTAGATTATATTTATAGAGAATCAATAGGCACTCTACTGATGGGGCACAAGTGTAAAGGGTGGATGAATAAATGCGATCATAAGGGTGAGATAATGCATCGGGTGAGGGTTTTCTCCAACTTCCTTTGTTCCAAAGGTACAGAGGGAACGAGAGCTAACATTGTGATCAATCCATATCTTCCAGGACAGCATTGCAGCATCATGTTCTCTCTGTACAATACAGGATGAATAGCACCTCAACGATACTTCCAAAAAGATGCTTGCGCAACGGGTGAACCTATTTGCAGGTTAAAAGTAATTAGTTGTCTCTGTTGCCTTTCCTTGAATTTTCATGTAGAAGAACATGCAAATATGTCTGGAATCTGCAAAAGAAATGCAGATTCCTGACGTATTGCTACGTTGCTACCGTGGTCTAGACTCTCTCTCTCTCAAGAGAGAGAGAGAGAGAGAGAGAGAGAGAGAGACAGAGAGAGAGAGCCAGCAGAGACACGACTGATGGAGATATGGCTACAGCCACGTGCCCTTTGCACCCCACCAGAGTACTCAACGTTTTCTGACAGAATCCCCAGCTGGAATGCCTTGATGAGACATGTCGATGCGTGGCGGGAACAACGCTAATTATGTACGTCCAATTCTAGGGTCTGTCTACCACTGCTGCGGGTCAGTTCAGGTACAGTTCAGATCAACTTTCCCTTCAACCAATGGGCCGCTGCATTGTGTCCAAGATCGCAGCTACTCATTCAATTTGGAGAAGGGATTGGTTCTGATCCAGAACACGCAGGAAGGACGTGGTGAAGGTGAAGACAAACGTCTGGAGCTGATTCCATGCCGGGGATGAACCCGCTCAAGGTGAGGGAATAGCCAGCAAAACAGCAGCGCTAGCCCCTGTGCTATAAATAGAAAAGTCTACAGGAAGTCCCATAGAGGATTGCTCTATGCTAATAGCGATATCAAGCTAGTGAGACATCTCAGTTGTGGGAATAGAGCACACATTTTTTACCAACTTTGGTCATCAGACACATAAAACACAGGATTATTAACAGATAAAACGATAGCTTAAATTGAAATTATGATAAACTAAAATAATAATAAGGGTTAATGGAATACAGATGAAAATGTAAATCACATTGAAGCACGTTTTACTTGATTGTGAAGTCATTGAAGTGGGTATATATACGTACTCTGTGTTTATAATCGTATTTATCAAATTGTTCTTGTAAAGTTTTATAGCTGGCAAACAACAATACTTTTGCGATATAACAACACCGATAAATCTTAAAAAAAAATGTTTAATGTGCTGTCGGTCTCTCTCAGATTTAAAAGCTCAAATAAACCAAATTGTGGCAAGCCTTTCTGGATATGCTTGTGAAAAGTTGTAGTAATTAAACTTGATTGGTACTAGCTGTGATTTAGGACTCAAAGAGCCAAGAAGACACAATATGGCAGAGGCCGTTCCCTTCTTGGACACGATAGTGTAATATTATTCTTACCTAAAGAATGAATCATTTAACAGCCATCTCTTAAAATATGAAAGAAAATCCTTAAATGGAGATATTTTCATCAAATCCATGAAAGAGGTTAGATAACAACCACCCTGTGTGTAATTTAATGCAAATTGACCATTTTGTTTGAGGTAAAATATTTTTTGAGGTTTGAGTCTTTCAGTTTTGACCTTCCTCTTGGTTATACTGGTTGGACTACATTTATTGTTTTGACTAGCTTTCTTCTATGCCCGCAAATTCTGGGAAATAGCGTTCATTCCTGATTGGTCTCGTCCAATTCCTTCGGATACGAGGAGTCGTATGCATAGAACCTATTTGGACCCGCTAGGAACTTGGCAAGCCGGAGCTCATGTCAGCGATAGTCCTCCCCACTGGAGGGACCACAGACCCACCAGCAAGAATCTAACACAACGCTGTCGGTCCAAAGGCCCTCGACTCGCTTTACCGGGCCCTAATGACGGAGTATCCTCACACCGCTTCTGCTGTAACACAAGTAGTACAGTTTGAACGCTATCCCATAAACACCGACCAGGCCGCGCTTTCAACCGAGACAAACCGGGCTTAAGGGGAAAGGCCATTTTATTAAGTAATTGGCAGGGAAACAATCTATGACAGCAGAATATCAATGACGTTGTACTGTATTAAAAAAATACTATTAAATACCGGCTTCCAAAGCTCAATACATGCGACGGTTACAGCTATTGCTTTATTGGGATGCATATTTTTTTTATTGGCCACTGAAGTACAACCTTGCAAATACTGAAGTCATCTTCATGGTGGACCAATACAAGACTGCTCTGTCCTTGGGGGGGGGGGGGCTGAATGCACTACTGGAATAACAACCATGAGATAAGCCGTTCTTGTCCTTTTCAATCTCATAAATTGTTTGTATGCGTTTGCTACAGTAGGAAAGTAACATTGTCAAAACGTTACCACTGCTAACCATAAATACACTGCCATCCATCACACGCACGTACCGGTAGTACAGCCGCTCCTAAATGAAACCCTTTTCTCTCTCTCTCTAGGAAAACATTCAAACACAAGACAAAGCGGCTGGCACAAGGAGAGAGGCCTGAGATGAGTTGCTGTTCCTCACGGTGCGAAAGAAGGATCTGTTTGCTATTTATAACCGGGGCCCACAAGGGCAAAGGGAGATAGTGGTCGAAAGGGAACAACACGGTAATGCTGTTAGCTTCCCATCTCATCAAGGCGCAGGAGACGTACTTCCTGCTCTGAGCCGTGCATGGTGGCGCTGACAGAGCGTCTGAGGAGGGACTGTTCTCCCGGTGGTGTGCCGGAGAAGTGACTTTAACAGGATTATTCCAGGCCACCCAAATTCAAAGAGAAAAATGATGTCACTGCGTCAGTTTTTATCATTAAGTAAATTAGCAGGTGCCGCTTGTATCTGAAGAGACTAACAGGGAGTTTTAGATACATTTCATTAAGGAGTAGGCTTTATGGCATCATGCGTACACTTACAGGTGACCGCAGACATTTGGGTTCAGACCAAGAACCTTTCATCTGAGAGTCCGGCACCCTAAACGCTAGACTACCGGTGGTGGTCCCCGAAAAGTCTGTTGCAATATAAATATTTGCGTTAATTCCCCCCAACCCCTTCATATTATCATTAATTGGTGGCACATTCCAACTCAAATAAATCAAAAGAACGGAACGGACGGTTTAGATGACAGCATCACCCGCGTGATGAACCTACAGAACCAGACTCATTAAAGCTCACATCAAAACTCTGCTTCCTGCTCAACATGAGTCAAAGTAAAGCTCCCAGGAGAGAGAGAGAGAGAGACACACACACACACACACACACACACACACACACACACACACACACACACACACACACACACACACACACACACACACACACACACACACACACACACACACACACACACACACACAGCTGTATGTCTGCTGCAGTAAGCAAAACACTTTGGATAAATTCATTTTTTGACCTTGATCTGTAACAGTGACCTGAGGATGACAGTATAATAATAAGCAGGAGAGGACGTTACCTCACTGTACTTTCTACGTTTATTTGAACGGTCAAATCACATGGAGTGATCTTTCCGAGGTTCAATTCCAAGGCACATTTGTTCCCCATTTACTCACTTAGCCGACGCGTCCAGCGGGGTTAGGGGGGCATCTTGATCAAGGATGACTACAGCTTTGGCGGCAGATATTGGGGAATCAAACCCAGAATCTTTTGTAGGTCGAACAACCTCATCGCAAATGGAGTCTGATGATTTGCGTAGTCAACTTCTAAGATAACAAGTTCTGGATCACAAAGGAAATGTAGAGACCACTGAGTACACAAGGGTTTTAATACACAACCTCCAAACACCTTAAAGACATCACGTTATCTGCATTCATCATAAGCATTAGGTTAATCACTGCCTTAGGCAATGAAAGCAATGACATCTATAGACAAATTTAGCAAGGTATTTGTTGTTTGCTTTTATTTAATGGTGTGTGCGTACGATTGTATGAAATAAAAGTCTCTGATTACAAATGTTATTTATTGATGGAAGGAAGGGTTCACAATTCAAAGAAATATCAATACGACAAGACATATTTTTGAACAGCCAACGTGAATCCTTTGCGAATTTGAAAAAAACAAAAACAACACAAACAGCAAAATGACAAACTGCAGTGCAGTCTGAACCGAAGAACGAGCTAAGCACCGTCGGGAGGATACGGGAAAAAAATGACATTCCGATTACAGATCACAGCAACGGTACACATCAAAGTGGACATCCTCCATCCAGATGTCGGGAGAAAAAACCCCGCAGAGATCGACAGAATCCGTCGGTGTGTGTGTGTGTGTGTGTGTGTGTGTGTGTGTGTGTGTGTGTGTGTGTGTGTGTGTGTGTGTGTGTGTGTGTGCGTGTGCGTGTGCGTGTGTGTGTGTGGACGTTTTGAAGTAATGGAGCAGAACCAGTCTTTCCCAGGCCCGACCCCCCGACCCCTCACCCCTGGTGACCTCACCTCTTGGCTTTCTTCTCGTTCATGAGCTTCTTGCTCTCCTCGCGTCGGCGCTTGTTGACGGGGTTCCGCGGGTCGTAGATCTCGAACGTGTCCTCGTCCGGGACGGTGGCGTCCTTGACTTTTCTGGTTTGCTCATCAAACTGCAGAACATGGGCCATCCTAAATCAGACGAGAGGGGAGCGGGACGGGGGGTTCAAAGCCACGAGTTATTACCTGCAGACTAAACACATTGGGGCCGAGGAAGTGGGCTTACGTAAAGAGAAGAAAAAAGAAGAAAAAAGAAAATGAAAGAAAGAAAAGGAGAAAAGTACTTTGCTCCACAGAAGGAAGTGATATATTACGGATCAGCAAACCTTCCAACAAACGAGAAAGAAAGGAAATCAAAAATCAAAAGCGGCTTTTGCGTGACTCTGGAAGAGACCAATTTAAGGGGATTCTCCGCAAATGAGGAAGAAAAAGAAGAATTAGATAATCGAGTACCCACCATCTCCAGCCTTTAAAAAAAGGTTAAACTAAACAAAGAATAAACAAATAAACAAGGTTCCAAAAGGTTTGAGCCATTACTGAAGTCGATCAGGGATCAATCTTTTACAAGACGGGTCACTCAATGGTGATCTATGACCCTACCTCAACCTTTATGTGGCCTGTGAACTCCTCAAAATGTTTTTTGCGACCCCTGTTGGGCCCTAAATGACCATATAAGCCTGTATGATCAGAGACTTGGATTACGGAGCGTTTTGAACACATGACATTTAGCGGTAGGTGGAAATGACAAACCACTTGGGGTCCTCTGTTCTTCCAGGCGATGGCTTTTTTATCGCCCTCGCCGAGACCCCCTGTTAGGACCCACCCGGTCCTTCCCATTGAAGCTCTTGTTCTGTGGGTCGATGCCCTCTTGACATCCCCGTGCTGGAGCACATCTGTCCTTACGGAAACCTCTTGGAGCAACAATGCAGATCCAATGGTTAACTGGCCTATAACTGTCTAGAACGGACATCGTAAACCGGAACGGGGCGAGCGTTCAGGTCAAAGCTAAGGGAGTCGTATACTAGACAAATATCTCTGGATGGAAGACATCAGGGCGATTATATACAGTCAGTATATGTCTTATAATAATTATCGATAAACACATAACTGCTGAATTCTGGTTTTGGGTCTGGTTTGGAATCAGGTGGAATTTGGTTTAGACCTATACTGGTCTACACTGGTTTAGGTTTTGCTGAGGTCTATACTGATTTAGAGTTAGGTTTGGGTATGGTTTAAGTGTACATTAGTTTGGGTCTGGTTTAGGTTTGCACCGGTTTGGAGTTAGGTTTAGGTCTACACTGATTAAGGTCGATAGTGGTTTAGAGTTAGGTTCTGGTCAGGTTTAGGTCTACACTGGTTTAGGTCGATAGCGGTTTAGAGTTAGGTTCTGGTCAGGTTTAGGTCTACACTGGTTTAGGTAAATAGTAGTTTGTTGTTAGGTTGAGGTTCACAATGGTTTGGAGTTTGGTTTTGGTCTGCTTTAGGTCAATACTCGTCTGGAGTGATCAGACTGGTATCAGCTGTTTAGTCTCTGGATCCGGTGGCTCATGTACTTACAGTATGTGATTTGTTGAATAATTAAAAATTTTGTTAAGACACACCGAACCAGACCTGACAAATGAACCACTTCATCGTATAAAGGCGACGTACCGGCCTTCCTTCAAGAAACCCAAAATCTTTTCTATCCCCGCACATTACATTCATCACAATCTCACACTGAACGAGAGCCGTCTGCTGCTGTGTTTAGTGAGTTAAACATATGGTTTGTGTCCGTCTCACTGTTCCTGGGACTGTGTGCACAAGCTCTGTGTGGTGGTGTTATTACTATGACCACGTGCGTGCGTGCGTGCGTGCGTGCGTGCGTGCGTGCGTGCGTGCGCGCAGGCCCGCGTCCGTGTCTACGCCTGTGCTGGTTAGTCTGGTTCTTGACTTCATCCTATTGCTAGTAGTCTCCTTCCCCCTATTCTGCTCTCTTTCTCTCTCCCTCTCCGCCTTTACCCACTCCATCTCTCTGCTCCCTTCTCACTCTCTCATTCCTTCCCTTCATTCTTTTCTCTCTCTCACTCCCCCTTTACCCCATCCCTCTCCCTCACTCACTCCACTCCACCTCCACTCTCCTATTTGAGACGGGCAGAAGTAGTGACGGTCCATCTAGTGGTGTGTGTCATGGCTAGACTGTGTCAGGGCCCCAGAGGAGCGGTGGCCTACTCCCATCATTAGTCTTCCAGTGTAGGGGCGATGACAGCCTGGCCAGGGCACTATCACCCTGGAGCAACTGAAAGCCCTGAAGACCCCAGTGGGACAGACACACAGAGAAAGCCCTGGACTTATCCAGGAGAACCACCTCTCTCTCCCCCTTCACTCTCGCTCTCCCACACACACACACACACACACACACACACACACACACACACACACACACACACACACACACACACACACACACACACACACACACACCCACCCTCTCTCCCCTCACTCTCACTCTTCTTCCCTCTCCCCTCACATTCTCTCACTTTCCTCAAACACTCTCCCTCTCCCTCTGTTTTCCCCCCTCTCTCTCCCCCTCTCTCTCTTCCTCTCTCCATGATGCAAGCCTGCATGCACGACCTCTCTCCTGGATCTATTTTTCTGGCGAGCCGGTGAGGGTGGGATTTAGAGGCGGGCACAAGGAGGAGTGAGCACAGTGTACGTGCTACCAGAGCACGAGACGGGGGGGGGGGGGGGGGAGAGAGAGAGAGAGAGAGGAGGTAGGAGATGGAGGGGGTAGAGGGAAGAGAGATGAGGGATAGGAGAGAGGTAGAGGCCGAGGGGTAGCAAGAGAGAGAGAGAGAGAGAGAGACAGAGTGAGAGAGAAAAATAAAGAGACAGAGAGAGAGAGAGAGAGAGAGAGAGAAAGAGAAAGACAGAGACAGTGAGAGGGATTTCGAGACACAGGCCCAGATGGAATAGTTTACCTCCTCCTGGCCCAGACTTGACTTCCAGTGTCTGACCTGTTCTAACCCACATTCTGTTCACAGTGAGCCTAGAGTGGCACTGAGGTCCCACTGCTGTTTATCTACGACTCATATGCTGCCGGGCCCCCCCAGCCCCCCAGCCCCCCCTCCCCTCCAGACCCAGCCAGCCCGCCTCCCTCTCCGCAGCCCCGGTGAGGTGTCTAGGGCTGGGGAGGGAGAGGGAGAGGGAGAGGGAGGTAGAGAGAGAGCGGGAGAGAGAGCGAGAGAGACACCAGAGGCCAGCCAAGGGTTCACTCAAACTCATTAGGGCCCCCCCACACACACAGACAGAAGGGAGGTAGGTGAGGGGGGGGGGGGGGGGGGGAGGGCGGGGGGGGCTTTAGGGAGACTAATAGCAACTACAGGTTTTGTTATTCTAAATCTCCTGCGCACGGCTACTTCGAAATTCAAACACATGGTATTCATTCCAATCCCCCCCCCCCCCCCCCTCCACCACGACTCTACTCTATATGGTTCGAGACGTTGAGATCTCTGCTGAAATGCAGAGTATGAGAGGAAAACACAGAGTCAGCTTTGATTTCCTGATGGCCAATCAGGTAGCTGTGGTAGCTGGGATCCCAGCTTGACACACGCGCACACTGAGAGACACACACACACACACACACACACACACACACACACACACACACACACACACACACACACACACACACACACACACACACACACACACACACACACACACACACACACACACACTTGAACTTTCACAGACATCAGTTGTTGGAATCAGGACTGGGTTACCTGCTAACTACAACATAGAAATGTATGCGTTTGGTGTTGGGAGTGTAAATCTGTAGCTTGTCTTTTGTAATAATAGAAAGGTTGCATAATAAATAATGGGTTTTTTTATGCATACAGTTTTTACCTTTAAATTTGTCTTATTAGTTTAACCTCGAAACCATGGGGGAGTTCAGCCAGGTGTTGAATATACATTTAATTTCCTTCAAACGTACCTACTGTTGCTTTAATGTAATTGAATAAGACTGCTGCATTACATCAACATAAATATTGATATATAAAATATATAGATTTGATTTGAGTTTTTCTCATTCATAGCCGATATTAAGATGTATAATTGCAATGGATTCGTAACCACGTCCATCTCAATATGAGAGAGAGAGAGAGAGAGAGAGAGAGAGAGAGAGAGAGAGAGAGAGAGAGAGAGAGAGAGAGAGAGAGAGAGAGAGAGAGAGAGATTCCTGGACTGACCAGCCTTTGTCGTCATCCTCGGCCAGCTCCTCCTCCTCCTCCTGCTGCTCTGGGGTCTCGGTGATGGCAGAGGTCAGCTTGGTCTTGAAGCTCTCCAGCAGGGCCAGGGTCTACCCGCACAGGTCAAAGGTCAAAGGGAAAGCTCATTTAGGGACCTTTTAACAATAAATGATGCATCGTCTAATGTAAATGATGTTAACGTCCACATTTACATTCTGCTATTTAAATTCATTTCTAATCAATCAAATTAAGACTAAGATTGTATTTGACTATTGTTTGGTGCATATTGTTGTAAGAAATAAAAAAAGGCATTTTCTCAATAACATTTTTATTACTGTCCTGTTCTAATTTGGCATCTGGGATTAAGAAAGTACAACAGATATTTACGAAACAGCATCTCAGTGTGAGACAAATACTGAACCATTCCTACCCGTTCTTCTCGACCTGAACCCTTCTTGCGCTTCTGTTTCTTGAGCTCTTCATACTTCTTGCGGCCTTCCAGAAACTCAGCCACAGCCTCGTTGGACGGCTTGCCTTCGCCTGTAGAGAAAGACGTAGTTTGGTTCTATTTGGGATGGTAGGGCACTTTGAGTACTTTCTCTTTAGTTGTTGTTCAGCGTTTCATTCTAACAGACTTTGTGACTGTTTTTAGTCGAGTCAAGTAAGTGAGGTGGACGTCATAGATTGAGAAAAGGCAAGACAATACAATGTTTGCAGACCATCATATTATAAGGTGCTTTGTAGAATCTCTGCCTGAATACCTGATTTCAAACCGATTTTCAGTTGAACTCAACAAGAGTATGGCGTTATTTACGAAACTGTTTACACGTTTCTGTATCCATTTAGGCTCCCAAACAGTACACAACAGACAGTACACAACTTCTGTCAATCAGTCTTCAGATTAAAAGACAACGATATTAAGCACAGCTGTTGACAGCTCAACATGACGGGGTACAGACGAAAGAAGACAAATACAGTACTACCAGTACTACTACTACTACTACTACTACTACTACCAGTACTACTACCAAGTAAAAACACCCCTAAAGAGCCCAGCGGTCCATGCCCAGCAGCCAGCCCCTCACAGCCACCACAACAAATGGACGTGTCAGCTGGGGTGTGGACGCATGGGTCTCAACACGTTCCCGTTCTCCCACACATCAGCCCACATGGACATGCTGTCCGTGATGTCATCAAGCGACAAACACGGGACCGGCTGTCGGGTCAAGCGGCGTTCGACCGAGCGGACCGGAGCTTCTTCCATCGTAAGAAAAACCAACAAAAGAAGAAAGAAAGGAAGAATAGTCGTGATGTCAGTGAAGACGCTAGGACCCGCAGCGGGGGAGCAGTGGCTCCGCGCGGCCAGCTAGCCAAACGCGATTAGAAATGAATGGCTGCCCCGCTTGTTTTCATCAGAACAGAACAAATGATGTCATGGGATACGCCAGCGCCTGTCACTCCGCGGAGGGGACGCTGGGTTACAGACGCTGCAGGTGTTAACAAGAGGATCATTGTCTGCCCAACGCCGGCTGCCCGGACTTGACTTGTTCAAAGACAAGCTCAAGTGCCCCTGGTGTAATTGTTATTACAGGCAAAGGGCCATGGCCTGCGGTAGATGTCTAACAATAATGTGTTTGGCCGTGCTTGGATAGTCAACTTAATTTCTCCTTAGGAACCACTACACATCTTGGCAGTAACAGACGAAAAATGTTTACTTTGAGAAGATTTTGTTTGGAAAGTTGTTGCAGATTTTAACTGGATGGTGCATAACCTCAACAGGTTTATATATTGAATTTTTGTCATTTGCTACCCAATTGACAATTGAGTCTTTTAGCCGACGCTTCTATCCAAAGCAAAGTGTGAACGTATTGACATAGAGAAAGGACATCTTGCTCCAGGACGTCTCCAGGTAGACTGTGGACGTTGGATTGGTACTCTGAACCTTTTTCGGGGTCAAACTAGACCACATGATGTACATCACTTCAAAAACACTACTTTGAAGACCTATGAGGGGCCGACAATCCTTCCTAAAATAAACAAGAAATTGTTAGTGTAGTAAATAAATCTGTTGCTTACATCTAAAAAAAAAAATATATATATATATATATATAAAGAAATAACAATTCATATTAAGACTACAAAGACTACATTTGTAAAACTGTAATAGACTGAGCTGCCCTGCAGGTCTAATCTAGAGAATGGCAGGATGAGAACTGCTGTCTTCAGGAGCGTTTGGGACTTTCAGCCCGAGAGGAAATCCAAGCAACAAAAGGCTCCAATGCAAGAGGTTGGGTGACGACCGCATTAGTTTTGGACACCATGCAATTACACTTATTACATCCCAGGGGCAAAGTACTGAGCAAATTCTGAGAAGTTATTGGAATTCCCCAGCCGTCCTACACATGTGTAGGTCACGCTGCCTCCACGCTGACGCAGCGAGCCAACAACAAGAGAGCTACGCGCTGCGTCTCCTCCCCCATTTATGGGCGAGAAGAGCGAGTGACCTCCCCTCAATCTCCTCCTAGGCTCCGGCTCCTGCGGGGGTCTCCTCCTGGCTACAGCCACAGCGGTGTCATGCTCCTCCTGCTCTTCCTACCCCTCCTACCTCCCCCCTCCTTCTGCTCCTCCTGCAACCTCCCTGTGTCCTGGCACTCCTCCTCTTCCTTGTGTCAAACTACCGCTGCTTCCCTCCTACTCCCCCATCCTTTCCCAGCTCCGCTCCTCCCCAACCCTGCTCTGTGACCCCCCCCCCCCCCTCCCCCCATGTCATGCACCTCCTCCCGCCTTCAGTTCTCCTTCCCTACTCCCCCTCTTCTTCCCTTCTTCAACCTCTCCATCGTCTTCGCCCCGCCCCGCCACCCCCCACCCCCCGATATGCTGCTCCTCTCCCTTTCTGTTCCCCCACCATCCTCCTCCCCCTCCTCCTCCTCCTCCTCTTCCCGGCCTCTCTCTCGCCTTCCTCCTCCTCCTCCATCTCTCCCTCCTCACCCCCACCCGCCCCCCTCCCCCCTCTCTCCTCCTGGCTCCCCGTGTCATGCAGGAGTGATGGTGCCCTGAGGTTCTGTATGGGCTGCACCATCACCCCCCTCCTGCAGCTGTTGTCACTAAGTGCTATCTTTGAGTTTGACAGCCCTTTCTAAAGGCATTCCTCATCTCCCACCAACCCTTACCTCCCACCACCTCGCTCTCTCCTCCGTCACCTGAGCCCGGGAGGGCCACAAATCAAGGCGGTTGCTTCTGTTGTTGTTGTGGCAACCGGGATTGTTGTGGACAGGAATGAGGGGAGTAGGTCATCTGTCTTTACCGCCTTTTGCAACAAGCGATAGTTTTATGAGAACACTTAAAAAGGGGGTTGTGCGATAAGGAAGGATAACTGTTCGTCAAATCCATCACCTGACTAATACACTATCTAATGTGGACGGATAGTGTAGTGGAAAGGGGGTTCGGCTCCTAGCTTAAACGGCACTAGGTTTGAACCATGATGTCCGCAGACTTCCTGCTTATCCCCTACCTGCTCATTACCGACGTCAATTAACTGGAAGTCACTTTGGATAAAAGCGTCTGCTAAATGGCTTCATATAGAAGTTAACTGTAAAATAATCTGCCGTCAGTAATCTATCCACCATCACAGTGGTTCATTTACCACGGTTTCCTCACCACTAGGATTTGATCTACATTAGGAGTACACATGATTTAGTGAGAAACAGTCCCGTGCCTCAGGAATAATTGTTATTTATTACAACACAAACCCATTTTAAATGTCCCCCCCGCAGCAAACTAAAAGTGTGTGAGAAACAATGTACTATTAAATTAAAGTTAATGACACTAAACCGAGAGTTCCGAACATAGTAAACCGAGGTAAGTTAACAGACCAATTTAGTTAGTAGCACGATTCATCCAACATTCTCTTCTCGGAAGAAGAGAATTTCTTTAGTTTTAGCGGACACTTGCCATTTGTGGGCAGGCAGGGGGTAGGGACGCCTACAGATAGACTACCGTACTTAAACTGGGAACCTTTCGGAGGGAAGTCCAACACCCTGCCCACTAGACTATCCGGCCTCCAGATGTGGGAGTAAAATACCAACGTTTTCTGTTGATCCTAATTAATCAGTTAAGCTCTGAGTCAGAACACGGCCTTTATTAGCCTACGCTAACGGCTAAGTAAACACAGACAGTTTGGTGCAGGTTACAGCGTCGAAACAGTTGAATCACAGCAAGGAAAAACGTCTTTGGATCCTAAAGAACCAGATTGGGTTTCTTCACATTTATCTTTTGAAAGAGAGCCTGAGGAAATTAAAGAACAGTAAAAAAAATACAACAAAAAAAAAGTTTTTTTCTGCTACCATGACAACCCAGGAGACTAGGAAATGAGAGCCATGGTTCTGGCTCTGCTGGCCTGCGTGAATGGAAAGGTAGTAGAGGCCGTCTGTTATCAGGCATCCAGGAGATTGTGTTTAAAACATTTTTATGAATCCAATCAAAACACTAAAAGGATTTATCAAAATGTAATTGCTTTACTTGGCGTTGAACAGGACTTTTTTTCCCCCTTGTCTCTCCCGTGCCTTACAGGTCAACACAATAAAACTACAGCAGAATAGAAATATGGTAATACTAGCTAAATCTCCAAGTTTTTAGTCTCCCCACTGAATCCCTCTAAAATGTGTGTTTACTATCTCCTCTACTGCACAGAAATACTGTTGGTGTTTTTGACTGAACAAGACATGACCCATGTGACCTTCAATCCCCCTCCTTTCCTTTCTTACTTCATGAGATATTTTGCTGACTGAGCGACATGGATATCAGTTAGCTTCGGTGTGGTTCACAAAAATCCGCCTGTCCTTTGCTTTGGTCAGAACTGCAATGATGGGATGTTGGATTGAAGCCACTTGCCATTGTGATAAATATAAATTGGTCATGGGAGACTAAGATCGTACAATGCCTGGTTAAGAATATCTGTTGTTTTACTGGGGATTTTGGTTGCAATTTTATGCAATGCCGTTGTCTGACAACAATTAGCTTAGTTTAGCGCACCACCCAACACGCTTACAGCTGGGACAGAGGAATTTGCTTGAGCAATAGCCACAATTGACTTTTTTTCTCTAAATAGGGTCAATAAACTTGGGTTTCTATTTAAGGTTATGCTTTTTTAAACCTATTTTAACCTAGTTTTTTTTCATCCCTTGGAGTTAGGTTTATCACGATCAAGACCCTTGGACCCTTTTTTCTATATTTAGCAAGCTAACAAACCAGGCTGCAGGTTAGTAATGAGTACAACACATCGGGGCAACGGTTTTAGATCATCTGAATTTAACAGGGTCCTGTCACACTCTGCTATTTTCTAATAAAGGAGGGTATCGTTTCATATGTGGGTACTGAACAAAACCAAAAGCGTATAAATACTTGGAAGGTTGAACCATTGACGTCATTGGTCCAGGATTTGCATTCTCCATCTGTGTCATTCGGAAAAAACACGTCTGACCTCTTGGGCCGTTGTGGAATCTAGTCTAAGTCAAACAGCGTCTTTCTTAGGTCCAAGTGCCCTTGTCCACCCAGTAGTAGACAGCATGCACACTGAACTCAACGTCCTCAACCTCGGGGTGCACGCTCACCCAGGGGGAATCAAACAATGTTGCTTAACAATCCGGTCACTGCCCACACCCCCTGCAGGCATAGTTGGGTGAACCCAAGTGGTTTGGTTTTTCATGAAATGTCAAAAATGTGTTTCAACATCAACTGGTACATCAACAGCGGGCTGAATGACGCCTGACTGCTGAACCACAGTAGTGTGGAACAGCTTAGAGGATTTGGGTCTGGGCTTTGCGGACCCCCATAGCAAATTTATTTTTCTGGGTCACTAACAAACAAACCCACTGGGCTGTGATGCCGGCCGTGGACGACCCACTGAGATCCCTGCACATAGACACGTAAAACCCTGGTGATGGTGATGGTGTGGTGGTTTAAAGTATGACTAAAGGAACTACAGCATACTCATCGCTGGACTGTAGCTGGTAAACAAAGGATTCCCACTCTCTGCAGCCACATCCGTGATTTCAGCGCTGACTGAATTAAAACCGAATCACGCCGCACTGTTTTGCTCCAGATTGCAATCACAGGGCAAACAAGGAGTCGTGCTCGGTTTGATAAAAACCACTAAACTCGAAAGAGTGAGTGCCATGTTTTGACTGACATCGGAGCTGTGGGGGGGACTGGCAGCTCAAGCGACCGTGGACGGTTAAGGCCACTGGTCTGACAGGAGCCTGTACCACAGCCAAGGTTGCTGGGTAGTGCAGTTATGGTCGAGAAATCAGGTAAATAAATGTTCAGGATTCATTAAAAAAAATGCAGAGATGTAAATATTATGCACTTTGAATCACATATATTGTATAAGTTCCTGAAATGCATTATATGCCCCAAAAAAGGTGACTGAACAGTTTTTCATTATGGGTCAATGGACAACTTCTTCTGGCCAAACATCGGGTCCAGCCAGCAGACACAAGGGGCGTGACCACCCAGATCGTGAGCATCATTGAGCAAGACGCCTGGTCACTCCTCCTTAAATACATGATCTGTATTCTCTGTAGTTCGCTTTGGTTTATCTGTGAAATGGCTAAATAGGCAATAGATAATGTCACATGGATAAACAACTTGTTGACACTTTGGGGATATTTTTGTGAGTTAAAACTAAATTAAACTAAACTGCTTTTTTTCCTGGGTATTATTTTCAAGTTCCCCAGACAAGCTTGTAATGAAATAATCAAGTGAATAGACTACAGCAGCTCACAGAGAAAGAGAAGACGGGTGGGCGTGGACACATGTGTTGTACATACCCTCTTTCTCCTGCTCCTTCTCCACTTCTTTCAGGCTGTCCTCTTTCCTCTGCTTTATGGCCAGGAGATCCTTCTTCAACTGCCGCGACTCCTTCCGCAGTTCATCGCTGAGGATGCAACGAGAGCGGTTGGGGTGTTGGACTCCATGGCAGAAGGTTTATGGGTTTGAATCCCAATGTAAACAGTCCACTGGGTGGAATTTCTGAGCAAGATGCCCCCACTATCCTACCTGCTCGTAAATGTCATGCATGGCTTAATAAATTCTCTGCTAGTCGTTTTGGATAAAACTGCCTGCTAAATGACTAAATTGTAAATAATTACTATTAAAAACTCAGCAACACATTTTTAGCACTTTAATGACATTGAGTTCACTCATTATAAGCTTTTCCGCTAAATCAGGGCTCTAACGAGGGGCTAGCTGACGGTTAGAACCGGTTAAATACTTACACAGATCCCAAGTCATGGATAAATTTAGTCTTGTACTGAATAAATACATATTTTGGCTGCACTTGCTGTTCGTGGCAAGCAAGCAAGCATGTACATTCATTTTCCACAACTTTCCACATTAGTAATCTATAGTAAATATGCTTGACAAACAAATAATTATCTTGATATACTCCAGGCTTTTAAAACATTTTGTCTGCGGGGTAATGTGTCTAGGTGTACCGGATTGCACAAAAGCTGTATACAAACTCTGTATACAGCACTTAGGAGTGAATGATAGACGTTTAAAGCTGGCCCGTGCTGTAATAAATTACATGGCACATATGCCATGAGAGTTCAACAGAGTTCCCAAGGCATCAGAGAAGGTAAGATGGGGTCTAGGTGATTCAGCAAAGCAGAGCCTGCAGGAACCAAAGTTTTGAAATATTATGGAGGCCTAATGTTAGTGCTTCAGTAGTAATAGGACGAGAAATAAGTTAAAGTATATAAGTAGTTAAGTAAAGGTTATGAAAATATACAATTATCATTATACCCGTGCCACGTGCAACAATTTGAACTAATAAATTAAATTTTGGGCAGACTAGGATTGTTTAGTTGTTCCAATGTTTGACATCCAGCCTTAATGTTCCGCTTTCACACCCCTGCTAAATCACGACTAAAACGTAAACAGCAGTTGTTCCACATATGCACTCTAACTGTAATCTTAAACTCTTTTTTTTAATCAAGAAATCTACAAAACCAGCACAGTTTTCCGAACCTCTGCGATAAAAAAAAACTTCCCCCAGACGCCTGAGGCAGACCAAGGCTTGGGCCGTCTCTTCCAAGTTGTGTGAGGGTTGGTTCCCCTGTTGGCCCGGTGCCCAAGTGTCAAAACAGGGCCCGGACACTTCAGGTGGAGAGATCAAGCGGCGGCGGCGGTGGCGTCCGCCACTCCTTCACACATCAGATACGAAACCCCCGCCGCCCGTGCCAGAGCAGATATGTAATGTTAGAGAAGGATAATATTTTTGTACGGCCTGACAGGCTCTGTTTGTGCCGGGTTTCTCCCGCTGCGGAGCTATAAAACACAGGTAAGCTGCAGTCCGGGCTCGTGGCCCAGAGAGCCGCCAGATATCTCCAGACCAAACAATGGCAGCCTTTGTTTTGTTTTCTCTTTCTCTTCCCTCGCTCCCTCCATCTGCTTCTCAGAACAGACCTCCTTATTATCCTGTCCTCTCCTTTAACTGCCACTTTCACTCCTCTTATGTTTGCAGCTTCCTAACTCTCGTCTTACCTTTAAATGGTTTTCAGACGTTTGCCAAGAACACCTACTGTGGGAGTTAAAGCAAATATTGCCCTTTATCTATTTTTTTCATGTTGGCCTCATCGTTGTCAAGGTATTTTAGCTGAGGGATCAGTCAGACATGCAGCTGGTTAGATTCTTTGTTTTTATTATCTGGTAAAACTGTAATTGCCAACTATCGATAGAGATTAACGTGCACAAAATGGGCAGGCGGTCTTATTGCAGTGTTGGTGTTTAAAAAAGTGCTTACTCTGGACACTTGGTGCCAGGGCACCTGACTCACTTTGGGATTAATTATGGAGCAGGATCCATGCACTGACATCTTGTTGGCTCAATAGGTTCATTCAATATCAAACAATAGAAGGTAACCGAGGCAACGATTTCACCCGTTTTTAGATGGTGCATGCATAGATATGCTGCAAGTCACTCCATAAGTAATCATGCAATCTAGAAAGTGTCTTTCAATCTGCAGCCTATTTTCGGATCATTTTGGGTCCAAGGGATTAATGCGGACAGCGTTTTTTTTACGTTGGTCAAGGATTGACATAGAACTCTGCAAGCGCCATAGCGTCTGTACGTCCTCCAAAAGTGTTGTTTTGTTTGCCACTGACTGGCTCTGATTATATCCTATCATTATGGAAAGGATCTCTGCAGAGAAATACAACTTGTTTCTTTACCTTGTGCCTGCTCATGGTCCGTTTATTATTGTGTCAAACCAGTGGGGTATACTACAACCTCCATTAGTGGGTTAGCCAGGTATGTTGCGCTCAAAGCCTGGGTTAGCTGGGACACGAAAGTCTATCTCTTTTAGCCTCGCTGTATCACCATGGTGATTCATGCTGTCAACCAAACCTGGTCGGGAGCAGGTGTTCAGCTTAGTGTATCAGGTTAGATCGGCGTGTGCAGCTTCCTAGCCCCTCTTTTTACAATGACGTCACCATTTGTGGGTTTTCCCGTGGACCCCGGAGCCCACATCGTGGTACAGGGGTCTCTCCGGAGACAGAGGGTCTTTCGAGACAGATACGATCCCTTGGCATTGCCTTTATGAGAGATACAGGTTTTCATCAAAGGGTATTTGCTATTTGATCATCCTCGTTGGCCCTTATGTAGACAGAGCTTACTGTTGCGCAGTGTCTCCGTGAGAGAGCAGTAGAGTGGAGGTAGAGAGCAGTAGAGTGGAGGTAGAGAGTGGTAGAGTGGAGGTAGCGCGTCAGTCTTGAATTTCTGCGTGCAGGGTTCATCTCCCAAGTGATGTGCATTTGTGTGAAGCTTAAAAAGTCCCAAATCATATGTCATATGGAATACGTATTCACTAAAGGTTATGGAATTATATTTTTGTGCTTATTTGGAACTTGAACCCATGTTCTCGAGGCCGTGCTGGCACCACATCTATGAGGGTAAAAGGCATGATGGACCGGCTGATTTGAACCCTGGTCGCTGGAGTTCAAGTCTTATAATAATCCACTACGCCACCGCCACTACCTCACAGCGGTTGAAAACATATGCGAGACATTTCTTATATAGGGTGTATTTAAAGTGAATTCCATAATTATAGAACAAGGCAGGTTGGACGTTGCTTATGCATTCTGAAATCATCATCACTCTATTGGGATTAATGGCGAACATTCATAATTTGGCATAGTTATTTTATAGACTATATGCAGTATATGCATTTTTTGCCAGCACACCTCCCTAGCCAGTATGTGCAATTGTGTTGCCCCTAGCTGTTATAAGATTTTTGAACTCCTCATAGGAGTTAATTATGACCATCTGTTCCTCTTGAGTGAAATAGACGGCTCTTGCTCGATCCATTTTGTAAAGGTAGGTAAAATGACGCGATAAACGCCCTTGTCACGCGCGTTGAACCTAAACCGTAAAACCTGGCTCGACTAATGAATCCTAAGTGAGCGTCGTAGTACCATTTCATTCTGATCGCCCAGTTGCGTCTCTGTCGATCCAGGTTGTCCCAAAAGACAGCCTGGGTATGTT
>NC_140288.1:14903189-14945689 GCF_964030765.1 Micromesistius poutassou
TTTAAAAGAACGGAAGGCCGGGAAGAGGAATCAATGAGGTCGGAGGGTGTTGGAGGGCTTGCCAGACAAACAGTCCCGACAGGAGATCTGCATGGAGAACCCTTGGTTTTTAAAAAATAAATTAAAAGAATGAAGCCTCCTTTGGGAGACTCTATAAGGACTGCCAGTTACTGGTGCACATGCTTGGCTAGGGCTCGGACGACGATACAGAGCAATGACCTAGGACAGTATGATCTAGACTAGAGGCGGTTTTTGTTTTTACAGGCTCATCTGCTGCAGTCGTTATCCAGCAGTAATTATGTGGCCATGATTTTATGGTGAAACAAGGACCCCGCCATGAAGAGTCGTATACCACACACTTGACCTCGATCGATGCCAATCGGTCTGCCACAAGGACGCCGAGCGCAGCCACCCAGGCCTTTCCCTGAGTGGACGTCCACCGCATTTGTAAAGGGAGTGCGTGATCCGGATACATGCAATCCTCCTAATTCATGGGCTAGGTAGGGTAACAATGCTGGCACGCTGACCTTCCCCTCAGGGAAACTCTTCAGGGCTTGAGCGTGAGTCAAGACGTGCTGGGAGCTGGAATCAGAGGAATCTGACCACCACACAGGAATCTGCATGACCGCGCAGAGATCCTTGGACACAGACACGCACACACATCGCCCACACGGTGGACCAAAAGCAGCCTCTTCTTGTCTCGCTTCACCAATGCATTCTGGTGATGACTGCTCATGGAATTATTCAATTTAATTGATTAGTCAATTAAGAGGCAATTCATTGATTTCAAGTTGTATTATTGATTCAATGTTTTAGTAATTCATCCAGAAATGTGATATGTGGTGTTGTTCTGTTTTAGAGAGTAAAAAAAATGGATTGATAGATCATTGAATATCGAATATATGCAATTAAGGAGCAGGAGGGGATAGGCTTGTCTCCATGTTAGGCCACACACATTAAGGGTTTCAACCCCTATAGTACCTTCCCCGGATAGAGTATTCCATCATATACAGTATGTATAGGAACTATAGGGTCGGAATAGTATAGTATATACAGTGCATCTATGGCTCCCATAATTCCCGGTATCAGCATTCGCTGGAAGATGCTTTGGATAAAAATGTCTTTGGCAGTAAATAACCCGATCATTATCCACAAAGCCTGAACTACAAGGCCAAGAAGGTAAAGAAATACGACTGTGTCAGACATGATGTCTCAGTGATTTCTCTTCAGGTGCTTCGTTTCTCCCGGCTCTTCACGGAGTTTAGACACACATCATCGGTCTGGACCCGTTCCCAGTGGAGCGGTCACCCAGATGTTCAGCCAGGACAAGGAGATCTATGTGTAAAACTCCAAAACACACACTGCTCGCTTGCCAAAGAACCGGATTATCTCTAGCTGGTTTCTGTACACCCAAAAAAAAAAAAAAAAAATCGGAAAGCTTTTTTTGATCTCCGTAACCTCGCCCTGAGAAAGTGTTGGTTTATGAGTGATGACAAGAGACAGGTGTATCCAATTACTGCAGGGTGACCCGGAGGGTCCCGTGGAAGGGAGAAAGGACCCTTTGGGGTTGGGGTCCAAGGAGGTGAGAGTACCGTTATCCTCAACTGCGGCCTTTGCATGCCATGGTTTCATTTCACTACGCGGATATCAATCATACAAAGAAGTGGTATGATGCGTTTCCCTCTTCCAATGGTACAGATTTGGACATAATGCAGGAGGAGGTCAAACAGCAATCACATTCTAATTTCCCTGGTTTAAAACTGTAGCTGTTATACAGTTGCATTTGGGGTTCGATGTAAAATACTCCTAAACGATACTCGTAATAACAAAGCGCCGTCATGGCATCGTGTGAGATATAAAGAGTATCAGAGCCCTGAGTCAGAATCTACGGGAAGGAGCTGATAACGTTGTGATGCCCGGCATCTGGAAACACTCGGCTTTTCCAGTCATGCCCTGTTGGTTCTCAACCAGAAGAAGTGGTGACTAGACTGCCACATACGCCGCTCTGGGACCTCTGTCAGTCTTTAATAAACCTCAAGCCCCCTACCGAGGAGAACCTGCGTTGGCCCACATCAAATAGGAACTCCAGACTTGGGCCATAGTCAAAACACAGTCAGAAACCGTTGGAATCAGATCTTGGGGGGGAGAATCTTTTGCTCTCCATCTATTGCTTCATGTAAGAGGGTTGCATACAGATAACATGCTGAGAACATTCTTGCACAGAAAGCAAAAACAAGTCATTTACTTTGACTCATCTTCGAACGTCAAAGAACTGTACATTATTTTGAAATCATTATACAATTACACAAATCAAAGACTTAAACAAGTACAATACGACTTCTAACTACTCAACGGAAACACTAAAGGGAGTGCAGACTCCATCAAATAACCACACTGCCAAAATACACAAGACAGCTAAAGCCCCCATTTGACTCCTGAACTGCATCCAGAGAGCTAGCCAGACAGCGCTAGCTCCAAAAGATGACTAGATAACAGTCGGTCTTCCCTTCTTGTGCACGACGCCGAAACTCCCAGCAGGCAGAGAGGAGAGAGCGAGGGGTGGGGGAGGGTTGCCCCCTCTCCCCTCCAACAATGCAGACTTTGTCCGTGGGTCCAACACTGTACCTAACCGCCTGCCCTTTGATTGCCTGCCAAGACAAACCACTGTGTTGGGTTACGGCTCTTGTAGCATAACAATCTGCGCTTGGGTTTAATACACTACAGTCTGCCCGCATCGCTCTGGCTGTCACTCAGGGTCCCACACAGCTGACCCGGGGGCCCCCCCCACTCCTTATCCCATTAGTGCTTAATGAGAGAAGGGGACGGGGCTGTTATGTACGTGTGTTTGTGGAGGGGGGGGGCGGAAGGTAGTCACCTGTGAAGAGGATACCGGCCGGCGATAACTGGCTACATAGTGACATAACCACCAACATCAAGAGAGAGAGATGAGATAAAATTCTGATGTGAACACTATCGCCTGCATCTGTTTCTCAGGCTCTCACTCTGTGTCTCTCTCAGTATCTCAGTCTCTGTCTCTTACTCTGTCTCTCACTCTGCCTGTTTTTTTCACTTCCTCTGTCTGTCTGTCTGTCTGTCTCACCCTCAGTCTCCCTTTGTCAACCTCTCTCTATCATACTCTGTTTCTGTCTTGCTGTCCCTCTCATACACTATAGCAGGGCCAGGTCATTTGGTCTGGGTGCTTATACTAAAGCAGGGCTAAGTAATTTGGTCTGGGTGCTTATACTATAGCAGTAAGTAATGTGGTTTGGGTGCTTACACAATAGCAGGGCTAAGTCATTTGGTTTCTGTCTCACAGTAGAGCTTGATGGCTGTGGGGGAGTGTGTGTGTGTGTGTGTGCGTTACTTGGCTATCGATGGTAGTATTATTTTCAGTCTGCTTGAAGAAACCCAGGCATTAAAGTCTGCCTGTTTCCTTATGTTAAAACCAACATATAGTATTAGTATAGCACATCCAGCACAACCACTTACACAGAGACCAATAAAAGAATTGTCTGCTGCTAACTTGGTGAGTGTAAAATGACTTTCTCTTTGAATATTCACAATATATCCACGACCATGTGTGTCCACATCCTCCTTAAACAGAAGCATATAAAGTTGACTTTTAAATGATGATGGATCACTTGACATTATAAATCAATATATGCAAATCCCATTATCCCAAGTGATATAAATATCAGGGTAAAAAGTTAAATATTTTAGACCTTGTACAGGGAGAAACCTTAGCATAACCTTGAGGATGTGATTGATTTACATCACAGGGGTAAGTGTTCATCTCCATAATGGTTTAGTATGCTTTATGGCTCAATATCTGGCCCATGAGGAACCACACAGGTCATTGAGTGACTAAAGAAGGAGCTGTCACCAATGCATTGCTATTTGTTGAACAAACCTGCCACCTGGTGGGAAGGACTGAGTAACACAAGGATTTCTTGTGACACTTTTCTAGAGGTTTAGAATTTATCCGTTTGTGACATCACAAGAGGGCGTGGCCACTCAGGTCAGATGTATGATAGCAGATGAACTCTAATCCTATTAGGTTGACTCCTTCCAGTTGGTTGGTTAATCCCCCATTGTGACGTCACAATTGGTTTGATTCTGTAAATGCCCATCAACATGACACCTGGAGGTATTAAGGGGCCTTCTAAGTAGTCCTAATAGAATAACTATAGTAAGTGGGCACGGTTTGCATGTGTTTACCTGCGACTAGTCTTCTTCTCATGGTCTCCCTCCCTGGCACTTGTGTTGGCATCCTCTAATTTCTTCAGCTTTTGAGCGATGACAGCTCTCATTTTCTCCCTCTGCTCCGAGTCATACTCTTCACCTCCGTCAAAGTCCTCAATGGCACCGTCATCACCGTCGCCCTAGGAGGGTAAAAATGCATGTATACATTGTTTTTTATTCCAGATATTATATAAAATTAAACAACGAAAAGGAACGTTTTTTATTTTCATTTGAAACCTACCTCTTCTGTGTTGTTTTTCTTCTTTCTCCTGCAAGTTTAATATGGAATATAAAATCAATTCAGCACGTAGATATTGTTGTACAAAGGCAGCTATGGTTAATCCCTATGAGATGTGCTTTTGCGTTACACACATACTTATCTACTGCCGGGACAGAGCTAAGGCTGGGGTCATCCTTTAATAAGTCATGGCTGCTTTTGCCTTTTCCCTTTAATGTCTGGAGAGACAAGAGACACAAATACAAAGTGGCAATATATAGGTTTAAATATTAAGCATAAGCATTTTTGAAAGAGGGTATTGTTGAGTGCTCATCTTCCAGGAAATGAATGGACATTTAATATATTCCAACATTGATTTTACATAACAGTATTCATTCGTGCATTAAAAAAATAACCATTTATCCTTTTAATATGCTATATACATGATAAATGGTGCATATTCCTTGACATGTACAATTTGGCTTTTTGATGGCGCAAACACAATGTATATCCATCCATCATAATATAACAGAGAAACAGAGACCTCTTCATATATAGGAGCTAGATAGCTAGCTTACACTAAGCGACAAGTGTTTAAATAAATACAAAAACTTGTAACTCATTACCTGGCTAACCTGTGTCACCATCTCCTCCTCTTCTTCTGCTTCTTCTCCAAACGACAAGAGACTGAAGTTCCTATATAAAAATAAATACAATTAATAAAATAAAAAAGAAAGGATAGAGAAGGTTTACAGCTATAGATAGAAAAGACCGCAGTCGACTCACTTGGTGGCTTTTGACTGCGATTTCTTTCCCTCCTCTTTGTCCTTATTTTTAGACTTTTTACTTTCCCGAGGAATAATGTCATCAAACGGAGAATGTAACACCTGGCAGGAACATTTATAAAGTACATTTATATATTTACATGTATTTATTCAAAGTAAATGAACAATAAAATAAACAATATACACTAGTTTGTGAATGCAAATCTTCTATACCTCGGATGTTTTGATCTTGTGAGGGTTGAGTGGTCTTTCGTCACTGTCACACTCAACCTCTGCCAGCCTGATCATGTTATAAACCGTGTCTCCTGTCACCTGTGGTGGAAGAATTTAGGAAAAGCTGCGACGTCAAAACGTCAAAAAGCTTTTCTTTTTCTAGAGAATATATTTGTGGAAATTTTGGGATTGCTTCTATCCATGTAGTGGGACTCGTACCCCTACGCTTCCAACTGAGATAGAGAACCCAGAGCATGTTTACCTTGCCAAATATAGTGTGCTTGTTGTTGAGCTCATCTGCCCGTGCCAGAGTGAAGAAGAACTGGCTGCCGTTGTCGTGTGGGCCCGCATTCGCCATGGCAACCAAACCTCTCCGAATAAACCGTAATCTGGAGTGAAATTCATCCTATAACAACAGAATGAAGGGTACATGAAAAGTCATTATTTAATTGGTGATTACATTTTTAACTACAACTATGAAAAAGAGAACAATACACATGCAAATCTTATAAGGCTGCGGTTTGGTTTCAGCTCTGTAATATGCCTTTTTTAAGGTTCTAATTTTCTTCTTTAACATCCCCTACATCCCGGGTATTTCATAGATATTGCTGCATGTTTGGCTTTCTTAACCAAAATAGAAAAATTCACTCGATATTTTGAGTAGTTGGAACCGACAGATAAAATTAAGAATATTTTATTAAAACTAATTTTCAAAAGGGGTCAAGACCTTGAATGGTCGTCCATAGATGGAATCTCCTCCACTTCCTGTTCCTGTTGGATCACCTCCCTGGACAATGAACTCTTGCACAACACGATGGAATACTGTGTTGTCATAGTAACCTGTCAAACAGAAAAATATATGTACAATGAAATAATACTCATGGTTAAATCTGCAATCAGATGTTTCCTAAAAACATTGATGCTAAGTCACAACAAGGCTGGAGGGACACTTCTGGTACAAGGATGACTTCCTGTCATTCAAACAGAGGTTTTAGGAAATATAAATAGTGATTAAATGAATGATGGCAGGATGGATTATCTGACAAAAGGCCACTGGATTGCCCTGGGACTTGTTTTCTTGTGCATTTTGACGACAATGATAACTATTGTTCAATAGAAGACAACACTCGAGCAGGAGGAACATATTGTTGTTTGTGCTATAGTCCTTCACATAAAGGGGTGAAAGATCATAGAATTGAAATGTGTAAGTAGCATTTGACCAAATGTTTACTGAGGCAGTACATTACCTTCCATACACAGCTGCACAAAGTTCCTGCATGCCTTTGGTGCTTCCTTGGACCATAACTCAATATCAATATCTCCCGCTGAGGTCTTCAGCAGAACCTGACAGAGGAAACGATAGAAATTACACTTTCTCTAACACACACGCTTTGCACATTGTGGCCGTCAGATCATACGTAGAGTTGTATATGAACGTCATATGAACAGGAAATGAAGAAAATCAATTTAGGTTATTCTTGAATAGTGTTGGACATATAATAACGGGATAAAAGCACCAAACTTGTAAACATTCGCGCTCACCTTCCCATTTGTTGGAGGTTCTTGAATGTAAATGTTGCTCATACCACCGTTTCTTCTGTTACTCGGATTACAAAGGAAGTGTTCTGCTGTTTCGTTGCAATTAATGTGCGATAAGTACTTTCATTAATTCATACGTATATTAATATTGTAGATAATTGAATAACTATACAACAAACTGAATATACACTACAGCCATATTCGTAAAGCCAACACAAGCGAACACATTGTTTACGTCAAGTACAAGGGGGAAACATGTGACTTAGGAATATTTACTATTACTATATCACTTTGAAAATTAGAATGAACTTGTATTATTGTAAATTATAATATTAAATTAGTTTTTACTTCAGAAATATATATATATTTTAATTTAAAACAACAAATGAAAACGACTAATAGTAAAAGTACCCCTCTTGTCGTTTTGCTGTTGGGTTATTCGTGTGCGTCGATCTAATCCGCCCTCTGAAACAACGCTTGAGACATTCTGTCTGGGTACTAGAAAGTTGTTGTGGGCAATATTTGTTGAAACCCTCTTCACAAGTATATAGTGAAGAGGGGTTTTGGGAAATATTTAAGAGGTTATAATTAATAGGCCTTTTTACAAAAATACACGTTTCCCCTGTTGTTATAAATGTCCCAAATGCACTTGACCACTGATCAAGCTTTATGTGATGTTTGTACGGTAGGGGGCGCTGTTATATTTTAAACGTATTACTCGTCAAGTTCAACGTGAAACGGATACGGAAACGGAACTAAAAAAAAGTAGAACCACAACACTTTGAAACCACGATGGCGGCTGAAGAAACTAGTGTGGATTTGAAACGTAAAGCAGATGATAATCCAGCTGTGGATGGAGAAGGAGGAGAAGAAGAGGAGGATGACTGGGTCGGGCCCATGCCGTGCGAGGCGACCCAGACCAAAAAAAGAAAAGGTGTGTGGGTTGAATTGGTTGGTCTGTTGGGCGGACGTCCCGCTTTGTTTCGTCACAAGAGACCACTTCTAACTTTGAAGACCCTCGAAAATGGTCATTGATATGTATCTGTTTGTTTTTTTGTTTTAAGTATTGGAATATGAACGCGTTTATCTGGACAACCTGCCGTCGGCTGCCATGTATGAGAGGAGCTACATGCACAGAGACGTCATCAGTCAAATCGTTTGCTCTAAGTAAGCCCATTTGTTCTCACTTCGTTATCGTGTTGTCTTTTCCATGTTGTGGTGATGATACGGTTGAGCAGGATAGTGATCGGTTGTGTCTCTGGCTTTTGTCTCTCACGTCAATCATGTGCCCCTTACAGGACCGACTTCATCATTACTGGAAGCCAGGATGGCCATGTCAAATTCTGGAAGAAAAGGGAGGACGAGGGAGTAGAGTTTGTTAAACACTTTCGCAGCCATCTGGGTAAGAAAATAGTGGCCCATGCACCATTTGCATGCATTCAATGTTGGGAAAATGTCATATTAAGCATGTGTTTTGTTCTTTGCAGGATTCATGGAATGCATTGCTGTCAGCTCCGAGGGGGCTATTTTCTGCTCTGTAGGAGACGATCAGGCAATGAAAGTGTTCGATGTTGTCAACTTTGACATGATCAACATGCTGAAACTAGGGTATGTACCCCTCCACAAGGCATAGTTTGTCAATAAAGCATATGACGTAGATGATGTGCCTGTATTACCAGTAGAAAGGGGACACTACTATACTCCTTGTATGTCTAATGGCTGTTTTGTTCTGTGGGCAGCTTTCACCCGGGCCAGTGTGAATGGATTTACAACCCAGGGGACCCCATCTACACCGTGGCCGTGTCAGAGAAGTCCACAGGGAAGATCTTTGTCTTCGATGGACGTGGGAACAGCGAGCCACTTCACATCTTTGACAAGATGCACACCTCCCCTCTGTCCAACATATGCCTGAACCCCAAATTCAAGGTCATCGTTTCTGCAGACAAAGCAGGAATGATAGAATACTGGACCGGCTACCGGAACGAGTTTAAGTTCCCCAAATACGTCGATTGGGAGTACAAAACAGACACAGACTTGTATGAATTTGCGAAGAACAAGACATACCCCACCAGCCTTACCTTCTCCCCCGATGGCAAGAAAATGGCCACCATTGCCTCCGACCGCAAAGTGAGAATCTTCCGGTTCCTCACTGGGAAACTGATGAGAGTGTTCGATGAGTCGTTGCCGGTAGGTTCCTGTCTTGTATTTGAGTATAATCGCATCTCGCATTGCCCGTGGACTCCCACTGATATTTTAAGGTGAATCCACTGAGAATAATGGCTAAAATTCCTTTGGCCATTATTTTCGGTTGATTATATAAATCTGTACTTCTTTTGTGCATCTAAAATGCTGATATTCCATTTACCACTCTTATTTGTAGTTATTCTGTGGATTTGCACATGATATCATTTTATTCTGTAACGCATATTGCCCTTTCCCCCAGGAATAATACAGTGTTATATGTTGATTATGCCTATCATACTCAATCCTCATGTATTCTACCCCAGATGTTCACAGAGCTGCAGCAGATGAGGCAGCAGTTACCAGACATGGAGTTTGGGCGGCGCATGGCCCAGGAGAGGGAGCTGGAGAAGGTGGACGGCATCCGACTGACCAACATCATCTTTGACGAAACCGGACATTTTGTCCTCTACGGGACTATGCTTGGCATCAAGGTCATCAATGTGGAAACCAACAGGTAAATTAACACCACTGCATGGATGGAAACGGCTAGACGAGCCCAAGCTACGATTTGAAGGTCTAACATAAATGGAAGCGGCCTCCCAGATGCTCGTCAACCGGAAACCGGAATGCCGGGCACACTCTGTAGGTTATCCTTACCATATCGATCAAATAATGATCCCATGATAAACCTCTTTCTTCCCTAGGTGCGTGAGGATCCTGGGGAAGCTGGAGAACATCCGCGTGGTGAAGCTGTGTCTATTCCAGGGCATCGCCAAGGCCTGCCAGGTGGCGCCCACCGTGGAGATGACGGCCTCCGACAACCCGGCCCTGCAGAACCAGCTGCCTGACCCCACCATCTTCTGCACCGCCTTCAAGAAGAACCGCTTCTACATGGTGCGTAGGCCTCCAGACAATGTGACACACTTTATATTCCAAAGAAGAGTAGCTTCCTAGCAACATGTAATGTGTACAGTTTATTGGGCCAAGATTGTCTAAGTCGGTTAGGATGTTTGACTGAAGCTGAAGGGTTCTTGGTTCGAACCCCAATTTCTCCATCTACCTGTTGGGCAATCTGTGAGCAAGATGGCCCTTCCTGATAAAGGAATACTGTTCAATTCTGGCCACGTCATTTTGGCAAAGAGCCTCGGCTGCTAAATAGCAAAATGGTAAATCTTCAACGGTGGGGTTGGCAGTGGTACAAAGACCGGTTATGACGCGGCCACCTCTACTCATGTCTCATATCTGTCCAGTTTTCCAGGAGGGAGCCGGTGGACACCAAGAGCGCAGAGTCGGACCGCGACGTGTTCAACGAGAAGCCGTCCAAGGAGGAGGTGATGGCCGCCACGCAGGCCGAGGGCCCCAAGAGGGTGTCGGACAGCGCCATCATCCACACCACCATGGGGGACATCCACATCAAGCTCTTCCCAGTCGAGTACGTGGCCTATCTCAGTACTTTAAGGGTCACCGTTCTGGGTGATCAAACCGTTGTTCAGGGCTTCACTGAGTTATCCTGAGTCATCAACCTTAAGGGCCGTACCGGTCCTGGTGCTCAAAGCAGCCCAAAGTCTCTTCTGGCTTGACTGAAACATCCATTACCAGTATCACTAGTCTTCCTTGTACCGATTCGGCCTAGGAGCATTTGACGTGCGCCTGCCACAAATGTAAACAATATGGAATAGCACTTTAGTTTTTTGTGTTCAGACATTTGGAAAAGTTCTTGTATGGTGAGTCATTTTGGCAAAGAATATTGGCAACGGTTGTTTTAGTGAATCCAGGAGGGATGCTATGGTGGTTTGATCACCCAGGCCGGTATGGTCCTATAGATTATAGCTCTCACTGCTCCCACCCATTCTAACAATGTATACATTAGTCGCACCGTACGGTATTGTAAGATGCTTTGGATGAAAGTAACTTGGGTTACTTGGTATGCAGTGATTTGGATTTTTTTACTTTTTACTTTTGATGTATCACAGATGCCCCAAAACGGTCGAGAACTTCTGTGTTCATAGCAGAAATGGCTACTTCAACGGCCACATATTCCACAGAGTCATCAAGGTACGTTTGTTTTGGTCCTTCGCACAAGTCAACTCATTCTTTCTTCTTGGTCATTTATCAATCAAAACTTCCAAACACGCGCTCCCTTCAACTTCAGGAATGCAAATACTTAATGCTGTGTTTCAGATCATTAAATCAACGTTTCATAGATTACTCAATCATTAAAATAATGGACATTAATAATTGATGGTTGCCGTCCTGGTGACCATTGACCTATCACCTTTTTAGTAGAAAATGACCCATGGGATTAATAAATCAAAATGACTAACGTGATCTCCGTCTTTCTTCCCGTTCAGGGCTTCATGGTCCAGACGGGCGACCCCACGGGCACAGGTATGGGCGGCGAGAGCATCTGGGGAGGGGAGTTCGAGGACGAGTTCCACGCCACGCTGAGACACGACCGCCCGTACACCCTCAGTATGGCCAACGGGGGCCCCGGCACCAACGGCTCCCAGTTCTTCCTCACAGTCGTGCCCACCGTGAGTCGCCTCCCGGGGGGGTCCGGAGGGAGGGAGAGGGGGGTGGGTCTCTGGGTGTCTGTTCACTTGTAGCAATCCATTTTGTTAAAACCTTTGCAGAAAATTAACATTTTAACGAGCCCATTAAACCCACGGGTTGATAGGTGGTTTGTTTTTTATTAATTTAAGACACTTGATAATAAGCTACATGGAGAAGGGGGGAGGGATAGTCTGATGTTTGGGGCGCTTTGCTCCCTGTAAAAATGGTTCTGGGTTTGAAATCCAAATGTCAGCATTTTATCTGTAGACGTCCTTGAGCAAGCAAGTTTCCTCACCCCTACCTGCTCCTTGATGACACATCTAAAATCCAATAAAAACATCTATAAAAATAAAGAACTTTTGATCCTGTATTAACACCACCTCATCGATTCTTGTGTTTTCAGCCGTGGCTGGACAACAAGCACACGGTGTTCGGGAGGAGTGCTAAAGGCATGGAGGTGGTCCAGAGGATCTCCAACGTCAAGGTCAACCCCAAGACGGACAAGCCCTACGAGGACATCAGCATCATTAACATCACCATCAAGTGATCAGGACCAGCCCCCTTTTTAACTCATTCTATTATGTACAGATGTGATCTACTCGCCTTTTTTATGAACAGAATAAAGTGTTTATTCAAGGACTATTCTTTCGGATTGTAAAATGTTATCCGTTTCATACTACCATTTGGTTATTTTTAAGACTTTAATTTAGTGATTTACAGGAAATTCAGATAAAGGTCTTTAAGGACCATGTATTGGTTAAGATGCCTACAAGAAGGTTGAAGGCATTGGGAACGAACCAAGAACCTTTTTAGCCGGTGGTTGACCCCTGCACTATCACGACTCACTCAAATGTTGTATTGACACAAGTTAACTCCTTTAATTGTAGACAACCATGTAGTTTAGAGGTTACAAACAGTATACTGTCAAAAGTTTGGTTTTACCAAATGCAATTACTATCCAGGCAGGAGTTCAACTTTATTTTACAGCTTCACATAACTTACAAAAGCCTTTATCAAGTCCAATGGTAACAGGAATTGATGGTTTAACTGTGCTTCTACGTGTAGATAAAGGGCAATCCCCACAATTAACAAAATTAAGGAACGGAGGGGGAAAAAAAGGCATTGCGTACATGCAGGTTATTTTTTTTCTTTACATAGATACAAGTTATAAACATTACATAGCAATGACACTTCTAACCAAATGATGGCTCCTTAATATGCAATATAAAACAATTTGTTGTTAATGCATGACTACGTTTCACATCTACTTAGATATCGATGTACGTTAATTCAAAGGTTTTTCACAGGTCATACTCAATGAGGCAGCGAGAAAAAGGGACTGAAAAATGTTTGCAACACATTGGACAGCAGATAGTCCTCAAAGTGGCAGAGGAAGTGGACAAGTGCATTCTGATCAACCTCAAATAAGAAGCTCCACTTACAAAAAAGGCAGCATACTGTCATAAGTTTTCCTTACTTGCAACTGCCACTATTCCCCATTTTTAAATAAAGTCATTAGTTAACTCAACTAACCCTTGTTCGGTAACGGAAACATTAGATTCAATGCAAAACAATGCACATAGGTAACTCAAACCAAATCGCGTGCCATTTAGAGACCAGCTATGGCATTAAATAAGTTCATACACTTAAAATAAAAGTAGAAAAACCTCACACACCTCAGACTTCATTACAGAACCCGGGTTTGGTACACAAGGATTTTTAGAAGCACGCCCTCTGCAGTAACTACTTGGTAAGTACACTGAAATAAGAAAAATGTCCATCAACTGATACTAAATTTTGTTCATATGCTGTGTTTCCTGTTCCATGCTAGTCTGTAGAAAAGCGAAAGTGCGTTAATATAAACCACGTTTTGTATTTTGAGTCATTGATCGATATTCTTCACATTGGTTATGAAGGCTAACAAAACCCAAGCACATATAATTAACTGTTAGTGGCGGGATACATTTCACCAAGAGTAAATACATTAGGGATGTCATGAAGCTGCAAGTAAATAAGCATCACAGAGGTTCCTAAACAAGTCAACACATTCACCGGGTGTCCCTTAGGAATCCTGTAAGCTTTTAAGTTTGGTTTGAGTTTATGTACGATTGATGATTATATTCATGTGGAATTTAATTCCATGCGTCAAATCCTCATCAGTGGCATCAGCCATCAAGTTCTTACACAAGAGATCACTCCCGAGTATACAAGTATTAGTATCTGAAGGCATTAAGCCGGTTAGAACTCGTTCACGCAGTAGTAATGTGCGTTTCGTATCGGTGAGCAGAAGGGACCGCATGGGGGCTTGTTTATAGAGAAGGTAAAGATGGAGGAAGGACCCAGAGAAGCGATGGAAGGGGGACTTAGGCCACATCCAGGACCCCAGCGGCCACCAGCTGCCTGGAGAGCCAGTCCAGGCCCTCGTGGAGCCCCATCCCGCTGCGGGCGTCGCAGCCCTGGATGTGCCAGCTCCTCCCGCAGCACAACTTGTGGAGACTCAGGAGCTCCGTCATCTCCTCCACCGACACCACCCCAGGTACGTCCTGCCGCGCAAAACAAGAGGACTTGTTCAGCAAGCCAGCTCCACCACACAGACGTTGTTAGCCTGCTCGCTTTAGCGTGTCAGTGTGGGTTTGCCCTTCATAACTGCCTCAGCACAGTAAGCTTGCGGTCAGTGTTTGCTTGTGGTCAAGTGTTTACTCGCTAGCTTTATCAAGCTAGCGAGTAATAGTGGTACCTCATTAGCTTTAATTAGCTCACTAGCTGTACCACGTGGTCAGTAGTAGCTGGATAGCTACACCACGTGGACAGTGTCAAACGGCTAACTCTACCACACTGCCACTGGTAGCCAGGCTCTACCTGTTTGTTGGCGAATATGAGCAGAAGGGCATCCCTCAGCTCCTTCTCCGTCAGTAGCTTAGCTAGCTCGCTGTGGGCCTCCATCAGTCTGTCCCTGTGACAGCTGTCAATCACAAACACCACCGCTGCGGGAAAAAACAAGGCGAGGACCGAGTTAAAAATATTTACCCCGAACAGTGTTGGTCCAACTACTACAGATATCATAAAATAAGAGAATAGAAGTTACCTTGTGTGTTCAGATAGTAGTGTTTCCATAGAGGCCTGAGCTTGTGTTTACCACCCACATCCCAGATGGTGAATTTCAAGTTCTTGTATTCCACCGTCTCCACGTTGAAACCTGGAATATGGAATCGTTTTATTCTGTCACACTTTTGCCCCACGCCTTCCCCAGCTGTGGGCAGGGGGTTAAACTATCAAGAAAACTTCTTATATATATATATATATATATATATATATATATATATATATAAAATCTGTAGCTACAACTCAAGCCACTAGAGGCCGCTAATTGATTAGCTAAAACAGTGCAGATTTAAACATTATGTATTGACACTTGACAATAAAAAAGCTCTTAATATCTGATTGAATGGAGATTTCAATACAACAGCAGAGGCACTTCGAATTATGGATGATTTACCGATGGTGGGGATTGGCTGCATGAACTCGTCTTGTTTAAGCTTAAAGAGGATCGTCGTCTTCCCTGCTCCATCCAGCCCTAAAGTGACCACTCTTATCTCCATCTTGGGGCCAATGTGCACTCGGTTGTCCTGAAAACAAGAAGGACTTCAACACATTGCAATGCAACACAATACAATACAATTCTTCCCCTGACTGAATGGCAATTATTACGTATTTTCTAAAACATATATAAATATATTTTTCACCATTTTACACTATTTTGAATCCTTCTAAAGTGTCTTACGGTGACTTTATAAGACACCCATCATTAATCATCATTAGGCTCAAGGAATGTGAACATCTGGGTTTGAACCCAGAACCCGTCGGCTGAGAGTCAAACTCCCTAAGCGTGTCATAAAGAGGTACCTTAGTGAAGGTCACGGGGATGCCAGCGTCCAGCTGGATGTGGTCCGCTATCTCAGTGAACTGGTGCTGCTGCTTCTGCAGGGTCTCCAGCAGGCAGTTGATCTCCTGCTTGGCCAGAACAACTCTGCAGTCGTCCTGCAACACAAAAAAAAAAAACAGATTAGTGACAGACAAAGTCAATACTCGACAAAGTCAAAAGGGTTTTCCTTGTCACAGTATAACAGTGGTCATTCAGAACAGTGTAGTCCCTTGTGACATGGCAAGCAACAAATATGCTATAGAAGATATATTATTATTTTCATTGTTAAATGTCACAAATACTGTAGCAAAAATATGGCAGGACTAGCAAAACATACATTATATGCTAATAATATTAGCATATATATTGAAATTGACCACAAATAAACAAATGCTGAAACTTGGACCCCCAATGTGCCATTGTTCTCCTTATCAGGCTAGGGAGCAGCGATTCCAGCACAAGCTTTAAATCATCTTCAAATGGATGGTGGAAGTAGTTTGAATGAAGTCAAATAGCATGCA
This sequence comes from Micromesistius poutassou, assembly GCF_964030765.1. Lineage (NCBI taxonomy): Eukaryota > Metazoa > Chordata > Actinopteri > Gadiformes > Gadidae > Micromesistius > Micromesistius poutassou. The sequence goes on from NC_140288.1 coordinate 14,919,366, forward strand.
AATGCACACACATAGAGTGCCTTTTTATTCTGTCCACCATTTCCTTGATAATTTGCTGTCATACATCCAGACACTAGGCAATCTAGCATGGTGTCTTGCAAGGCAAAGCTTTGAAAGCAACCGTTCTTACAGTGCGAGGCATGCATGTTTTATGACTAAATACAACGCCCACAATATTCTTCCCTATGGGAGACTTCGTCCAAAGAAAACCACATGACAGCCAACAGAGATGGGCCGTCACGAAACAAGGCAGGGGTTGTTAAGTACAGGTTGGCAAACCCCCCCGCGTGCCACCGGCCCCCTCCAGGCCCCCGCCCCTCACCCGGCCGTGTTCCTACCCACCTGCTGGAGAGTCTTCTCGCAGTGCAGGCAGGCGGTGGACACCTGGGACAGCAGGATGGTCATGTCCTCCTGCTGCTGCCGGAGCCAGATCAGCCTCTCCCGGACGTGGGCGTCCACCACGCTCAGGGCCATCTCCTCCTGCCGACACAGCGTCTCGTGGAGGTCCGCAAAGTAGGCCCTGACGCAGGACCGCGCACTCTCCGCCGTGCCCGGCACCTGTGGGGGGAGGAAATAAATCAATAATTAATTGCTAAAAAATGTGTCTTGTCTTGCATTTTTATAAATAAAAAAAAATCATCATCTTCATGCTGACTACCAGTGTCAAATATTCAAGAGGAGATAAAAAATGTTTGTGATTAGGTAGGGGTTAGGACATCTTGGGAGGATGCCAACATACAGACGGTTGACATTAGGTTAACCCAGAACCTTTTAGCTGGGAGACAAACACCCTAACAACCAAACTACTGTACCCGGTATTCGCATCAGAGAGTGAAATAAAAACAATTTAAAAAATGATCTTCAAGTTTTGTCCTCCATCATCAGATAGCTTTACATGTTCAGTGTGGGCCATCCCGATGCCGTCCTCCACCATCTGCTCCCCTCCCTCGATCTGCTGCACGATGCCCACCAGCTTGCGGGAGTAGTCGGACACCTCCTCTGTGAAGGAACGGATGCAGTGGGCCATGTCCAGGATGGACGCGCGGATCTGGTTGGCTTCTGACTCCAGCAAACTATGCTGATGAAGAGGAGAAGAAAGCATACAAATTAGAAAGTCTGCTAGGATTTGTGCATAATAGTTCCATCACATTGCAACAAAGTGTGTTCTAAGTTCAACATGAGAACCAAAAAACAACAAAGTGCCCGAGTCAATTCATTAGACATCCATCTTTTCATCTACCCATGTCTGTGTCTGTCCCTCAATACATCCATCCATCCATCCATCCCCACCCGTATGTCTCAACATCCATCCATCCATCCATCTCTGCCAGTCTACCTATACATCCATCCATGAACATTCACAGGGCAATTCACTTCTTTTTTTTTTACTAATCAATGGGGACTGCTGCCCACCCTAACTCAATCCCTACCTTGTGTCCTTGATGCTTGCCGTACTCCTTGCAGACGCAGCACATGAGAGGGCCTGTGGTGCAGGGCTCCTCCAGGCACACAAATTCGATGGCGTGCACCTGGTGCTGGGGACACAGCGTCTTCTCGTGGGGCTTGTCGGCCAGTGGCACCCGCCGGTGCTTGGCGAGGGTGCGCGTGGAGTGCGTGAGCTGGGAGCACTCGGCGCACAGGTGTGTGGCGCACACCGTGCAGTACATGGAGGCTGTGTGGCTCTCGTCCTCATCGCAGCGGATAACGCACTGGGGGACATGAACGCAAGTAAGATATCGCAGAGGGGGAGAAAGTAAGATACCGCAGAGGGGGATAAAGTAAGATACACGCAAGTAAGATACCTCAGGAGGGGGATAAAGTAAGATACCTCAGGAGGGGATAAAGTAAGATACCTCAGGAGGGGATCAAATCGACTATACGTTTAACTAATTTGTAAGATGCTCTTATCCAAAATTGTCGTCGCTCTTAAATCACATCTACAATCTTAAAGGGCTTTGGACATTAGACGACATTAGGGGCTGCATCAGCGCAGGAGGTAGAGCGGGTTGGCTGGTTCGATCCCCGGGTCCTCCTAGCTGAGTGCGGTGGGCTCCCCGAGCGAGACGCCTCACCCTTGCTCCACATTTGCTCCTGATGAGCTGGCTGTCGCCCTGCGTGGTCGACTCCGCCGTCGGTGTGTGAATTTGTGCATGAATGGGTGAATGCCAGTCAACACTGTAAAGCACTTTGGATAAAAGCACAATATAACTGAGGACCATTTACTACACCCCTTCACCCTGAAGCCGTGCCCGGGACAAACGCTAAATAATATTTTGGAATTTCCGGGTCGGCCATAGTCCTGTACAACAAAGGAAAGCTCTGCTACATTCCGCCTCTGTGCTTTGCTTGTTCAAACAAAAGGTCTATTGACTGTGTGGATCAGTTTACCTCTCCAATGCTTTTCAGGGCGTCCTCTGCGACACCAGACTGGTTGGACGCACCATTCTGTAGCCGCTCCAGCAGCTCAAGCAGAGCAAAATTCTTCTTCAGGCCCCAAACGCCAGAATCTCCTGAAAAGTAAAGAATAAGTTATATTGGTGTTTACCGTGAAACTGAATATCAGCGGAAAATGTATACCGATGTGATGCAGTTTGCATTAGAGTTAACATTCTTTGGTTAACACATCCTGGAATCTAAATAGATATTAAGAACTGCAACCTTGTTTTTAGCTTCGGTCCCATCAACCCATGAAACACTATGGACTGTTTTAACAGGATGCACATTTGTCAAAGTCTGCAAGTTGATGAAATGGAACATAAATGGGAACACAGTGGTGACGATTGCCATGGGCTTGTTCGTCAATTGTCACCAGTATTTCCAGGGTCTTATGCATTGTCCCTTCCAACAAACTGCCATTGTCCCTTCCAACATTGAAAAGCAGCTACTAACTTATTTAGCAATATCAACAAGGGAAGGAGTAGGACCGGTTTGACGTGATTTTCCATTTAAAGAAACTCCTCACAAGCAGGGAAACAAGATACAGATTTAGCTTCAGACAAAAACGTGACACGTCAGTAAGAAGAGATTTCTCTCCGCTCACCTAGCTCAGTGACCTGTCTGTCAAAGGGACAGCGAACCGCCCTGCCGTGAAGGGGCAGCCGGGTAAGACAGTCGTGGCACACGGTGTGACCACAGAGGAGAAGTCGAGGGACTTTATCCCCTTGAAGAGAGAACACGTCCTCGCATACCCCGCACTCAAGTACCTGGAAATTAACACACACACACACACACACACACACACACACACACACAGAATAAATCTGATGATCACGGCCGCGACGCATGGGAAAACTCCACTGTAAACAAGCAATCAAGCAGAACTTAAGTTTTGCACAACGCTTATGTTAACATGATGCTAATATGATTTACTATTGACTGCTAACGCAAACGTTCAACATTAGGGTTTCCACGTTGACGTCGTGTTGTTATTGCTCACATTAAAGTGGTCTCCAAGCTGGCACCTCTTCAGTTAGCATGGGCAGTGGCACCGACCGTAGGCTAACTCAGAGCTAGCCTGTGTACTATGGAAAGCCATTCTAGAAACCAATTTAACAAGTTGACAAGTGTGTAAATGTGCAGCTATCGCTTCGTGGAGTTTAATCATCGTCAGTACAACACTTTTAAACAGGGTGTTTATTATTCTGGCGCATAACGCCGCCGATACCACATTGGCACACAGCACTGAGGCCAACGCAGCAGCGAAGAGCCACCAGGACGGCATCCCTGCGGCTTCCTCTGAGAGAAGCAATCAGAGGGCAAAGTATGGATGAAACGGGCTGATAACGGACTAACCTTGACCGTGCTTCCGTGAGCTCCCCTGCCGTGTCGAACACAGGTGTCCATGGTGGCTATGGCGCTCTGTTTGTTGATGCCTGCTGCAGCGGCCATTCTGTGCAACCATACATGAATCAAAAGCAGGATAATTGTTGTTCAATCACTTCCGTCTTTACTAAATGTTTTATTTAGAAAATATTTATTTTGTTTCAATTATTGAAGTGGGGTATATATTTTAACAGCGATTGATAACGCACATTTCGTTATCATAATAAAGATATACAATAATTATAAACTGCGTTTATCAGTTCGCACATGCGCATTTCATTACGCTGCCTCGACTTCATGATAGATCTAGCGCTTCTCATTATAAAAGTAAAATAGTGAATTGTACCTTTCCCACCCTTCAAAAATAGAAAAATACTATCAAATTATTAGTCAGGACAAGGAATTATTAAATGAGGAATCTATCAATAATTCTGAATGGAAATCCTCAGATTCTTCTCAGTAATTCACAGATTATTGCACATCATTACAGATTATTGGCACCATTTCTTCCCTCTCTTGAATTATTATTGTGTGTAAATTATATGGTATTGTTATACTGTATACTTAACAGTATATTTATATTTCGTACTGTTCTTTCTGTTTATTTTTTATTTTTATATATAAACAATAGGTTAAGTGAGTGTTGTACTTTGAGAGCAAAGGGTTAACCGATGTCAAATTCCTTGTTTGTTTACGCAAACCAATAAAGCTGATTCCGATTCTGAGATTGAGTGGAGCAAGTGAATTCACAACTCATACAAAAACAACAAAAACTGTTTTGTTTTTTTACTTTTCTTAGACATTAATTGACATGCCTTTGAATATGTAGCATATCTGTCCATTTCGACCAAAAAAAACGGGGTGACGACACATCACCGCGACACGGTGACGACATACATTAATGGTGACGACACCCTTTAGCCCTGCCCACGTCAGCCTCTCATCACATGACCGCCTTCGAGCTTTAAACTGGAAGAACGTGAAGAATCAACGATAAAAAAAATAACAATGTCTGGACCAAATGGTGACCCCACCATCTCTATCGACGACCCGGGCATAGAAGACGAAGATGATTTCAGTGACGAAGGTAGAAATACAGCTAGTCATGCATTGTTTTATTGTGTCTTATGTGGGCTAACAACTGCTAATGCATTGGCTGCTGAATCCAAAGGTGGCCTGTCACTTTGTTTTAAACTTGTCAAGTCCTATCCATACTCACTATGCATACCTTTTCGATTTGAAGAATAGTTGATGTTATTAGTTACATTATTAGTTACTACCAACATGATCCTCCAAACTGCTAGCATGATTGAAGGTTTTAATTTGACTCATTCAATCCAACAGCAGATTATCCAAAGTAGATTTGTACCCGCCTACTCTCATTCTGTTATTTACTTTCAGAATATGCTTCCATCAACTCCATGCTGGATCAGATTAACAATTGTTTGGATGATTTGGAAGACCGCAATGACTCTCTGAATGGGAAACTGCATGAACTCTTGGAGTCCAACCGCCAAGCCAGGGTGGAGTTCCGGGCTCAGTTGACTGGACCCCCGACCAAGGACGAGGAAGAGGAAGAGGACTCCTCTCTATCGTCCCCAGGAGAACAAGACAAAGACCTTGAGAAATAAGGACTGCGCAAGACAATTCAAGTGTTATATCATACATTTCCAAACAATCTAGTTAATCCTAGATTTTTGGAAACATTCAGGTCCGTCAGTGTGTATTTATTATATAAATGTGTTGTATATGTACATTCCATTTTAATGTTACAAAACATTAGTTAAGTGTCACGTTTAAAGGTGCGTCCAGGAAATACTAGGTTGTGATATAGATATATAGATATATATCAGATTATTACAGAGCACCCTCTACCCTCAGTAATTTAAATAAAAACAATTGTGGGAATTATCTGATTTTTAATATAAATTAAAATGACAAAACATTCAACTTTCAAAAATACATGAAACTTCCAGCTGTTAGAAAAAAACCAATAGCCGTTTGTTCATTTGTCAGTTGCAGAATAAAAATACAATAATAAAACTTACAACCTTGATTTGAACTGTTCTTTTACAGATCTCTTGTCTACCTTCAGAGACATAAGCAAAAACTTTTCCAAGTTACATTCATCATTTTTCCATGCACAATTGAGTCCAGACATCACAAGTTGTTCTCCCTATGTTAATTCAAACACCACCCAAGAGATCTCTATATACGTTGAACTGCCAGTTGGTTAAAAAGGTCCCCTTCTCCATGTATGTATAACGGTCCCAGAATTTCATCACGTTTCAGAACATTTTAAATAGACCAGCATTGAAGAGAGAAGTGGTGTATCCTCTCAAGATGATCAACAATTTGAAACCAGTTATAAAATATACATAAGCGTAAATCTATAACTAGGCAATAGATCAACAAATGATGCTAGGCTAACAAATTATTCTATTCTCTATCGGTCTGATTTAGAGAACCGTAGATGTGCTACATTGAATGGCAACTGGTGCTTTATACTATAAATACCACAAGAAGTTTAGGCAATGTATAGTTGGGGCATTTTAAATGAAAAATATAACTGCCCCTCCAGTGTATCGCCGCAAAATGAATCAAAAACGCTTAACATTGAAAATTAAAAATAAGAAAATGTGAATGCATGTGACATAAGCCCATTAACCACTAGTAACACTTGCAGCTACATCTTCAACAATGGTTCCAGTCTCAAGAACAAGAGCAGTCGTTTGTTACGCATGGTGGAGGATATCCAGAGAATAGTTACAGTACAGTTCAGATTTAGTTTGTTCCTCGTTACAGTGCCCCTATTCAATTAGAAGCATCTGAATTAGGTTTCATATACACTGAAAGACATTTAGATGTCCTTTTAATGGTCAAGATAACAGCCATTTTGTATTTTTTCTGATACGATTATTAAAAAGAACCAACTCCATTGTGGTTCGGATTGAACAACTATGCTGATCTGAATGGGTGCAGTCGCACACATTTGATGGGGAGGGCAACAGCAGCAGAGAATGCGTTGCACAATTGAATACACTTAAAGAACGCCCAAATGATTATACATACAAATGTCAACAACAAACTTAAACATCTTGGATAACTTACTTTAACAAAGCTAGGATAAGACTCAAAATTTAACAGCAGTTCAGTTTAATACTCAAGCAAACACTCAAAGGTTCCTCAAAGTGTCACTAAAATGATGTGGTTCCATGGAGCGGTTACATTCTACGATTCATAAACCAAAATAATAAAAACTGTGCTTCATGGAAAGCATATGCGGTCAACGCCATGGCTATGTAATCAATAATGATTTCTTTGAGTGTATAGTATGTTATTCTCCTACAACCAACTTTCAAGGTGAAACTTTTTACCATCACTGGAATTTGTTTTCTTGGGCGATAAACTTTGGATCAACTTTCCAAACATAATCTACCTGCCATCCATTTTTCACTGGTCATCTTGACCTTTTGATGAAACTTCCTAAACTACCTCTTTTCTTAAACCATGTGACAGATCAGAAAACAAATGAATACAAAATCTTATTCAGTCATATATACAGGTAGATCAGATTAGTCTAAAACATAATTCATCTAATTAGGTATCATTTTGTAACCAAATGAGTTAGTGGTTTTTTCTTTCAATTCTGGAATTGTAATTATATTTAATCCTTTTTTATTCCCACTTTGATCACCAAATGTCACATTTAAAAAAAACAGCTCTGGTAACCACACACGCATTACAGGCTCCTTCTTATTCACAGTAAGCCTTCAAATCCAAAGTCAACCATTTTTTTTAACCTGGTTTCATAGTCAGATATAGACCCGAAGAGTCAGGTTTCTCAAATGATTTTGTAACAAGAAGTACAACAAAGTCACTGCAAGCTGCCTCATGTGCTACTTTGGGCCCTGTCTGCATATCTAGTCTCTTGCCTAACTAGTCTGTAAACTAGTCTGTAAACTGGTTTACCAACAAATTCTGAACCTCATGTTTTGAATGTTAATTTCCTACTTTCCCACAATCTCAAGCTACACTCCTACTGAATGCCTGATACAGAAAACCCATACATCTGTGGGTTCCAATCCCAATCCACCAATTATCGTGAAGTTCAGTTCCATAAAAACAGGATATCCAGAACAGAAATCCATATGAAACAAACAAAAGAAGATAACAAAAAGGAAAAATACCAAACAGTTCCAAGGTAGTAATTTGTTGAGTTTCTCATTTCAAGGTTAGCCTCTTCTAGCGTCTCCTTGACCTTCTCTTCGGGGTAGCTTTCGCCTTTCCTGTGCTTGTCTTCTTCTCTGGTGTTTCCTTCTCCTCCTCCGCCGCCACTGCTGCTGCTGCTGCTGCTGCTTCTTCTTCTTCTTCAGCTGTTGCCTCCTCAGCCAATAGCGGGTTAGTCGGTGCAACCTCTGCCAATGGCGCGTCAGCCGGCTTCTCCTCAGCCAATAGCACATCAGCACGAGCCTCCTCAGCCGGCTCAAACTCGTCCAACTGCTGGTCAGCTGGGGCGTCCTCAGCAAATAGCGTGTCAGCTGTCGCCTCCTCAGCCAATGGCTTGTCACCCGGCACCTCCACAGCCAATGGCTTGTCACCCGGCACCTCCACAGCCAATGGCACGTCTGCAGGCGCCTCCTTAGCCAATGACTCATCAGCCGGTGTCACCTGGTCACATTCCGCCTCAGGCTCGGTCCCGCCAGGCAGCTCCGATGGATCCTGGGACAGCAGCTTGTCCTCCTCCTCCTCGGTCAGCATGGGGGGGTCCTCTGACACAGAGGCAGCAGGGGGGGCAGCGGCCGGCCGGCTCTCCTGTGGTTCTACTGCTGGTTCTACTGTTGGTTCTGCTGCTGGTTCTGGCAGATCCAGGTCCCTGGAGGCAGCGGGGTTAGCGGTACCATCCGGGCACTGGAGGTCAGTCCCGCGCCGGAGACGGTCCTCAGAGCGGCCGGGTGTGGGAGGCCCGGCCTGCTGGCTGCTCTTCAAGGCTTTGTACTTCTGTAGGGTCAATAATACACACATCATTATTTTGTTAGACTTTCATCAGGTTTGACATAAGGTGCATATGGGCGATCATATTTGAGTACTAAGCAATGTATGGAATCAATCTTTACAATGCGTTTTGACATCAATCATTTTAACGTTGAAGATAATCTTGAAAAAAAAGGTACAGGATTTATGTTATTATAAAACAGCTTTTCTTAAAAAATAAAATAATAATGCCGGCACTAAGAGTTCAAATGTTGTTCAAACTGACCTTGAGGTGCTCAAAGTGTGTGACAGACTCGCAGTGGGAGTGTAACGCAGACGACTCAAAGTGGTAGAATTTGTTGCAGAGGCGACAGAGGAAGCCAGCCACTGGTACCAGGAAACGAGAGCCTGTAGGGCAAAGGAGAGAGAACCACTTTAATACTACTGCATCTCTACCCAAACATCAACGTTTTATGAAATCTCTAAATATTAACATAGGTGCTTACTGCAAGTCTACATTTTTGTTAAATTTAATGGATACCGGGTAAAGCTGACTTATGACTTTGATATCACAACATGAGGGAGACGGTCAGCTCTCACCATACACCGTGTCAGTCTTGTACTCCTCATCCGGGCTCATTCTCTCCAAGGTCACCTCTGTCTTGGACGACGGGTCATCCTGAAGGTGGACACACAGACACGTCAAACATTATTACCAAGAAGTATTAGCGTGTATAAGGAGTTGTTTTCTAAAATGTGAAACGGTTGTGTTACCAGTTGATAGGAGCCATGGGTTTCGTCCCTCTCCTCCCCTTCCACTTCGCAGCCGTCTTTGTGGTCCAAGGACCCGAAACCCTGCTTCTCCTGAAGGTAAGAGCATACGGAAAACAAACCATGAGGATGTGCCCCAGTGCAGAGGAAAATGGAGACAATTTCCCTCCCCTTCAAATCTGCAACTAAAAAAGTATTTCAATTATCCATCATCATTTTGGGCCTATAAAAATAACTCCCTCACCACATAACTTGCATGCACACAGCTCTCTCTAAATTTGGTCTGGTGAAAGCTGCTTGTTCGGCACCCAAACTTCGCTCAAGTGTGTTTATTTTGTCCTTGTGTAACTGCCCCTGCAATTCACTTAGCCTAGCATGTTTAGTACTGTAATGACGTTCCAGGTTGGTCTTTTTCGTTACAGCGAGCGATTCTCCACACACAAAGCAAACTGGCCTTTACTTCAACAATGAAGTAATCATCAGTCCATTTTTCTTGGAAAACACGACATTCATTATCAACCTTTCGTTTCTTGGCGGATGCGATGCTAGCCGTCAATGGTTAGATTTAGAAATGACACTGCGACTTGTTTAGGCTACCCCAACATTCCAAAGTAAACAAAAAGGAAATTAACCTTTTTCTCCTTAATTAATTTCATTTTTTTTAAAAAGTACGTTCCCCACCCCTGATCTAAAAGTAGGGGCCTTGCTCAAACCTTCCTAAAGATACTGCAGACATTAGTGTTTGAATGCCGGATCTTTCGACTAAGGGTCAAAAAGTCATTCTTGTATTTACCCGTATTGTCTGTCTTGTTTTGCGTTCGTAAATGTGCAATACTGCAAATCAGGTGTCTCTTTATTGCTTTGCCATCAATGAGAATAACCTGTATGGTTAAAAGGTCAAATACAAAAACACACTTAAAACAACAGTCCCACCTCCTCCACCTTGTGTTTGTGCTCCTGGGACCTCATGTGCTCCACAAACAGCTGGGGGGTCTTGAAGGTCTTCCTGCAGACCGTACAGGTGGGTCCAGCCAGGCTGCCAAGTTGCTGAGGAGGAAGTGTTTGAATTCATGTTGATTTAGGATTTAACAGCACTACGACCACAGAGTCCTCACAATATGGCGGATCATCTGCAACAATAGAAAATCCCATGATGCATTCTGATGCACGTGCCCTACATACCGAAGCGAGTGAGAAACTGTGCCCTGCCTGTTACCTGGTGTTCCTTGTTGCAGCGGTGGTCAGTGGCTCCACATGTCAGATGAAGTCCACAGCTGGGACACCAGTGCAGAGGCTCTGCTCTTTTCTTCCTGGAGACGAGACACAACAACATAGGAGACAAAAAGTAGATGCTACATTATTTCCTGCTAGTCCAGTGCTACCGGATCATGGCTGTTAAGCAGCCAGACATTCATTTAGCACACACGACTCACAACTGAGACCAATCAAAGAATAGAATCAATAAAAACTACACATAGACAACTGGATTCAACTGCAGAGTAGATGCTGGGATCTGAGACACAAGGTTAGATGGTCTTTGATTCCCACTCATGTTGGTTCTGCTACAACTGATACTGTTCCAATTCCCAATCATTTCCCAAACAGCCCATAGTAAGTATGAAGCATTATATAGTCAAGAAGAAGAGGACATGGCTCTGTTACAGTTAGGAAGAGGAAGCAGTGGATGATCATACAGAACAGAAGCGGAGGACGTGTGACACTGACCCGTCTTTGTGGGCCGCCTGAAGAGAGTCCTGCACGCGCGGCAGCAGCGTGACCAGACAGGCGTTACTCATATGCTGGATCTCCATCATCCTCTGCTGGTGGGAGAGGCCGTTCATGTGACTGCGGAAGTTCTACCACGACACAAATACAGCCAGAGGTTAGGGAGAACACCATCGCTTGAGTCCAATGTGTTATGTTCCATGTGCCCCATTTGATGGCCACTTTTACAGAAAACGTCTTACAATACGGTCAGTGCACACATTCTAAAAGTACTAAAATAACAAAATGACATTCAGCTTCCCCACTGAGCTACCGCTCAGATCAGCAATGTGAATAAGGGGACAATGGATAGATGGACATCCATGTTATGCAGTGAGTTGCATCACCCCCACCTGCTGGCTGTGGCAGGTAATGCTGCAGAGGTAGCAGTAGAACTTGTTGGTCCCCTCCAGGCTGTCCTCCTGGTCGTTGTGTGTTGCTGCGATGTCCTCTGGTGCCTCCTCCAGTACAGAGTCGTCCGCCAGACACTCGTCACTCAGCTGGGCGGTGGGCAACAGAGGGGGTATGACCAGTCAAGTCTACGACACCGTTTACTATGGAGTCATTTTTCCAAAATATCAGTGCACCAGAGAAGAAGAGAAATACAGGGAAGACTTTTACCCCAAGGGATGTAATGATACAGGTCATTCATGAGGAGGAAGGGGTTGAGTTTCTTGCTCAAGGATGCACTGCAGACATTTGGGTTTGATAGTTTGAACCCAGAAACCTTTGGCAGGTAGTGAAAAACTCTAACCTCTAGTCCATTTTGTGTCACACACAATGGATGCCTTGTCCATGTTTCTTTTTTTTTTTTTTTTTTACAAAGCAGATCATCTGAAAAGGCGCCACTCAAAAACAACACATTTATACCACAAATAACATACCTCTGCATCTCCGGCCTCTTCTGTTCCTTCCAGGACCTCGGAACCAACCTCTTCCACAATGGTGCAGTCTAAGACAGAGTCGCATGGATATACAAGAAGAGGCAGGCATAACCAATCAGTTGCATAGATGTACCAGTAGTGGCGGTCAATCAATTATAAGCATAAGGAAGGACATACTTTGCAAAGTAAATTTTGAAGTAATTTTGAAACCAACTATCCGTTATAATGGCGCAACATATTTATCCGTGTTCTTACCGCCATCCTCTGCTGCGTTGTCACTGTCTAGAGTGACGTTGGCCCCTGTCTCAGTTAGCTTGGCCGGCTCCTCTGACCTGAAAGACATGGAGGAGTGGGTTAGAAGGGTGGTGTCCAAAAGTAAACGCTTTAACTAACTGGCAGCATTAGCTCAGGGGGTAGAGCGGGTTGGCTGGTAACAGCAAGGTTGCTGGTTCGACCCCCGGCGCCTCCTAACTAACTGAGTTTCGAGGTGTTCCTGAGCAAGGCACCTAACCCTAATTGCTCCCGACGACTGATGCTGGCTGACGCCACCGTGACTGTGTGTATGAATGTGTGTATGAATGGGTGAATGTCAGGCAATATTGTAAAGCGCTTTGGCCACTGGTTACAAAAAATGCGCTATACAAATGCAGCCCATTTACCAACTGACATTAGCACATTAGAGGCAAGTGGCCACGACTGATGTGATGCTCGTTTGCTTCATTCCATGTATCTGGGGAAAGAGGCGCTTGTGTAGAGGAGGCTAACTGGTACCACTACCACTTGATCACTTTGCATTTCCGTTACTTATTTTTACTTATCTTTCTTACTTATTTTATATATTTTTTAATATCTATTTACTTTATATTGTATTGTTGCTGTTATGCGTGTGTTGAGGTACCAAGCATAAGAATTTTACTCTTGTGTACTTGTACAATAAGAATGTAATAAAAGATTCTGATTCTGATTCTAAATGGCTCGAATCATACATGGATCCATCAGTTGAGACAACCTGGTCTAAAAGTGATCGTGATCATTATTTGCATCCATCTTAAAGTGAATTTCATGTTTCGAATGGCCAAAGAGGAAACACAAAGCTAACAGGCGGTCACAGGCTGGAAGAAGAGTACTCGGGGGACTAAAATAAGGGGAGGGGCTGATGTTCTAGTGAGGAAATACAGAACGAAAAACATGGTGGTCACAGCAGTCATTACCCTTCGGTCCTCGGCTTCTTCACGGCCGGCTCGTCTGTAAGATCCACCACTGTCGCCGTGCTTTGACCGGCTTCCCCTGCTGCTGCTGATCCAACACAACAAAACAAACGCACCATTCTGGTTACCCAGTTTTTTTTCTTCTCCAAAGTAGATACTCAAACATACCGTCTACCCTCAACAGAATTCAAAAAGATCCCATCAAAGTAGGCTAATGTAATAGTATATGCATATCTCAAATACATTTAAATAATACAGAATTAAAGATTTTACATAATAAAATAAATTAAAATGAACCCATGAGGAGTTTATCCAGCTCACTGAATCACAATCTAGGGATAACCAATATAATACATTTTTGGCCTGATACTGATATTCATAAGATACTATTTGCACAGGAAACGTGGTAGTTGATAATGTTTACAAATTGTCCTCCCTCCTACCGACACCAACAGGACCGCTCCCCATATGAAACACGTTGGACTGCAGCAGCCTTACCTGGCTCCGCCTTATCACTGGTGTCTGCTGTAACGCTGGCTGCTGATTGGCCGTTAGCACTCGCTGCCGCCCTCTGCTCGTTGTCCCTCTTCCTGTCTGGCTGCCGGTAGTCCTAGACACGCAGGGCGGATAAACAGGATTACTGACCCGGTCACCCTGCCTGGGCTGGAGTCACTCACAGTTGACATTTAGAGCTGGCCAAAGCACTGCTTAATGTGTGCGATGAGGAACAACAACACACACATTAGAATGAGTTTTACTCATGGGAAATAATTAGAACATTCTTTCAGAGCTTTCTGTTTTCTAAAATACTACAATATTTCTGGTTAGGTGTTCTACCACAATTCTGCAGGCAATTAATTGGATCTTTGGCAGATAGTTTCAAGATACCAATTTAACCTCCTTATATGGATACACTTAACCTCCTTCCCTTCTCTCCTCACCCTCGATTTCCCTTATTTAACTTCTTACTTGACTTTTATTCCTACAGTTCCATATCATAAGTTTACCCTATATGTTATTCATGAAATGACTTTGAGTATGCATCATTGTTATTATTACATTACTATGAAAGGTATTGATAGGTTACTCATACAAGGTAAAAGGGGTCGCAAGCAGGCCAAGCCCGGTGCCAGGCCGTTAGGTCTGCTTTAGGCTACATGATCGTTACTCATTGAACTTCACACCCAGCGAGCTAGGTCACCAGTGCCAGTTAAGAGATGTCTCATGACCTGTATTTCCTGCAGTAAACCACAATAGTGTGGCATTAGCTCAGGAGATAGAGCGGGTTGGCTGGTAACCACAAGGTTGCTAGTTCGATACCTGGTGCCTCCTAGAGTGTCGCAGTGTCCATGAGCAAGGCACCTAACCCTAACTGCTCCAGACGAACTGGCTGTCGCCTTGAATGGTTGACTCCGCTGTCAGTGTATTAATGTGTGCATGAATGGGTAAATGTAAGGCAATATTGTAAAGTGCTTTGGATAAAAGCGCTATATAAATGCAGACCATTTACAATAAACTAGCAGTGCATAATATTGATAGTCATTCCTGTATGCAAATACTCCTCTACCACAGTCAGCCACTTCCTGACTGAAATTACGGCACTGTATATATATGGGTATATGACTGTCCTACCAACAGTTCAGGATTTACACACACACTACAGTACTGAGGTCAAAGGAACCTTCAGTCATTGCAACAGCCTCCATAAGTTGTCCTGTACACATTCATTAAATTCCATTGTTCCTCTTTCTACATTATGCTTTGACAACAGCACGGTGTGAAATGTGAAAACCAATTCCTCACCAAATGACTAAAATGTGTAAACCTTTATGGAAAGCTGTTATTCACAGCATAAATAGATACTATACATAATGTTACATTTCCAGGAGAGTGAAGACAGACAGGAAAGAGGGTTTAAAGTGAGAGGGAATACCATGCATAAAAGGCCTACCGGTCAGAATCAGACCTGGCCTACTACAAGGCAATATGGTGTGGGCTATAGCGATGCTATTCAAATGTCACTTTTAGAACTATTCCCAAAAATCCTCCCATTTGTCACATCTGAATTTGCAGATAAATGCACACAAAAATGTATGTGTATCTTTTGAATGTTTTACTGGCCTACCATGCTGGTGGAGGTGTTTGCGTTGTTGTTGTTGTTGTAGAAGCGCTGGTGCGGGTGGTAGTGGCGTGCTGCCGGGTAGCCCATGAGGGGGGACTTCATGGTCATGCCCATGGGAACGGGCCCCAGCAGAGAGGACCTGGCACCGGCTGAGAAGAACTGTCGGAATTGCTGACCGCCCATCGCAAAGCCTCGCATGTTACCTGGACATCAGTCAGAACACGCAAAATGTAAGGCATAAAAGCAGAGTAAAGTGTGTAAAGTTGAGTGCCGAAAAAAGGTCTTCGGACACTCATTATACAGACATAAGACATAGAAGATATATAAAATAAATATAAGAAAGAATATGAAAAGTAATCCATTTGTTTGAATATATAAATGTAGCTGAATGATTTACTAATTAATACAATGTCAAAATGATCAAGGTATTGTTATTGTCACTTAATAACATAATTATACTGCACAATAAAACCCCTTGCGTACCGTGGTACTGTTCAGTTTGGTTGAAAATGCAGAGAATACATAATGTTAGATAGATAGATCTATATATCAGGTCCAATACCATTATTGCTGGATTCTGATGACAGAAAGCTTCATCTTGTGTTGTACCTTGCATTTGTTGCATCAACAGAGCTCCCTGCAACATGGGGTTGGGGGCGATGATTGTGGTCTGGGTAGCCTGGCACATGTTGACCATCCTGGGCGAAGGGGCATTCTGGGATTGCATGGCCCTGTTACATAAAACCGAATCAAACATTGTTATTTAAGTTGATTTTATCCAGTGATTGTATTTGTGGTACAACTAAAGGGTAGTGTCTGCTATAACAGAAGCACTGCCCCCAACACGGTTTTGTCATCCAGATGGCCTGCTCGATCCCCGACCCGGGGTTCACCTTACCGCTGAGCTTGGTGGTGGTGGTGATGCGGAACATGGTGTTGTGGGGGAGGCTGCGGAGGCGGAGGTGGAGGCTGTTGCTGGAAAAGTTGCTGGATCTGCCGCAGGTGTTGGTGAAACTGTTGCTGCTGCTGTTGCTGATGCTGCTGTTGCTGGTGGTGGATGTGTGGGTTGAACATGCCGATGTTGTTTGTAACTGTCCTGCTGTGTGTTAATGTGCCGTAGCAACACAACGGCGGTGACGAGATGCACACGGTCCTATCACGGTGTTCCTAAAGGGTATCTGGACAAGGAAAGACGGTGCTCTTATAATTAAAGGTGAAAGTATACTACTCCGTAAGACTCAGTCGCGTATAACTCGTATAACGCATTACAAAACAAGAGCGCATCTCAAGAGACAACAGATCGCTCAACACAACACAACATGACGGTGGCTAACCATCGAACAATACTTTTCATTTTAGCGGAATAAAAGACTGCTCCAGAAGAAATGGTGTGCAGTTCAGTTTCAACTGACTGAAAGGTTTTATGTATAGTGTAGTGTAATACACCGTAACTTGGTAGTAATTTAATAGGTAGGTAAAGTTAACACGCTGCACCTGTCGTGCGAAAATGAATGCTAACACTAGCGAGCTACTTGCAAAACAAGCTAACGTAGCATTACAATCCACTGGGTCTCTCCAAAGGGAAATAAACCCCGTTATAAACACTTCCCGAGACGACAATTCATTGAATTAAGAAAACTTACCCTTTAAAAAGGACAAGTGCAAATATAACAAAGGACCAACATTGGCCGAAGCGCAAGTAAATAATTAAAACTTGCGATAGATTGCAGTTTCCAGTGTGCTTGTTGAGCCAGAGTCAAGCAAGACGATAAAAGTACACTGTAGACTTCCGGGGGATTTAAAAACTAAAAGCCCCACCACTGCTCCGTTGACTATGGATCGGCTATGGATGTATGAATGTAATTGTATGAAACAAAAAGAAGATACGTTTAAAAAAAGAAATCGATAATCAATTCGAATAAAGTTATGATTAAAATAATAAATAATATTTTCAAATGATGTGAAATTATGTAATCCTTGGCCCCCATGTTGAAAATTGAGCTGCGGAGCTGAATTGTTCTTATTATTCTTAGTATTATCAGTATTAGTAGTGTTATTATATAATATCGTCTAATTCATGTATGCATTTATTTATGGTAGTAGGCCTATCATTTTTCTCGTCATAGACGTTTTGCGCTTTTATATTGAAGCCAATAAGATTGTTCCTGCATTAATATGCCCATCACCGTTTGAGGTAGCTTTGTGTTTATGTCAATGATAATAGCTATGTCTCCCCCTGGTGGAAAATAGCACGATATATTCACCTTATCGTGCTACTCGAAGATAATCAATCTTGGCCTACAGCAATTACTGAAAAAAATGGATGTCTGAATACACAAACAAATAGGCTTAACGTCTGTTAATCAATGTCGGTTATTCGCAAATCACCTTTAGAAACGCATCCTACGAAGAGCAATATTAGCTGTTCATAATGCCAATCATTTTATAAATCACTTAATTCCAAGGATGTATTATATGGGTTACTTTCGGTTACTGCACTCTGCAGTCGCAGTGCGCATGTGCGAACGACAACAGGGAATCACAAGCAGTAGAGCGCCGGCTGTCGTCTTGGCGTAGGCCATTTCTAACTTTCAGTACAGTCCAATACGCCTATTACTACGCACAGAATACTGCGTGAAACCCTTTTCATTAAAAAAAAAAAAAAAAAATGAATACCGGAAAAGTACACCTTTTCTCTGTCAATTTGTGAAATAACAATAACGATCCAGTTAATGTTTAATATTGCCTACCATCGAGTTCTGCCACCACCTTGCGGCACATGAGCGCAGCTGCAGCCTATATCTCTCCTGAGGGGGAGAGAAGAGGAGAGATTATCCTCATCCGCTCTGGTCCTCGGAGGTGGAGAGAGAACACACAACAAGCAAGAGGAGGACACTAGGGAGGAGTAGAGGGGACTCCAAGGAGAGCCAACAGATGCGGGAGACCACCGCGGACACCATATCATCTACGGATTTTCTTTAGGACACGTCTTAAGGGTCAGACGAGGGAAACATCTCCCACCCTTCCTCAATTCATTTCAATTCTGACAGATAGGACCGACCAACTCCCTCGCCAAGATGGGCAACCGAGGCATGGAAGATCTGATCCCTCTGGTGAACAAAATGCAGGATGCCTTCTCTGCAATCGGCCAAAACTCGAACTTAGACTTACCTCAGATCGCAGTGGTGGGCGGCCAGAGTGCGGGGAAAAGCTCCGTGTTGGAGAACTTCGTGGGGAAGTAAGTGGATCTTTCCTTTTTTTCGATCCGTTGGTGCGCCATTCATCCCGTGGCCGCAGTGGCTTTCGTTTCAACACTCCCCCAAACCCATCCCCCTTTGGCATAAAACATCCAAGCAGTGGTGATCTACTGTATGTCATTCATTAGAAACACACGCCCGCTCCATAAATCATTGTTGGGTTTCCTCACAACATTCTGTCTTCCATGTATACACACACACCAGGCCTGCCCAGGGCCAGCCCGAGGAGGCTTAATCGTTACATAACTCATGCTCATACTAATTCTACAGATAATTGATGCATGCGACATCATACTTCGATATAGGGTTTTAACAGTTAACTGCGCTCCTCCATTGACGAAGGTGTCAACTGTTTTTGTCAAGAACAAAGTATAGATTTGGAATCACGTTTAATCTTGTCAACAAACCACCTGGAAACCCTTACAACTGCAGCAGATAAAAAACCTCACCTTTTATGTTTGGTTTTAAACGTTTAAACGTTTTTCTAGGAGGTATTTATTCAATGTGAATTGATTATAGCCCTGCAATACTTATGGAATTACTTTTTGTGAACACAAAGGTGCACAGGTTTAAGTCTTATTTAGTCTGTTGTTGTCCGTGCTTGTTGTAGTTAAAGCTTTTTAGATTAGGGGAACCATATATTTTGACTGTATAGTTTCAGTTGTCTTGGGGGAAAAGTCACCAAAGAGAGATTCCAGGATGCAAACACAGCATTTGGAATCAATGTGCTGCAGTATGACCTTGCCAAAAAAAAGAGAGCGCTAGAGAGAGAGAGAGAGAGAGAGAGAGAGAGAGAGAGAGAGAGATGCACACAAACAGAAAGAGAGAGAGAGCTTTGAGCCCTTTCAGCTGGGCTCAGCATCCATCTGTCAATGCATGGGCAATAGGTGAACCAGCTTACTGCGTGCTAGACTAACTATTAGTCCCTCTGGGCATTCTTTCAAGACATCTTATTTTTTCGAAGATCTGCCAGCCTAGGGTTGTCTCAGGATTTGGGACATTGTTTCCTGTGAATACATGTTTCCCTTAAATACATAATATTGTTCGCTCAATATGAAGTGTCATTGTTCATTCCTTTCCGGTCAACTCTTTGGGAATGATGGAAGAATGCCTTGTCTTCGTATGAGGACTATTCCCTGTAGTTCCTCTCCCTGACAGCTAAATGATACTGTAACAGCTTCCTTACAGCTTTGTAACTTGACTAAATAATAAAAATATTTATTAAAATAATTAAAGTAATTAATTTCCCCCTGTGCAAAACTGTGCAAAAGCCCTTTTTTTCTGCTCTGCTGCTCCATCCACTTGTACTGTACAGGTTTTGCAACATAGTCAGCTGCTGTCATAGTATTACTAGACTATCATGACATTATTATAATGTCCTACGCCTCTTCATACACAGTGGGAGATTTTAGCACTTTAATCTAACACTGTTCCCCACGGAAACCTACTGGGTATGTGCCATAGAAGTCAGGGTAATTCATTCCAATTAATGAGTTAATTCATTCATTAAGTGAATCCAATTATAGAAGAGGAATACCTCAACAAAGACAGGAGAATGTGTGAAAGTGCAAGCGAGGTGAGCTGCAAGTGGAATTCAGTATTTCCCAACGGGGAATACTAAGACTCCTACTGACACTCTTGTGGTCAGACAAACTGACCAGCTAGAACTGACCCCCAGCATCGGTATGGACTACGATATTTAGCCTTTAGCCTGAGAGAGTGTGAGAGAGACAGACAGAGAGAAAGAAAGGGAGAGAGATGCGGCAGATCAAGATGATTGCGGTTGAGTAGTGCAGTGTGTATGCAATGTGTGTGTGTGTGTTCTCAAAAAAAATATTTTGTTATGCTATGTTATTATTGTTCAGTGGTACACAATAGATAGGTGCCACATACTGCACAATAGTGCAGACACATGCACAATGCATATGTAAACACTGAGACACTTTTATTGGCATAGCCCTTTAGTACAGTCACAGTATACAGGCGCACACACACAAACACACACACACACACACACACACACACGCACATAAAGACCTCTTTCTGCGCTGTGATTTAACATCGGTATTAGAAACAGGTTATGAGTGTCGCCATATACAACATCCAATCTCAGATCTCAGATGAACATTTTCTGTCATCTATGATCTTTTGAATTTCAAGGTCTCTCTACATACCATAAAACATTTTAACATGACAAAGGAGCCGCACAGCCAAGGTGGATGTCCGTCGTTCCTCTCTGAGACGTATTACTATCTGTAACGCGGTTAGCGACCTATGACACTAAGCCCCTTTCGCTTAGTGGATTAGGGTTTTGACGGGGATTTCCCATGTGTGTCTTTTGGCTGGTGGGACTGAAGACTAACGTTGCCCTCCACCGCACTGATGAGATATGCTATGCTGATGTCATGACAGAGCATTAAAGACAACGACACACACAGTGGACACTGTTCAAGGTTACGAAGAGAAAGTACCCCCCCTCCCCCCTGCCCCTCCCGCTCCTTCATACCATCCAACCCACCCCCCATCGTCTTCACTCTTTGTCTGCTCAGTCTAATAGTGTGTTCTACATTAAGTGTCCGCTCCATGTTGCCTTACTGCCATGCATTTGATCCGAGTGGTGGCATGTATGAATTGTATGCTGGATAGCCTTTTTATACGCTTCTTGTTATACGCTTCTTGTTTTGGATTATATTTGGTCTGGGTGTAAAATATTCATTTATAAAAGATCTAACTTTCTTCAAAGGGAAAGAGAGAGAGATAATAATCAAAGAAAGGAAGAAAAGGAAAGCAGTACAGTGGATGGTTTCCGTTAGATCAGTGTTTTGTGTTTTTCAACCTGTGGCTGCAGGTGCTCATGTGATTTCATTTTTGAAATCACAAATCACAAATCAGCAAATTTACAATAATCAGAAAAATAATAGAGGCAATTTAAATGTCCTATATATTATCATTTATTTTAGTCAAAATAGTATTATGGCTTGTTATTATAAAAAAATGATGTCACTTCAATCACTCCAATGTAATGCTTTCTGTTCATTTGTGTAAATAAGCAGCGTTGCTGACTTTTTCTTTCCACTGTTTCCAACTGGCCATGGCCTCCTTGCAGTAATATTTATGTATAAAGGCCTCTTGCAGTAATATTTGTGTATAAAGGGGGCCTTGGCACTGCATATGTACATTGCATATGTATTTTTAAGTCTTTTATTGTTTTCGTATGAGGTGGTTCACAAGTATGACAATTTAGTGGTACGGCAAAGTGGAAGGTGGGGAACAACTTCATACGATTTAGAACACATTTCTATCATGTGCAGTGTTAGTGGTGGCTTTGGTGGTTATTCAGCGATGCCTTTGTTGTATTCTGATGTTTGTGAACCTCATGCCAACATCATGTTTGTCGTTAACCCCACCACTCTGTGTTGCTAGGGTTATTCAAACTGCCCTGTGAACTGGGAAGGAGCCTAGGACCAGGTCACAGTGACCTTTGACCTAATTCCTAAAGAGGCCTGGATTCTCTCTCTATGTTCTCTGGTCATATTCCACTAGCTGGTGTTTGTAGATGAAGTCTCGGGGTGTTCAGTAAGAATCAAAGACGGCCTTATTCCCATGGATGTTTTTTTTGTGCTTTTCCCATGTGTTTAATTAGCGCGTTCCCAGTGGAATTACAATGCAGAAAACTACAATAGTCTCTAGTGAACGAAAAAAAACACAGACACACACACACACACACACACACACACACACACACACACACGTACACGCACACGGACACACACGAGTAAGTGGCATCGGAAGGGAAGTGACACATAGACAGAGTGACGACATCCATCCAAGATCCGGTTTATATAATGTGATATGTCCAAAGTGATGCTGCATTATTAAATCATTGTGTATGAGGCCTATCCAGTGTACGCCACAGCATAGAGCACAGCTAGTGCACCTTCATTACTGCAGGCTAACTGGTGTATTTGATCTGATTTGAGACACAGGCGACTTGGTCCACGTATCTTGTTTCAGGACCATGGATAGCTCCGTACCGCCTCAGACTGTGGGGCCAGCCTCATCCCTGGAAAGTGTAAACAGGAACCACTTTTACCACATCACTCCTAGTTTCCAATGTTCCAATATAATAGAAAAATATGAGTCAAAAGTTGTACGTATATTTAGTGTAGATAAAATAGCTATAGCTATTATAAAGCTATGCAGTCCTCAGTTTTTCTTAAGATTGCAAAGAACCTGAACTCTTTATATTACATTAGTTAAGTGTAGTTTAGTAGGCTACATGCTAGCGACATGATATTAGTAGAGTGTGTATAGCCTGTACTCTTTATACTGTAGTAGTTTAGTGTCATTTAGTAGGCTACATGCTAGCGACATGTTGTCCTCAGAGGGTGTAGAACCTGAATGCTTTGTACTGTAGTCGTTCAGTGTTGTTTAGCTTAGAAGAGGAAGTGTGAGTGAGAAGGGAATGCCAGCAGTGATAGCGCTCCACAGGATTACCACTAATCTCTCGCTGCTCCTCAGCTAAAAGTATTTCCACCCCCCCCCCCCCCCCCAACTGCGTTAATCTGTGTGTCTGCCACCTGGTAACAACCTTTCGTTTCATTGGCCGATGATGGTATAGCCGCATGATGAGGTCTTGTTTATTAGCTCTCATAACAACAGCAACCTCCGCACTCCCAAGAGGCAGCCTTTGCTCTGCAGGGAAGTGTGTGTGTGTATGAGGGATTGTATTGTGTGTGTGTGTGTGTGTGTGTGTGTGTGTGTGCGTGTGTATGCGTCACTGTGTGTTGGGTGTATACATAATTGTGCCGCGCATGTCAGCGTGTGTATGTGTGTGTGTGTGTGTGTTTGTGTTTGTGCGTGTGTTCATATGTGTGTGAATGTCTTTGACTGTGTGTGAGTGTGTGTATGTGGTCTGTGTGTGTTGAGAGCATGTATAATTGTGCTCTGCATGAGTGTGTTTGTGTGTGTGTTCAAGTATGTGTTAATGTGTAGTTTGTGTGTGTGTATTTGTCTGTGTGTGTGTGTGTGTGTGTGTGTGTGTGTGTGTGTGTGTGATGTAGGCACAGCAGTGCTTACGTAAGAAGGGAACAATGACTCCACCAGAGGCTCTGTGGCAGCCTTTCATTATGTGTGATTAAGTGTGTGTGCGTATGCGTGTGTGTGTAAGTGTGTAAGTATGTGTGTAAGTGGTTTGATGTGAATCATGTGTGTCACGTTTGCCGTATTGCAGAGTGCGTTAGTGACAGAGAAAGTAAGAAGCAAAGGACGGAAAACGGATGAGGGATGTTAGTTCAGCACTCAATTAACCTCCCTCCTCCTTATCAGGACATGAAACAACCCTGTCGGTTGTATTACCAGCACTATCTCTAATACAAACATGACACACATTTGTACAGCCAATACAAATACAAAAAGGTCCCATGTGCAGTTAGAATTTCCCTTCTAGCCCTTTACCATGTTTGGCTTTTGATGTTTATCAACGTTGACACGCAACTATTCATTCTAGGTTTTGTGTTTCCGGCGTTAGTGTAACGGGGCCCATGTCACTGTGTTGTCCCTTACTGTATATTAGCAGAGATGATTAGTTTAGCAGATGATTGTCTCTTCTCTGTCATCCTCTCAGTGGATGCATTTGGTGAAGTGATTGCGTCACGTTGTTGTTATTGTGGTTGTACTAGATTGTATCGTCATTGTTTATCGTTTAGCATGGGGTATGTAAGTGAGTCAGTGGACTAAGAGAGAGAATAATAGTATTAGTCACACCTTTTGATCCTTACAAGGATGTGTGTGTGTGTGTGTGTGTGTGTGTGTGTGTGTGTGTGTGTGTGTGTGTGTGTGTGTGTGTTTTAGTGTGTATGTTGAGTTTCATATGTTTGAGCAAAACACACATAGCGGGGGCTTTTGCTCGTCCATCAATACAAAGTAAATCATGTGACAGGTAGAGAGAGTTGTCTGTCACCACAGACAGCTCCGCTGTCCAATCAAGTGAAGGGGAGGGGAAATAGAAGAGGAATACAGAAGGATTGCATACAATGTTTCCTCTTGTGTATGATGTTGTGTGTTTGTGTCTCTATAGAGGTACATGGATATGCATGTATGTATGTATGTACTGTATGTAGGCCTATGTATGTTTGTTTGCATGTATGTATATTTGTTCAATATGCATGCATATGTTGGCATTAATGCAAGTATTTGTGTGTGTGTGTGTGTGTGTGTGTGTGTGTGTGTGTGTAAAAGCCTGGTTTCCTCCTGCTGCTCTCATTTAGAGGCCCCATATGGCAGGAGGAAAGAGGAGAGAGAGAGAGGAGAGAGAGCTAGAGAGAGAGAGAGCAGAGAGAGAAAAGAGAGGAGCGAGAGGAGAGCGAGCTAGAGAGAGAGAGAGCAGAGAGAGACCTGCAGTGAGGACCATCTGTCCTTCATGATAGGCATGGTTGGCATCGCTGGTGGATGAAAGATATACAGGGAGGGATACCACAGACTTAATGTAGCAGACATGCCACCACACACACAAACACACACACACACACACACACACACACACACACACACACACAAATGTCTTTTTCTCATCAATGCAAAGTAAATGATGGTGGTGAGAGCAGTCCGTAACCACAGCTGCCCAGCTGTCCAATCATGTGAGGGGGAGGAGAAATAGTAGAGAAATACAAAAGGATAGCATAAAGACTTTTCTACTTGTATACAATGGTTTGTATTAGTGGATGAGGTTTCATTCCCCCGCCCCCCCTCCACACACATTATTTTATTATTATTATTATTATTATTATTTATTATCAGTACTATGTATCTGTGTGTGGCTGTGTGTGTGTGTGTGTGTGTGTGTGTGTGTGTGTGTGTGTGTTGATTCCTAGATTCGTCAATCGATTGAATATATATAAATTCAAGTTGATTCCACATTTTAGATTTTTCAGTAGAATGGGCCAAACACTTGCTGATTATAGCTTCATGAATAAAAAATATTTTCTTGCTTTTCGTTTGTTTTGGATTGTCGTGAAATTAAGACTTTCATGGCTTTTCAGGCCCATCCGACCAAGCAGGGCAGAACTAATGAAATGAAAAGCACCTTCAGGCCACTGTGTGACTCTGTCATTTGTGCTCATCTGTAAAAAACCTGCAGCCAAGCTGACGTCAACACCTCTGGCAGACCGTGTTTCTATCAGCCTGCCAGAAGTCCACACACATACACACACACACACACACACACACACACACACACACACATACAAATATAGAACGACATACGCACACACACACACACACACACACACACACACACACACACACACACACACACACACACACACACACACACACGCACACACACACACACACTGCTAGCTTGCGTCACTGAGTGGATAGCTGTGTCAGCTCAGCTGGTACAGAGTCTAGAATCAGCCCCTCTGGGGAGCTGATGCTCATGTTGCCGTGAGCAACCAGCACCGCCCTGGAGGAAATACTTAGACCTCTCATGTTTGAATGGCTACACATATGCATGACCATA
>NC_140288.1:14950689-14958189 GCF_964030765.1 Micromesistius poutassou
CATGTGCAGCAACTGACCAATCACATCCGTGACACGCTGCCCGGGTTGAGGGCCAAGCTGCAGAGCCAGCTGCTCTCCATAGAGAAGGAGGTAGAAGAGTACAAGAACTTCAGGCCTGACGACCCCTCACGCAAGACCAAGGCCCTGCTGCAGTAAGATGACTCATCAGAACTCATACCACTAGTAGTGACAAGGCCCTGCTACAAAACTCACACTACTACTGACCAAGGCCCTGCTACAAAACTCACACTACTACTGACCAAGGCCCTGCTGCAAAACTCACACTACTACTGACCAAGGCCCTGCTGCAGTAAGATGACTCATCATAAGTCACACCGGCTCTGACTCTGCTACACCCGACTACACCCAGAAGCACTAAGTCACCCATGAACCCTGCGTCCCCAGGA
Source organism: Micromesistius poutassou (assembly GCF_964030765.1). Lineage (NCBI taxonomy): Eukaryota > Metazoa > Chordata > Actinopteri > Gadiformes > Gadidae > Micromesistius > Micromesistius poutassou. The sequence continues at coordinate 14,951,097 of NC_140288.1, forward strand.
TGGTGCAGCAGTTCTCGGTGGACTTTGAGAAGCGCATCGAGGGGTCCGGGGACCAGATCGACACGGCGGAGCTGTCGGGGGGCGCCCGCATCAACCGCATCTTCCACGAGCGCTTCCCCTTTGAGCTGGTCAAGGTGGGCGTCAGTGTCTGTGTGGTCTCACAGCTCCAATCGCAGCTCCAATCCCGGGTCGCTTCATGTTTGTTTCGACCAATCATGTTGCCGGAGGCGGGATCTTTAGGCGCGGAACTGGTTATTAACCGCAAATACAAACTCAGCCAGCAGCTAACTGTAAACTGTAAACTGTAAACTGTAAAATAGTAACTGTCAAGGTTTCAAATCAAGGTGTACATTGGCCGCTGTAGAATCACACCAAAATTGTATATTTAAAGTTTGAAAGCCTCATCCACTCGCTCAAAGTACGTCCTGTTATAACAAAGGAGGACTGCTGGGTCCAAGATTGGTGTTTGTGTGTTTGTGTGCCTGCTCCGTGACTGTGTTGTATGTATTGTGTTCAGATGGAGTGTGCAGCACGTGTAACGTAACGTCCTATGATCTCTTATTAATATCCCCGTAGACCATACACAGTGTAGTCGCATCTTGTGAAAGACTCAACGGAGAGAGAGCCAAGGAGGAAGAGAGAGAACAATATGTTTTTCTTGCTCTTTCCAACTGTAGTCCTGCCTTTTCTTCTTCCTATCTTCCACCACTCTCTCTCTCATTCTCTCTGTCTCTCTATCGTTACTCAGTAGCATGAGACAGGTAACATACCCTCTGGGGACCCCGAGGTCGCTCTTTGATCTATGGCTAAAACAGCCACAGCTCCTCCTGCTCAACATATCTTCTACCTCTGCTGTCATCCATCAATTCCCCTCTCCCTCTCCTTTTTCCTCCCTACCTTCCTCTCCCTATTTCTCTTCATGTCTCTCCTTCTCCCTCCCTACCTCCCTCTACCTCCCTCCCTCCCCTCACACATTCCTTTGCCTCCCCATGACTATATCGCCCTATCCCTTCCTCCCTATAAATCTGTATCATTATCATCCCCCCCCCCTCTCTCTCTCTCTCTCTCTCTCTCTCTCTCTCTCTCTCTCTCTCTCTCTCTCTCTCTATCTCTTTCCCTCTCCAACTTAACTTGTAAAATCATTCTTACCCCATTCTCTCCATCTTCCATCATATCTCTCCTTTTTATTGTTTTGTTCCACAGGTTCCTAAATTTCCATTTCTACCTGTCCTGTCCTTTCCGCTAACACGCAAACACACACACACACACACACACACACACACACACACACACACACACACACACACACACACACACACACACACACACACACACACACCAAACAGGCAAGTGAAAATTGAAAGTTACATTTACAAATATGACATAATGAAATGAAAATGCATCACATTAACTATTTGCCTCGATGACTATACTACTATGATATTAGCTATTTTACATCAATCTACTGTTATGTTTTACATTTGAATGCCTCCTACATTTTTTCATACTTATACTGACGTTCTTGCTGTCTTTACACAGCCAATAGCAGTGTGTCTGCTATAGACATTAGTCTCTGCAGAGCCCTGGTTTATATCATTGTATAAGTCCTTGATGGAAGGGCACTTTATGAGCTGCTGGGGTATTTTGATCTCTGTGGAAGGTTGAGAGAAAGAAGCACACACGTTTGTATGTGTCAAGTGGAAAATTACACTTTGATTTTATTCTCACATGACACGTACTCACGTTTGTGTGTGTGTGTGTGTGTGTGTGTGTGTGTGTGTGTGTGTTTACGATTCAGTATATATCTATGAGAGCCAAAGAAAAGAAAATTAAACTACCGGGTATCATTTTCCATTATGTTGATACGTGTTGATATTTTTAACATAACACAGCATGTGTGTGTGTGTGTGTGTGTGTGTGTGTGTGTGTGTGTGTCTGTGTGTGTGTGTGTGTGTGTGTGTGTGTGTGTGTGTGTGTGTGTGTGTGTGTGTGTGTGTGTGTGTGTGTGTGTGTGTGTGTGTTCGCTCTACGTCCTTGTGTGTCCTTGTGCATTTACCCATGGACTGTCCTCTCTCTCTCTCTCTCTCTCTCTCTCTCTCTCTCTCTCTCTCCCTCTCTCTCTCTCTCTCCCTCTCTCTCTCTCTCTCCCTCTCTCTCTCTCTCTCTCATTGTAGATGGAGTTTGACGAGAAGGAGCTCCGCAAGGAGATCAGCTACGCCATCAAGAACATCCACGGCATCAGGCACGTCTGCCCCCTACACCCATCCATTACCCCCCCCCCCCCCCCCCCCCCAAAACCACCCCCACTCTGGGGTCACCTCTACGGGGGGAGGGGGGGGGCATATCATCAGAAAGGCTCTCCGTAGTTCCTCCCAGAGTCTTGCGTTGCGCATACTGATGATGTCACCAGAAGGGGACAGAAGAGGAGATTTGAAATCAAATCTCTCTCTCCTCTCCCTGGGATCTTGGTGTTTTCTTTGTGTGTCTTTATATGTTGTTGTCGTCATGGCGTTGCGTCCTTTGTGGAGTTAGTCAGTTTGTCTGTCTGTTTGTTGAAGTCTTGATTCTATACTGTATGTATGACGATGTAAACCATGTGTTGAGTTCAGGAATTTCTCTGCATGTACTTTCTGAGTGTGGGAGGGAGGAAATTAATACACTTAATTAATTACACTGAAGTCAATATAATGATGTAATCAAGGGTGTGTGCCTACTCCATAGATGCCTTGATAAGCACATTTAATATGGAAGATGTGTGGTTGTATGAATATGATACAGATTATTTGTAAATTGGTAAAATAACTGTTTTCCTAGCACTACCATTCCTATCAAACTATTATGAATACCAATAAACAAGAGGAGGATTTATATTTAGATTATAATTGGCCCATGTCTGACAATGTCTACTTTAAAGCTGGGGTAGGCAATTTGGAGAAACCAGCAAGAGTCAGCTAGATTTTAAAATAATCCAACTGAAAAAATTGGCACCCCTCCATTCAGGCCTTCCTCTAAAGCCACTCTTCCAAAACACGTGACTAGCTTGCTAGCTTTAGCAATAAGACTAGCCTTGTAGAAGACTCATGCCCAATGATTGCACGGGCAGAGTGCGTGCAGTAGCTAGGCAGGTAGACAGAGATGTAAGCCATCAAATTATTGGACAGGCTTACTACAGTCCTGTGACCGCCACAGATACCAGGATTTTAGGCTATTTTTTGTCAGAGCAAGACACAAAATGTATCTCCAATAAATTGCCTACCCAAACTTTGATTTCAAGACTTGTTAGTTCATAAATTGAACTAACAAACACAGATTTCAGACTGACCCTATTAACCCTATTACCTAATATCATTTGTGTTTCTTAATTTATACTGTTTCAGAGTGCCCCTATTTTACCACCAGCTGTGATTTGTGGACACTTCCACTTGTGATGTCACAATCTTCTAGGAAATTTAATTTGCGGGGAAAGTTCAGAACGGGGCAGAAAGTGTGGGGGGGGGGGGTCGTCATTCTTAAAATAATCAACAATTAATCTTTACTCCAAGCCCATACCCCTCTCTACTACTTCTCCTCTCCTGCACTTTCTTACTCTGTTTTTGCTTCTCTTGTTGCCCGGCCGTCCCCGTCTCTCTCTGACTGGCAGGACGGGGCTCTTCACTCCGGACATGGCCTTTGAGACCATAGTGAAGCGGCAGATTGGGAAGATTAAGGAGCCCTGTGCCAAATGTGTGGACATGGTCATATCTGAGCTAGTCAATACGGTTAGGCAGTGTACCAAGAAGGTAAACAACATCACTTAGCCCAAGGTTTGACTTTTGTTTTATACCTTAGTTCCCTTTTAGCCGGCTCCACCCTGCTGTCGTGATGGTGTTGTGGTGGATGATGAGAGGGTGGTGTTGGTGGTGGTGGTGGTGATGGTAGAGTGTCCCCTTCCTGACCTCTACGGGATAGGGGGTTAACTGGTGGGTTAGGCTGGCCGCTAGCCCGGCCACTTGGAAGTGCTGTGATGGAAGACTGAGATTGGATTGGATGGACGCTGAGTTGAAACTGAAACATGGCTGCCGGTAAGAGTTGGCATTCCCCTTGACCCGCTTGTGACCTTGGCTTTTATAAAACATATGCTAATTCACAGATCTGGACAAGGTCTTGACATGGCCTTGCATCGGTTAAGTGGAAAATCAGTTTAATCCAAATTGCTGTCACGACCCATTCATCAATGTCTCTTCGTCATAAAGGGTTTCCTGTCTGCAGCCATATTGCATGAGCTCAGCGTCCAGACTTCCTGTCCCTGTGTGTGTGTGTGTGTGTGTGTGTGTGTGTGTGTGTGTGTGTGTGTGTGTGTGTGTGTGTGTGTGTGTGAGAGTGTGTGTGTGTATGTGTGTGTGTGTGTGTGTGTGTGTGTGTGTCTCTGCCTGTGTGTGTGAGAGATCTTTGGCTGTGCACCTGAACCAGACCTTTCCAGGTGTCCCCAATAGCAGCCTCTCCCACTCTTAAGTGTTATACTGACCCCACATTAATCCAGTAGTCATAAAGCAGAGCTTTATCGCTACTACTGATTACTACTATGACTAAGGCAGGTAGAGAGTGGTCAGAGAGACAGAGAGAGACATAGAGAGAGAGAGAGAGAGAGAGACATAGACAGTGGGAGAGAAAGGTTGTCTTGGCTGGGTCTCTGTGTGCACAGCTGTGGTCTCTTGCGGCTCATAGCTTGGAGCTTGTTGGCGTGCGTGGTGCGGCCTCGGATCTCTCTCTAGTTCTGAACTTTTACAGCGTTTTCTATTGTTTCTGCTCTCTCTCTCTCTCTCTCTCTCTCTCTCTCTCTCTCTCTCTCTCTCTATGTCTATCTCACGCTCTCTCACTCTTTGTCTCTCTTGCTCTTTGTTTTTACTCTCTCTCTCTCCCTCTCAATCTGTCTCTCTCTCTCTCACCCCCTCTCTTTGACTCTATTTCCCTCTCTCTTTCTGACCGATGGAAACAGACTTCAGGCTGAATGTGTCTCACTTGACTTCTCCCTCCTTCTGTGCTGTTTACTCCACCTCCCTCACACACCCTTTTATACACACACACACACACACACACACACACACACACACACACACACACAGACACGCACACACACACCCTTGACCATTTCCATGTGCTACCCTGCAAAGCCCTCCCTTCCTCTCTCTCTGCCCCCTTGGTCTTTTCTTTGGAGTGTCATTGACAGTTGTCATCACCGCCATGCGTCAGTCTGTCTCCTCACTGAGCCCTCACCTGTTGCTTGCTCCTCCACGGCCTCCTCATCTCTCTGCTCTTCTGATGCCTCAGTTCCTTGATCTCTTCAAAGAATCCCTTCTCTCCCAACTCTACTTCTCTTCTCCGCTAAATCCTCTTGTTCTCTCTCTCTCTTCCATCCTCTCTCTCTCTCTTCCTCTCAACTCTCTACTTCTGCCTCTTTGAGAAGCAGAAGAGGCTATTTTTCCTCGTTTCATCTCTCTCTGCGCTCTTCTCCTTGATATCCCTGCTCATTTCATATCACTCTCTCTCTCCCTCTCTCTGCCCCTCTCTCTCTCCCTCTCCCTCCCTCCCTCCCTCCCTTCCTCCCTCTCTCTGGGGGACACCCTGGATGGCCGTGTCTCTGCAGGACAGGCCTGTTCACCCCTGACCTGGCTTTTGAGGCTATAGTGAAAAAGCAGATCCAAAAGCTGAAGGAGCCCACGCTGAAGTGCATAGACATGGTGGTGGGCGAGCTCACCTCCACCATACGAAAGTGTAGCTACAAGGTAAAACCACTCGCTAAAAGTCACTGACCACCGTTATGCAGATGATACACACCGTCATGACAGAAATACACTTAAAACTATAAATTGACTATAAACTTTTCAAAGTTGGGGTAGATCGATGGCTGGACTATATGGTCTAGCAAAAAAAGTGGATTTTTATTTTGTTTTAGCTGATTTTTATATATATATAATTTTATTTATTTATTTGATTCTAATTATTTTGGCAGGATTACTTTGAAGGATCTCTTTTAGTCTCCAGTCAGGACCATCTTTCTCTGATTCTGTCCTTATCCAACCTGTCCTTATTATGGCTTTCTTTGTATACATTTCCTTATGTCTTATTTTTTAAATCAGTTTCTATGGTCCTGAAGTTCTAAACATGAATGTTTGTATGATTTCAGATTTCAACTGCCATTTTAATTATGGTTGGTCAGATTTGAATCAGGGAAAGCGACCGTAATGCGTTCAGACAAAACTACTTCTGTTTGGCGCTTCACACTTAATACAAAAACAATACAAAACATAGGTCAAGCTTTTTGGTAAATATGCAAACGACCAAACAATGGATGTACATCTGGCTCTTTATGACAAATAAAGCCTTACTAGAATATGATAGGTAGGTCTAAGTGTATCAATTGTATTGATGCAGAATATAGGTGTGAGTAAAATCTCTTCAACTGTTTATATTTAAAAAAACATTTTCCAAAATATAACGAAAACAATGTGTCCGGTATAATCGGTCTATCCTTACTGGAGATAATTTTGTCTGTTACCCAATTTTTATGTAAATTATGAATCCATCTTCTAATTGAGTCCATGATATATATATATTAGGACATAGTCTTGATTTTTCTTACTTTAAGGCCTCTTTAACACATTGACAGTTTGACAAACTGTCTCCAAGTTTGTCTCGTCGTAGCAGCATGTCAGACAACTTCATTCCACCTGTCTTTGTTGTCCAAGTCAACAACATCTTTATGATTTAAATCCAATTCTTTATTTTTTGTTTTGTTTTAATATAACAGAGTTGAGTTCTGCCATTAGGACCATTTATGTCCCACTCATTTACTAGGAATATCCCCCCAGCATCACTTTTCTCTCTCTCTTTCTCTCTCTCTTCACCTCCTCCATATCCAGCTAACAACTTCATGGATTTGCTTCTGATTTGAGTGAAACAATTAATGGAAAGGCCTTCTTTGTCTTCATTGATTCCATTCCAGTTCAAAGTGTATGACATCGCAATCAAACGTACACGTGAATGGACTGAATTACATTACTATGGAATATGGAATTTATATTTACATTCGAGATCATACATAAAGGTGGACATT
>NC_140288.1:14975689-14978189 GCF_964030765.1 Micromesistius poutassou
ACACGCCTGTGCACACACACACACACACATATACACACACAACTGCAACATGAGCATGAGACAAACACACGTCTGAAACTCTCCAAATGAATGCGTGTACGTGTTCATTCAGTCAAAGTTAATTGTGATTGGCCAGGTTCACAGAGATCAAACTGAGCTAAGGTTTTTCCCGCCACTTCTGTAGAATTGTGCTTGTGCCTTTATGCAAGGCATTAATCACGATAAGCTGTCAAACATACTGTATATAAATATATATATAATTTTTTTCTTAAGTGATATACAGCCTGGAAATAACAGAGACTTAAGTAGACACAAAATAACAACAATGTATTAAAATAACAATAATGGTGCTAGTGCGTACACATTAAAAGCGTGGTTTGCTTATATATGTGCCCATATGTATTATATTATATTAAATCATATTAAATTATATTATATATATTTCTAAGTGATACTCAACCTGGAAGACCTTTTGTGTAGTCGTAGACAAGACGTAAAGTAGACACACTAACACAATAATGATTCTAGCATGTACACATTAAAAGCGTGGTTTGCATATATATGCTCATATTAATTATGTTAATGACATTATATTATAACATATATATTTCTAAGTGATACACAACCTAGAAGACTTTTTGTGTAGTCGTAGGTAAGACTTAAGTCGACACACTAACAGGATAATGACTCGTGCGTACACATTAAATGCGTGGTTTGCTTATATATAAACTCATATGTATTATATTATACTATATTATATTATATTATATATATTTCTAAGTGATGCGCAACCTGGAAGACCTTTTGTGTAGTCAGCGACAAGACGTAAAGTAGACCCACTAACACAATAATGATTCTGGTGTGTACACATTTAAAGCGTGGTTTATGTATAGCTCCCTCAACGCTGGGATCTTTCCATACCTTTATGCATCTGGTGTGATGGGGGAGGGGTACCTCACACTCTCCCCCTGCTCAACACTCCTTTAGCGGTCACAAGCAATTAGCCTGAATAGCATGTCACGACCAGGAATGGGGTTGTTACAATGGCTTTCCTTTTTGACGGAGTAAGTGCAGAAACTTTACTGCGTAGCAATTATCCAACAGGAAGATGGGACCGCCAACCAAAGGGTCTCTAAAGGGTGGATGGGTCTCTAGTGTAAGGTTGCTTGCTGTGCGTCCATATATACATACATCCATGTATATAATCCTCCTGTCAATAGGGTAGATACATGCAGAATATTTATTTTATGTTTGAGTTAGAATTAATAATATTCAAAAGATGAAATTTCAGAAGCTGTTAACCCAAATAATTTAGAGACTCTAAGTGGTCATTTACATTTTCTTAAAAAGCCTTAAAGTCAATTAACTGAATTCATTGAAGTTTCCCTAGCAGCAGAGCATAGCTGAATTACAATCACTGCCTTTTTATGAAGGTACATTTACTATTGTAACATTTTTAGTCTGTCTGCTCCGAAATGAAAAATCAGGAATGATTTTGAATCCTCTGCCCTAAACGCAAGTGTTCAGTCCGTAGGACTATAGCTTCACCGTTCTCCTCTCCATTTGTGTGCAGTTTGCCGACCGCAGATCCTCTCTAATCTCCCAGACTCGTAGAGGGAGTATTTTCCTGAATCGTGTTCCACATACCATTGTACTGTAAGACATGAAGGGAATCAAATGCACATTTCTCTTTTGTTTTTCAACCAAAAGCTGAGACAAAATAGATCACAGTGGAGACATAATGGAGGGATGGAAGGGGGAGAAAAGAAAGGAGTGGAGGGAAGGAAGGAGGGAGGATTGGAGCGAGGAAAGGAGGGATGGAAGGAGGGAGGAAAGGAAGGAGTGGAGGGAGGAGGGAGGAATGGAAGGAGGGAAGGAGGAGGGAGGAATGGAAGGAGGGAGGGAGGAGGAAGGAAAAGAGCGAGGTAAGGAGGGAGGGAAGAGGGAGGAAGGGAAGAAGGGAGGGAGGGAGAAATGGAGGGAGCAGAGGAGGAGGGCTGTGTAAATTGCACTTGGCTGCCACCCAGGGCCCAGTCTCTATGGTAATGGAAGGTTAGAGGCAGTCTTATTGCTCCCAGATGCTATGTGGCTTCTACCCTAACCCTTTGATGCATGGTCCAAGTCACCAGGACTAGTATAGGAAACACACACACACACACACGCACGCACACGCACACACGCACACTCACACACACACACACATGCACGCGCGCACACACACACACACACACGCACGCATGCATGCACTCACACACACACACGCATGCACGCGCGCGCACACACACACACACACACACACACACACACACACAAACACACACATGCACGTACCCACACACACACACACACACACACACACACACACACACACATACACACACACATACACACAAACAAGCTCAAATGCATGCAGGCCCGCAAGCCTGCATACACACATGCAAATGTACTTACTTGCATGCATGCACATCCATACGCACACACACAAACACACACACACACA
>NC_140288.1:14983189-15048189 GCF_964030765.1 Micromesistius poutassou
TAGAACTACTGCCAATCGCTACACACTAGAATGACTTGTATAACTAATCTCCATCAGTACAGAAAGCTAGATTGCTCCCAATTAACCATAAATAAGAAAGTGAAAGTATTACTTTTTTACAAATGTGTTCATGAAACAATTTTTACTCTCACAATTTTGATTTGTTCTCCACCTCACCTATTCATCGCTTTTGATAAAAGCGCTTTTTAAAAATGTGACTGACTGAACCATCCCTCTCCCTCTGTCCCGTCCCACCTCCCCCCCTCACCCCTTCATCCCTCCCCCCCTCCCCCCTCCCCCTCACCCCTTCATCCCCCCTCCCCCCTCCCCCTCACCCCTTCATCCCCCCCCCTCCCCCCTCCCCTCACCCCTTCATCCTCCTCCCTCCCCCCCCTCCCCCTCACCCCTTCACCCCTCCCCCCTCCCCCTCCCCTCCAGAGTGAGGGCGGGGATGAGAACGGCTCTGAGAACTTCATGCACAGCATGGACCCCCAGCTGGAGCGGCAGGTGGAGACCATCCGTACACCAGGTGGACTCCTACATGGCCATCGTCAACAAGACGGTCCGCGACCTCATGCCCAAGACCATCATGCACCTGATGATCAACAACGTGAGTCCTCCCCTCTTCCTCCCCCGCGGCACCGCAGCGTTTGATTCATAGAGATGACCAAAGACAAAAGTGTTATTGGAAAATAATAATGTAATCAATAATTGTTATCATATAACCGACCCTCTATCTCTCTCTCCCTTTCTCTCCCTCTTTTTCTTCCTCTCACTCTCTTCCTCTCTCAATCTCTGACCTTCTCCCTCTCTCCTTTTCTTTCCCTCTCCCTCTCCTTCCCTCTCTCCCTCCCTCTCCCACCATCTCTCTCTTTCCTTGTCCTCTCCCTCTCTCTCTGCCCCTCTTCCTCTCCCCCCTCCATCCCTCTCACTCCCTCTCCCCCCTCCCCCTCTCCCTCTCTCCCTCTCCCTCCCTCCCCACTTTCCCCCTCTCCCTCCCCCCTCCCTCCCTCTCCCACCCTCTCTCCCTCCCCCTCTCCCTCCCCTCTCCCACCCTCTCTCCCTCCCTCCCTCTCTCTCTCTCCCCCTCCCTGACTCTCTCTCCCCCCTCCATCCCTCTCACTCCCTCTCTCCCTCCCTCTCTCTCCTCCCCCCTCCCTCACTCTCTCTCTCTCCCTCCTCCCTTCCCTCCCCCTCTCCCTCCCCCCCTCCCTCCCTCTCCCACCCTCTCTCCCTCCCCCTCTCCCTCCCTCTCCCACCCCTCTCTCCCTCCCTCCCTCTCCCTCCCCACTTCCCCCCTCTCTCCCTCTCTCCCTCCCTCCCTCTCTCCCACCCTCTCTCCCTCCCTCTCTCCCCCTCCTCCCCTCCCTCCCCCTCATCTCCCCCCCTCCCTCTCCCTCCCCCTCTCTCCCTCTCTCTCTCTCTCCTCCTCCCCTCCTCCCCCTCCCTCACTCTCTCTCCCCTCCCTCTCTCTCTCCCTCCTCCCCTCCCTCCCCCCCCCCTCCCCTCTTCCCCTCTCCAGACCAAGGAGTACATCAACGCTGACCTGCTGGCCGAGCTGTACTCGTGCGGCGACCAGAACTCCCTGATGGAGGAGTCCCAGGAACAGGCTCAGCACCGCGACGAGATGCTGCGCATGTACCACGCCCTGCGCGAGGCCCTGGGCATCATCGGAGACATCAGCACCACCACCATCACCACCGCCATGCCCCCGCCTGTGGACGACTCCTGGCTGCAGGTGCAGCGCCGCCGGCGGCGGCTCCGGGGGGAGGTGAGGGGCGCTGGGGCGCTGGTTCACCTCCACGAGACACTTCACTGGTTAAAGATCGGTGCAATGTTGATAGACTCATTTAATCCATGTTTAGTCACTCTCCCCTTCGCTGTGTATGATGATGTTAAGTCATTTGAGGGGAAGCTTGTGGTGAAAAGCTGCTTATGGTGAGGTTTAGATATAGGTTATTAGAGAGCAGGGAAGGGCCTGGGCATCTTGCTGAAGGATCGGCATTGGGTTGCAAACCCAGAAGCTTTCTGGGATGGAATAACCCTGTTCCTATCCTCCTATCCTCTGCTACTCCTATCTGTAAAAACATTTGTTAAACCAGACAGACAGAGATGCATACGCATATTAATCAATGAAATACATTTTAATTAAGTAAATAGAAGTTAGTAGATCTCATTTTGTCATGTAAAATACGACAAAAATACTGTACTTTCATCGCACAAATATCAAATTTCACCACGCGAAACCCCAGATCCTTAATGCTGGTGTTCCCTAATATTCACTAATGTTCACCATTTCATACTAAACTTAAGCACTCAACTCTCATCTTCAACTATCCATCTCCATCTCTTCTCCACCAGGTCTCCGGCCACCAGCCCCACCCCCAACCGCAGGGCCCCCCCGGGCCCCCCGGGACGTCCGTTGTCCCGGGGGCCCCCCACCGGGCCCCCCCCCCGCCGGAGGACCCCCTGTCCCTTCCCGCCCGGGGGCCTCACCCGATACTTTCAGCGGGCCCCCGCCAACGGTGCCCTCTCGGCCCAACCGCGCACCCCCCAGTGTGCCTAGGTAAGCCCCTTCAAGGGCCCCTTCTGAAGGGCCCCTGTCTCACCGCCGGGTGTGAGGCTGAAAACAGGCCGGTTTAGAATCGACCCACTTGTGACATCACAAGTGGGAGAGTCCCCATCATATGTGTGATACGTGGATGTGGTGACCGGGGAGTTGATCCGTCATCCAGTGGACACTCCCAAGTTGTGAGGTCACAAGTGGGAGTCCTTACAAATGGCTTGTAAGGACTAAGCCTTCTTATTCCGCTTATTCCGCTACTCAGTTTGTAGCCGAAACTCAACGGTTTCCTTGGAGCACAATGAGTTTGGTGAGTGTCATGTCTGCGCATGTGCTGAAGTCCCAGCTGAAGCGTGAATGACCACTTGGTGTGATCAGACCAGGATGAGGGGATGAATGAGGTAAAAAAAAAAAAAAAAAGCCTAGGGTTCTCTGGTGTATTAGAAGATACTTCACTAGATTTGATGCATCAAGGTATTTTCAAACACAATTTTGCACAAATTCGAAGGGGAAGGAAGAAAATGGTATACATCCTCACATATCTCTTTAGCATTAAGACACATCATCTGCTCCATCCATACAACGATTTCCCGACAGGACTATTTTCAGACAGTGATCTCATTATATCTCACACCAGTAAGCCATTACAGTTGGAAGCTAGACAAAAGGGCAGACTCTAAACAGAATATATCAATACATGACCTTCCACGCTACCGCTTCTTCGTCCGCTTCCAGCCCCTCTAATCTTTGCTTGTGAGCCAGCTAATCTTCTTCCAGCCATGGCTGTGATGTTCCAGAGGGGCCAGCAGCTTCCCTCTCTGCACACACGTCACACGACCAGACTCTCACTCAAATCCCACCATGTTTAATCGGATGGAATAAGAATTCCCACCTTTCCCGAATTTTGAAAAACTGAAACCGAATTCTAAAAATGATGAATGTTCTGAATTCCGAATTCCAAGTTCCAAATTATGAAAATTCTAAGTTAAGATAATTCGGAATTTGGAACAGTCCAGGGTGAGAGGCTTCTAGCCATCATGTGACCTGTGTCTTTTCCTTTCACTATAACCTCTTGTTTGCATTCCTCTTCCTCTCTTCTTCCTCCTCCTTCTCTTCGTCCCCACACCCCTCCTTGACACACACCTCCTCTAACCCTCACCTGCCTATGAATCCACCAATCCCCTTTCAGGATCACTTTCACTGACCAATGAGGACTAACTAACAGCTTTCTGGTACGTTTGGTGCTACTCAGTCACCATCGTCATCCTCACCTACTTCCTTCTACGTTGTGGGAGGAAGAGGTCTCTGCGACTGCCGCATGTCCATGTTCTCAGTCTCAACTTACCGTATTGTTTCCCCCCTGTGAGTTTTGCCTTCATGTAGCACTGCATGGGAGTGCAAACACACATACACACTCTTCATTCTGTGTTTGTTTGTGTATTTGAATCACAGCGTGAACCGTGATCAAATATGTATTTTTCTTTTTGATGTTTTTGGGAGCCGATGTGGTGTTAGGAATAAGTACACTCATCACAAATCTGAACATGCATCACACACACACACACACACACACACTCAGATACCTACCCACTGAATGTGAACGGACATCTAACGTCGGTCACATCCAAAGCTCAGATCATGATGTCGGACTGTGTTGTGTGTCTCCTCTATGGTGTGGTATTGTGTGTGTTTCTCGTAACAGCTCGGTTATTCATTGTCTAGTGTCTACTGTTGTCCTGTGAAACAAAATGCATATCATATCTGCATATGCCGAGCATACCGGTAAGCATATTTTGTATAGTCAGAGAGTCCATCTAGAATGACATTTATATTTTAATTCAATAACATCAATAGTAGGCCTATTTGGATTATGGTGAATTGCATATATTTATATATTCCGATTTTTTGTCAAAACTATTTAATTTACTCAATTATTATCTGTTGAAAATTCAGAAGAAAAATAATACTGTTAATACTGTACGAAGTTATTTAGCATACATACTTTTATTCAAAGTGACTTGCGGTGCCTACGGAATGGGATACAGCTCATTAGGGAGACGGCTCTGCCGTCTTGATCAAGATGCTCAAGGGCGGAGTCAGAGGGCGTTGGAGGTGAAGGAAGTCATTTAGGAAGCAGAATTATATTCAGCATCACGTCATATTCATTTGACCTCCGGGACGTATCTCATTACGCTCACTGTCGTGTTAAATCAGTGTCGACTCAAACGCACCATCGTCCAGTCCCAGTATCACGCGTGTTATAAGTCATGGTGTCATGGAGTCTTGTGGTGCCGTCCTGTTGTCAGTGCATGACATCACATACGTCTTCTAAACGCTCCCTGTTTTACCCACCACTGTGTCTGACGGCTGAATGAACTCCTGACGTCCAGTTGTGACTGGTGGGATTTCATCTTGCCGTCCCAGTTGTGATGTCACAAGTGGACTGATTCTGAAATAGCTTATAATGACTTAAAATAGATGCCCTTTTAACGGGTGCTCCTGCATTACATGCAAGTGTAGTCACAATTTTTCAAATTTTAAATGTTTTCAGGAAAATAACATTTGTCTTGTATAGCAGAGCGGTAAATTGAACCCCTCCACCCCACACACACCCATATCCTATCCTCTCCGAATCCTTCTGTGTGCTCCTGAACACTTGACCGATGTGTGTCTTCTGTGTGTGTTGGGTTTCTGTGTCTGTGTGTGTGTGTGTGTGTGTGTGTGTGTGTGTGCGTGTGTCTCTGTGTTTGTCCATGGCAGTCGAAGACCCCCGCCTTCTCCAACCCACTAGGCCTCCAAGCCCCTCCCTTCTTCTACCGTCTTCATTAACCCCACCTACCCTGCCTCCGGACTAGAGGGCAACAGCTCCACCTACCTGCTGTTATCTGTCATGACAGACCAGAGCTGGTTCCCTCCTCCTCCACCTCCTACTGCTCCTATACTACTGTACTCTCTCTCTCTCTCTCTTTGACTGTGTCACTGTCTCTCTTTCTTTGTCTCTCTCTATCTTTCTCTGTCTCTCTCTGTGTTGTTTTTGGTCACACACCGATATGCAAACAGACACACGCATTCATGTGCGCGCACACACACACACACACACACACACACACACACACACACACACACACACACACACACACACACACACACACACACACACACACACACACACACACAGACACACACAAAGTGCATGATATGTAAACTTACTATAAACACGCTATTTCCCAATAATACCGGTAACCAGAGCTGAATGAAAAATAAAAATGCATACACGCACACAAACTCAAACACACATTGTACATGCTAACAGCCAGATACACACATCATATTCAGCATGAATACAAAGGTCATGAAATACACAGAATACTTGCATCTACCGAGGTACTACCTCTGAACTTCATTTGAAATGGATTTTGAATACTGAATAGCCATATGTGGTTTTCACGTTTATATTTCGAGGCTGCTTTTCCTTTCAAATCAAGCCTTCTATGTATAGAATAAACATAAAGCATTGTCTGGCCAAAGTGGTTTTGGTAAAGAAAACTTCATCTGTGTGTGTCTTAAACTATTGTCGGTTGCATCAAAAAACTTTAACAGTAACCCTAAGCCCCCATTCTCCAAAAAACTATACAGAAAGTAGAATAATGGGCACGGGTTGAAACATTTCTAAAACATTCGCTCTCGTCCAATACCTGTAGAGGTAGGGCTGCCTTTGCACCTGAATAATCAGAAACAACACAGTGTTGAGCTTCTAACTGTACAGTCCTTAAACAGCAATGCCAAGTTATGTATAGACACAATGTATGCAACATATCAACTACTATCGTCTCTTCACCTCTATGATTTCGGGCGTTTCAATCCACCTAGTTATCTTTAAATGTGTTGGATCCCAGTAGCTTTCCATAACAATTGAAATTTTTTGGTCAAGCTGTCTCCAGTCAGAAAAAACACTTTGAACCATTCATCACATGATGAATGGTTCCGTGAAACGGGTTGAAACCGGTTTCAGTCGTTGTCAATTTCATTTTTTTCAATGTGTCTCACATACTCTAAATCCTCTATACGACAACAGTGTGACCTCTCTTTTCAAGCAAACAGGTGTTATGCTTTCAGGTCTATTTGCTTGTTTCTATTGTGTGTGTATGTGCGTATATCCACTGGACCTATGCAATATTATTGCATTGGTTTTTAAAAGACAACAGCAAGGTTTCATGTTTGTCTTGCACTTTCTGCCCGGCCCCCAACCAAATCGACCTTCCTCATCCCTACAATAAAATGTATTACAATATAGAGGGCGGGAATTCATAGAATGTGCAATATGTCATTGGATGACTGAACTGCAGCTGTCAATCATTTCAGACTCAAGAATGAATGCTGATGAGGTGTTAAATAAAGAGAAAACCTTGAGTCCTCTAAATACTCATAATAATAATTCAACTAAATTATCAGGATTACTTCACATGTGTGCTGTTGGTCAAATGTTTAACATCCTGTTCACTTGCTGGTATTGTTCACTGAATATCCTATGTTTTCTTTCCCTCCCTCTTCTTTTTCTCTCTGTCAGTGGTTACGGGGGTGAGTGAGACGCAAAAAACAGACCAACCCTAAACAATATTATAGTCGCCTGTGTTCCTTCTCTCCATTGACTCTCCCACATGTTGTTTTAGAGACCACGTATTTACCCCTCCCTTCCTAAGCTCCTCTCCATTTGGTTTTTATTTTTGTCGTAATAATAATGACTGGACTTGGTGGTAACTTTGTCGTTAACGTGAAACTAATGCACCAGCCCCAGAACTATTTCTTGCTACGCGTGTACCAATGATTGATGTCCGACTACTAAAACCTGTTTCAGTGTCGCACTCTCCAGCCTCCAGCTCTCCACTAACATCTCCCTCCCCCTCCTGAATATAATCGTCATCACCGCTGCAACATCCACCAGTACATTGTAGTTCTTTACTAGTATACCATGGACGACATATCTATGTATTTATTTATTGTGATTATGTATGTATTTATTTATGTGTGTGCGTGTGTGTGCATTCTTGGATTTGTGTTTCCACTGTCTAGAGACTTTAGTTCATCATGTATTAAAATGACTGAATATTAAATTATTAGCCAACATGCGCGTTTGTGTATAAAGAATCCATATAAAGAAAATACAAAGTAAAATCCAATGATCATTTATTGTATGAGTGAGTCGACGGGGATATTTGAAATGTCGGAGAATAGGTTTATTGTTTGTCCCTCTGTGCTTGATGAAGAGGTGAGAGAGTGAGGGGGGGTTGGGTGTCTTGGCAACAAGGCGTGTGTGTGTGTGTGTGTGTGTGTGTGTGTGTGTGTGTGTGTGTGTGTGTGTGTGTGTGTGTGTATTCAGTTCAGAGTAAAATCCTTACTCTTCAGGACCGCTGTGCTTTGTCAAAAATATCAAAAATAAATCTGTGTACTGAACAGTTTCTCAGTCCTCCCGGTGTTTTTATTTGTCGATTTGTTTTTACTAATATAGGAAAGGTATTGACCTAATGATATTCTTTTTTTAGTGAAAGCAATTTAGGAAAGTTAATAGGAAGTCTGCCTCGTTTGTGACATTGCAAGGTAAAAGTGTCCACACGGGTATTATTGTTTGTATTTATAGTGTGAATAAATTAACTCCAGCCTAACAGTTGATACCGCCCACCATGGTAATAATAATAATAAGTAATAATAAGTTGATTTTATAGAACACTATTCCATGCATGTATAGGCATGCTTGTGACCTATAGCAGGCAAGGGATGAACAAATCGAACGGGCAACTCTATACTTTGCTCAGTTTTATTTGAGAGGGAAAGAAATTTTCAAGAAAAAGAAAAATCCAACAGTTCAGAATCAGCATTTCATGAATAGGTTCTTCTGATTGAATGATTCTTCATGTGTCCATTGCTAAACGGTCAGCTCTCCTACAGTACATTAAAACTCATTAGTTTACATACTTCTTCCAAATAAATAGAATATTCTCTCTTGTGGTCTGCGGCCATGTAACACAGCCAGTCTGCCCTAAAGCCCCCCCTTGTTTAAAGCCGGCGTGTCCTTCTTGGTCAGCAGTGGCTGTCCAGGAAAGACCAAACACATTGACACTCATTCCACACCTCCAGCCTCGGAGCTAGAGAGTGTACAACAGAATCCCCCGTTCCACTCGACTACCCCTCACCCCGACACACACGCTCGCACCAGGCATAATTAATATACAATATGTTACACAGATACAGTATATACACACACACACACCACCGTTTACAGTAGACGATAAACGCTGCTTCAGATCCACCCTCCCGCTCAAACGATGCATTCAACAGTGATTTAGAAATTGTGAAGAATAGATTTTATAAAGACTTTTATAGTCCAAAAATAATATAACCTATTCTCTAAAATGTTATATGCATTTTATTTTTATGTTTCAATCACCCTCCCAGAAAAAAACAAAACAAAATGTATGAATCTATTTTAAGAAAATGCTAGGGCATGCTAAAGAGAATGCTAGGAAGCTTAATATGAATCTAGAATGATAAAGTATGTCACAATCGTGCCAGTGCCCAAAGTGCTGAGGGTTCAGGGTTCAGGCTTTTGTACGTCTGCTCCTTGCAAACAAAAGCGGCCTCACATCTACACACTCCACATATCCACCATCTTTCACTTTCAGTCTCCTTCCCAAGCTTCTGAATACCAACCCAGCCCAGCCAAGATCTAGACCTTCTATTTGTTTAGCGGCAGTTATTGGCAAATCTAAATTAAATTCTCCAAAATCAACAAACGTCAAATTAATTGGAAAGAAATGGAAAAAGAAAATAATCAGCAAATAAAAATGTATGTCTGTGGAATAGAGTTCTTTCACCGCAATTAGAACATACAGAGTAGTTCAAAAGTATCCCATGGTTCTCCCAAAAACCTAAATTAAACTGTAAACTAAAATGAAAACAAAACCAAAGATTTACACCTTTGTAGCATTATAAATAAACGTTGACATCAATCGTTATAATGAATCGCAATGCCCGTTATTCTATTACTTAGGTCACGTCAGTGGCGTATATATGAACGCTTTCCTTCACAGCCAATTAGTGCGCTTCCAGATGCTCTCCAACATCACAAATCCTGAACTTGGGTTACGTGTTTTGGTAAAAAGTCATTCGTTTGTTCACTAATTTGGATTGAGATATCCCCGGAATTGAAGACAAAAACAAAAAACAAAAGATGCGTTGAAAGGCCTATTCAAATTCCTGCCTGTATATTTACACACATCCTTTCTGTGTACACGTACACACACACACACACACACACACACACACACACACACACACACACACACACACACACACACACACACACACACACACACACACACACACACACACACACACACACACACACACACACACACAACCTCAACGTCAATCTGACTTTCCAGTCGAACCCTCAGCCTGAGTGTGCCGTATTGAAAACCCAGGACCTCATGAAGTTCAGACCCAGAGAAGCCCCGGACTGGGACCGCTCCTACGGAACCACTGTCCTCACCCCGGCCCGGAACCCCGCCCGGAACAAGGGCAGTAACCGTGACAACAAGCTCTGTACAATTTCTAGTGCAATTATATTCATATCATTTGAAGGAGAAAAAAATGAAAGTGTGAATGAAAAATAAAATTAAGCTCAACAGATGCAACTTCAGCCAATGGGAAGAAATATTTTGGATTTGACCCAAACATGCACCGCGCAAAACAAATGAACACAGCACTCTCGCTCTATCACACTCTCGATTCCAGTCGTGGAGGTCATGAATGAAGTCATCTTTGATATGTAATACAAGCAACGCGTAACAGAAGCGATAGCTGTGGATCCCCCTTGCCCATGAAGACCCCATAACATGAAGTAACTGAAATTCCTGCTGTTGAATGACCTGTATCACGCCTGGGGGAGTACCTAGGGGTATGTACATTTCTTAGTTATTATGAGTTCTAATATTCCAATTCACAGGATACTAACATGAATCCATCTACTTAGCAACCACTCAACCAATTGTCATTTTCCCCACTCCAGAAAAATGAATTGGTGGGTAGTTAATGGCACAAGCCCCTTGAAATACTTCCATACTTTTACTCTGAAAAACATTTAGTGTTTGGGGGTTATGACTGTACGAAGAGGGTAGTTGTCTAAATACCCTTACGTCCTGGTTCACATTATTCACTTCCTCGCAACTTTGACTGAAACGGTAAACGGTCTAAAGAAACATTAATGTTGACCGGCTTGCTTTGTTAACTGAACAAAAATGACACACTTTACGTCTTTCACATGGACCCAAGTGTTGGTCTCTCTTGGCCTCTTCATCATCGTCAGCCTCCTCATGTTAACAACACAGTAGCTATACGCTATATAGTTCATTGCCGATATACTTTCAAACTCAACAAGTTGCGTTTTGGTATGTGAGTGGGGGGGGGAAGAGACAATAATGTAAAAAGGGCAGGTCTGAGCAGGACCCCGTGGAACAAACACAAAACCTGCCGTAGAGTTTTCTCTGCTCTACGTTAGCCACGACTCTGGAAGGAAGAGACACTTTTATTGCACCTGCGTGTTCAGAGAGGGGGGACACAACTCAAACATCTCAGACTAATATTCACCGGTATAGAGATGGAAGTGGATCATGTGAAGGGGATATCGACAACGCATCCAGATTTAGACGCCATCTTTTGAGTTGTCGTTTTTTTGTTTTTTAAAGCTGGAGTAGACAGTTTCAAATCACATCAAGTCACTTAAAGCATCAGGAGATATTTAAACGGACTGCCTCCTTAACACAACCCAACCACACACACGCAGACAAAGAGCGATGAGAAGAAGAGGGGCGGGTCCCTTCCAGACACGCTTGGAGGAAGAGGAGGAGGAAAGTAACTTAAGTAGCCGTTGGGGCGGAGAATAAGAGGAAGAGGAGGGCGGGAGATATTCCAGAGATTCATCCCCAAATCTGTTTAGCGCAACATCCCGCAAACTCTCACTCACACACACACGCACGCACGCACACGCACGGTCGGACGGAGAGACACACACCTATCCCTCTCCTGTCCCCCCCCCTAACCGCCACGCCCGTCTTAGACCACCAGGATCTTGACCTCGTCCTGCTCGTCGGGCCGGTAGAAGAAGGGGATGCAGGGGTTGTCCCCGAGGAAGGGCGGGGCGCGGGAGGCCCCCTGGGGGTTACGGATCTCCTGCAGCAGCTGCATGATCTGTCGCGTGGTGCCGTCCTCCTGGGTGGAGGGGCCAGCCGCGGCCTGGAGGTCGGCCGCTGGGTGGTGGTGGTGCTGCTGGGAGTAGGAGGAGGTGGAGTCCGTGCCTGGGTTGGCGTCGGTGAGGGGAATCACCTCCATGGGGTCTGCAGGAGGGGAGAGAGAGAGAGAGAGAAAGAGAGAGAGAGAGAGAGAGAGAGAGAGAGAGAGAGAGAGAGAGAGAGAGAGAGAAAGAGAGAGAGAAAGAGAGAGAGAGAGAGAGAGAGAAAGAGAAAGAGACCAGTTGGTTGAGATCACTACAGAAATAAACAACTCAAGCTCTATTTAGAATTTCCTGCTTCAATGCAAGTTTATAAACATAAAAAAATGGACCATTAATATCTGAAGCAGTGTTGTTTTTACTTTTTGCGCAAGGATTCCACCAGAAGCCTCTCACTGCAGACATCCAGGTCCAACCCAGAGCCTTGTTCGCTGGGAGTCAAACACCCTAATCCCATCCTACCCCCCCTAACCCTTACAGCGGGGGTTTTACCTGTGTGGTCGGCGCCGTGCTCGGCGTGCAGCGCGGGGGTGCAGTTCTGCCCCGGGGGCAGCAGGTCGGGGTTGGCGGGGCCGGACGCCACGGCGGCGGAGTAGCGGCTGCACCAGTCGTCCCTCTCCGCCACCAGCCTCATCACCAGGTTCTGGAGCTCAGACAGCTTGGCCTAGTGCGCAGGGCCACATCAGGGTCACCTTCAGTCTCCATCAGCTCATGGCTGGGTTTGAATTATTTCATAGAGTGGGTGAGGGAAGGGGCGCTTTTCTTTTTTTTCGCCACTTCTTTTTATAATTTATTATTTTTTATCATCCATTATCTTTTGGCTGAGTATAACTAAAAACTGTATGATAAATATAATTATATAATCATCTTATAATCAGTCAAATGTATGATATGTAATTTGAGCCATCATTTCAAAAGTCTAGTCAATGTTAGATATGGTAAACGTGATGGTTGGGGGGGGTGGTACATCGCTGTATTTGGATGACATCTTGACTGACCTTCATCTCCTCCTTGTCCTGGGCCAGCATGGTGATGTAGTGCTCCTTCTCCTGGTGTTTCTGCTTCATGATGGCCCGCTGGCTCTGGTACAGGGCGATGTACTCCCCTGGACACACGACACCAAAGATCACTACTGCTCTGTGCTTCCCCAGATGATGGTTGTCTCAATATCAACCGCCTCTAAAGTCTTCATTTCTCCACAAGAAACACTTATACTTTTGATACAATGCGACTCAAAAGGAATACAGATGTAATACAGTGGCGAGTACAATAACGTAGTGGCTGGAGTGTTCGCACTCCCAGTCCAAAGCTGGTGGGTTCTATCCTCAAAGTCTACACAAACTTCTTTGAGAAAGTCACCCTGGACTCTAAACAGTAGTGATTAAGGAGCAGGTGCTCATGAGATGTGTACAGGGAGACGGTCAGGGGTCGAAGAGGTCGTTGAACCAGGGACCTACCGATGGTGTCGGTCTCCCCAGACAGCTGGATGCAGCGGTGCTCCAGCTCCTCCACCCGCTCCTTCAGGTCGGCCTTCTCCTGCATCAGGGAGGTGAAGCGGTGCTGCAGCTTCTCCATGGCGCCGCGCAGGGCTTCATGGACCTCTGCCGGCACCCCTGCGTACCCTGGTGGACGGGAGGAGAGGGAGCCTACGTTAATGATGTCACATGCAATGTACATTATTATCAACTCCATCGGTTCAGTTCCCAAAAGGGCCGCACATGCCAATAATGCACGCCCACGCAAATAATTGGTTTAATTCTTCACCCTTTTAATGAGCATAATTCCTCAAAATCAAATGTTTTTCACCCATCCCAACTCTTTCTTGTACACAACTAACCCGCCCGCCGTCCTGCTCTGAACCTTTCATACTTCATAGAACTTAAAAGGTGGATTCAAAACAAGCACATACACCAATCTGGCACATCCACCCATCCACAGACTGGAGACGAAGCGGTTCAGCTCCGTCCTGTTGAACCCCCACCTGTGTGTTCAGCACCGTGGTCACAGTGGTCGTGTGGCTCGTGGCTGTGACCGTGTCCGTGACCGTGACCATGGCCGTGGCTGTGTTCGTCGTCAAGGTGATGGCCATCGTCGTGGCCGTGGTGATGCTCGTCGTCGCCGTGGTGACCTTGGTGGCGCTGGTGCTCCAGAGCCCGGGCGGCAGAGGCCTGGTGGCGGGTGGCGAGGTGCAGCCGGTGCTCCTCCTCCAGCTGCCTCCGGGCCTCGTCCCGCTGCCCCTCCAGCTGGGACACCACGCCCCGGATGAACTCCTCCTGGAGGAGGACGGGGCGAAGGGGTAGGGAGGAGGGGGAGTTGACCGATGAGAGATGGAGGAGAGGAAGAGAGGAAGAGGAGAGGAGGAGAGGAACAGGGAGATGAATGTGGAGGAGAGGAGGAGAGGAACAGGGAGATGAATGTGGAGGAGGAGAGGAGGAGAGGAACAGGGAGATGAATGTGATGGAGGAGAGGAGGAGAGGAACAGGGAGATGAATGTGATGGAGGAGAGGAGGAGAGGAACAGGGAGATGAATGTGATGGAGGAGAGGAGGAGAGGAACAGGGAGATGAATGTGATGGAGGAGAGGAGGAGAGGAACAGGGAGATGAATGTGATGGAGGAGAGGAGGAGAGGAACAGGGAGATGAATGTGATGGAGGAGAGGAGGAGAGGAACAGGGAGATGAATGTGATGGAGGAGAGGAGGAGAGGAACAGGGAGATGAATGTGGAGGAGGAGAGGAGGAGAGGAACAGGGAGATGAATGTGATGGAGTAAGAGAGAGGAAGAGGTGAGGAGGGAGGAGATGATTTGTTTAGTGATGAATGGTCCATATTTTGTAGATAAGATGGATTACATCTTTCTGAGACTTCGAACATTTACACAATAGGAGACAATTTCTTCTTACCATTTCCTTCTGGCTCTCAAAGTCTTCTGGGATGACAATGGAGGGGGAATCCTGTGGGCTCTCTTGCATGGATAGACTCTCCACTCCATCTCCTAGGTAGCACAAACAACAAATATAATATCTATTGTGCTATCGAAGTCAACAATGCTATTGTTGCTATAGCGTGACAACAGGAGGCGCAGTTGATAAAATCCTGCTCTTGTCTTTTCAACGGCATGTGTAAGCTACTTTAATGGCCGCACAATCGAGATCTTTAAAACAATGGCTTAAAACAATGTTGTTAAAGAAAACCGCTTTAAAAGTGTATTTTCAGACCGGGAAACTCCCAACACAACTGCTATTCATCTAAATAAACAGACATCTGACCAATGTGTGTGTATATCCATCCAATGCATTGGCTACTGTAGCAGCTAAAAGAAGGCTAATACACTCTGCCCTTACCTTGGTCTCGGGGGGAGCTGTTGAGCAAAGAGCTCGCCAGGAGATCCTGCACCTCAGTCTGCAGCTGCTGGTTGTCTCTCACCAGTAGATCTAGACGATCCTACACACGGGACAGACACAGAGTAAGCCAAACCTCAGCCACCATAGGTACGTTGTGGGTCTCTACACCTACAGGATTGCTTTATGAGTTTACTAGATGAACAGGAAAATGTGGCAGAAAAGACAAAGCCCTCGACGCCCTGACAATTAGTGACATTTTTAGCTGCAACACATAAAAGTTAAGGATCTAAAGTCATACTCCAATACCTAAACTCCACAGCAAAGCAATAACCTCAGTCTTAATCTTAAGACAATCTTTTACCTGACGCAATCACCCAGTACTTTATCCTCTTCCCCTGACTCCGAGGTGACCCTGAGGTGACTTTCCTCCACTCAAACCCTAGTTTTAAAAACAACACCCGGCTATGACAGAGACAGAGCCCTGGGTGGCGCTCTCTGACCTGGGCGTGTTTGAGCTGCTGGTGGCTGATCTCCAGCTGCACGCGGCCCTGGTTCTCGTCGTGCTGCAGGCGGTCCATGAGCTGGGCCTGCTGCAGGTACTGGAGGTGCAGCTGCTCCCGCTCCGAGGCCAGCGCCTGGTAGCCGGAGGAGTACTGCTGCAGGTGGGCCACCACCTGGTCCCGCTGCTCCAGCAGGGCCTGGGACTCCTGGCTCTTCAGGGCCAGCTGGGGGTGGGGACACAGTTAAGCAACACGCTAGGAGAGGCTGTCGTTTGAAGTGATTTTAGAAGAGCTAGGGGGCCGTCGTTGGGCATGATGCAAATCGGTTACTATGGATACCTAGGATGATTTCACAAAATGAACACAAAGCCCCATACAATAATTTATTCAAAACAAATCATCGTTCTTCACCATCATCATCATCATCATCATCGTCGTCATCCGCTTATCTCTCCACCTAGTCCTGGGTCTTCCCCGAGGTCTCCTCCCACCTGGTCGTACCTGGAACACCTCCCAAGGGAGGCGTCCAGTGGGCGTCCTTACCAGATGCCCGAACCACCTCAACGGACTCCTTTCTAAGCAGAGGAGCAGCGGCTCTAATCCGAGTTCCTCACGGATGACTGAACTTCTCACCCTATCCCTAAGGGAGAAGCCAGCCACCCTCCTGAGAAAACTCATCTCGGCCGCTTGTATCCGCGATCTCGTCCTTTCGGTCATCACCCATCCCTCATGACCATAGGTGAGGGTAGGAACGAAGATCGACCGGTAGATCGAGAGCTTTGCCTTGCGGCTCAGCTCTCTTTTCGTCACAACAGTGCG
This sequence comes from Micromesistius poutassou, assembly GCF_964030765.1. Lineage (NCBI taxonomy): Eukaryota > Metazoa > Chordata > Actinopteri > Gadiformes > Gadidae > Micromesistius > Micromesistius poutassou. Next base: position 14,999,696 of record NC_140288.1, read on the forward strand.
GTAAAGCGAACACAATACCGCCCCCGCTGCTCCGATTCTCCGACCAATCTCACGCTCCATCGTACCCTCACTCACGAACAAGACCCTGAGGTACTTGAACTCCTTCACTTGGGCTAAGGACCCATTTCCTACCCTACTATCATCGTTCTTATGTCAAGTAATTTAGTTGCCCCAGGAGCAAATTGGTTGCCAAGCAACCCAGGCTAACATACTAGATTGGCAGCGCATTATTACAAAAATGAAATGTTATCGGTATTTTATAACGTTTTGAGCCAATCAGAACCAGAAAGATAAAAGATGTGTGCACAGTAATGTGCATACATCATACCCTAACCCTAATCATTCAAATTGTAATTTTAGTGTAATTGTAAGTGTCATTTGTTACAAATGTTATTGCTACCCATCAGCTACTAGTGGGTGAAATGCACCTTCTCTGCAGGAGGCAATTTAGATTAACGACCGCTCTCAGCTTGGTCATGACCAATCAGGACATCTCTTCCCTGATTGGCTTGGGGAGTACGACGTGCCGACTTGTCAATCACACGTGTGTGAGATGCAACACTTCTTAACAGCAGAGGAATGCAGTGAGGCAGGAGGGGAGCAGACAGGGAGGTTTATTATTATTATTATTTAGTTTCAAAATCTCGCCCTCTTCCACTCTCTTTAATTAATACTATGACAATTTTTAAAAACTTTTGTCTATTCATGATGTCTGTGTATCTCCGTGTCCATGTGTCCATGTGTCTGTGTGTCCATCGTGTGTGTGCTGTGGTGAGTGTGTGTGTGTATGTGTGTGTGTGTGTGTGCTGTGGTGAGCGTGTGTGTGTATGTGTGTGTGTGTGTATGTGTGTGTGTGTGTATGTGTGTGTGTGTGTGCTGTGGTGAGTGTATGTGTGTGTGTGTGTGTGTGTGTGTGTGTGTGTGTGTGTGTGTGTGTGTGTGTGTGTGTGTATGTGTGTGTGTGTGTGTGTGTGTATGTGTGTGTGTGTGTGTGTGTGTGTGCTGTGGTGAGTGTGTGTGTGTGTGTGTGTGTGTGCTGTGGTGTGTGTCCTCACCTGCTCCTTCATGTTGTGGATGTCCTCCTGGAGCTGGCCCAGCTTGCGTGCCACCTCCTTCTTCACGTGCTGCTCTGATTGGATGGCGCTGGTCAGCTCCATGTTCTCATTGGTCTGTTTGAAGGCCAGAGCGGTTGACATATTTGAGCGGCTTGGAGCTCATTTTGCAAAAAGTTATGTATTCTATCCCACTTTATGATTATTATTTATTTTCTTATTATTAATCAACGAGACATTAAGACTCAATGCTAAAAAGGACAGAAAATGTAAGTGACTAAGAAATGAATTCAAATGATTGACAGTCATGCAAACCTTAGTTTGATTAAACAATTGGTTCAAATACTCCGTTAATGACGGTAATCCTTAAGTAGAAGTCCTTTGACCGCTGGGCCGCGGGCGAGCCTCACCAGTTTGACGAAGCCGTTCTGCAGCTCGGCCAGCTGGTCCTTGAGCGTGCGGTTCTGGGTGAGGGCCCGGCTGATGGTGGCCTTGTCCGACTGCACGTCCTCCAGCATGCGGCGGCGGTCCTCCGTCTCCTGGCTCTGGCCCTCCTGCTGCCGCTCCAGCTCCCCCAGCCGCGCCTCCTGCTCCGCACACAGCCGGCTCAGCTGCCCGTTGTCCCGCAGCTGGGAGGGGAGGGCGGGGTCAGGGAGGGGAGGGCGGGGTCAGGGAGGGGAGGGCGGGGTCAGGGAGGGGAGGGCGGGGTCAGGGAGGGGAGGGCGGGGTCAGGGAGGGGAGGGCGGGGTCAGGGAGGAAGGACCCGGCAGAAGGACTTCAGTCAATTCAAAAGGACCTCAGAAACGCTACCGTTGCTAGGAGGAGCAATTTATAAAATCCTCCTCTTGTTTGTGAAAGTCGCTTTCACTGACCACACGACGATAAGATTGTGATTTTGGTTTCATACAGCATGGAAGTCAAGCTCAGTTTAACGTCAACAATACATCAAACATAAGGGATAGACATCCACAACTTCACATTAAACACAGTTTGTCAGACAGACAATATCGACATGGTTAACAGAAAGCGCTTGAGTGCATGAGAGCGTGTGCATTAGTGTAAGGAGCGATGAGTGATTTCAACAGCCAGGTGTTTGTGCCACAAGGTACGTAGTCCCATAAACCAGACTGTAGATTCATAATCTAAAGTCTGACAGTAGGCTACCTCAAATCTGGGTGAAAGGTTTTTTTTCCCCATTCCATTTGTTTTGACCAAACAACAGCCAACAAACACTAATACAATCTGCAACATCCTCTCTGGACACTCTTCGAAAAACGTCTGTACGGGCGTAGCTCCGCCTCTTTCCAGTGGTTGGGTTTCCGGACGGCCTCAGAAGCTCAGCTGTAACCTAGTAGGACTGCTGCTGAGAGAACGGGGCACCTACCTGGGCCTGGTACTGTTCAGTCAGGGCCTCCTTCTCCTGGTGCAGGCTGTCCAGGGCCTCCTGCAGAGCCACCTCTCTCTCCGAGGGCCCCGAGAGCTGGGAGACTGCATGGTCCCGCGCCTGCTGCTCCTGAGACAGCAACGCTGGTGGAGGGGAAGGAGGACGTTAGGCACACAAACAGAAGAAACATGGACAACTGAAACTTTTCCTCTAAAAACAGTTCCCAGACATGTGTGGCTACACCATGTAATCAATACGTCTGGTAGCACCCAGGGATCGATTCCGACCTGCACTCCTAAGCTACGTGTTATTTATTCTCTCCTCTAACCCACTGTCATGTCCATAAAGAGCATGACAAGTCCAAGGGCAAGATGCCCTTACCCCCAACCTGCTTCTTAAAAACATGCAACTGTAAGTATTGCTTTGCCTCAAGTAACTAAATAGTCAATAAACAAAAATGAAATAGAAAAACATTTCTGGCAATTATTTACCGGCAGCGTTTTTCAATTCTGCAACCTGGGACTCCAACTCTTGGACCTGATTGATGTTGCTGTCTCTCTCCTTCGCTACTAACGTCACCTGCAAACACATCAACAACAGAGAGATGATGAAAACCCTTAAAAAACACAATAGACCCAAACACTGTACAGTCATTGAGTCAGTCATACATTGTACAAAGTAGGTTATTGCTCAACAAGGCATTACATTCCCAACCGCACATTGTCAAACTGAACATGAACTGCTGTGTGTTTGTGGGACTATTCACTGACGGGTGAGGATGTCCTTGTATTATATACGATTCACTACACATCTACCTGGGTCAGCAGTTGTTCTGTCTTGTCCTTCCAGAGACGGCCCTCTTCCTGGATCTGTTCAGCATAGCGATCTCTCTCCGTCTGCAGCTGGGCGATGGACTCCAGCAGCTAGGCCAACCAAAACATTCACATCAACACATCGCCCTATTAATGTGTCGCTTAGGTTGACTATGATCAGTTTACTTTTGTGCATGCAAAGCAATGCTCAAGTTCTCCATAGCAACAGCTGTGGATGTCTATTTATATCCAACAAACATCTGAAGTCTACAAGGAACGGAGTCCATTAATAAGCAAGACTTTCCCAAGATGAAAGATTTCCCAACAGGGACATAGAAGGGTCTGCATGGACGACGGAGAAGGCTACGGTACTCAAGATTACATGAAAAGGAGTCACTTGTAAGGGTTCCCTTGACAACAGTGGTGGCATCATGAATTCCATGTGCTTTGGATTGACACTTCTATGCTTATCCAGAAAACAAAGTCCACAAAGAAAATATTATTATCATTTTTTTATATGACTATTTCAAGAGAAATAAGAGTAGGAATTTCACAATAAAATCTACCAGTAATTATTATTGGCCTAGCCTGTTAGAGTAAAGGTTTAATAAAGAAGAAATGTGTTGATGGTGGACCTGGTTTGTGTGTGCCTCCAGATGTTGCTTCTCCTCCAGTAGCATCTGGACCTGTTGGTTGGCTGTGGACGGCTCAGACTGACTGGAAAACTAGACAACAAACAACAAACAGGTGGTGTTGTTAAAACACTGTTGTAATGGTAACAGAGATTAAATAATAACCTCAAAATGTCATACAGTGACTCATTGAGCAGATGCTTCAACTCAAAGCACTCTTCAAGGGAGGCTGAGAACAGTCAGAATTTGTGCTTTTAAACAATTAAACGGCCAACTTTCTAAATAACTAAGTATGTCATTTATTCTGTTGATCACATGTACTCTGTCATAGTGTTTTTACTCAATGTATAGTAAGGAAGTAAGGAGAAACCAAACATTTCTCTTAACTTATTTCTTGGTTCTTGTGCTCACCTACTAGGCACATGAAGAACCCAGTAACAGTTCCGTTCCTTTATTTCACCTGAACCTGGTCATGTAGCCATGACTCACAGTCAGTGCGTTTACATGACACTCAAGAAAATGGAATTATTGGGTTAGTCCGACTATGATTGGATTATTAAGATGCATGTATACACCTTAGTCTGACTAAAATTGAATCGAATTGGGTTTCTCAGTTGGATTAAGACCCCTAGATTATTTGATTGTTAGTCACATTAAGCGTGCATGTATACGGTCAATCGAATTGGAATTCGATTATGTGTTCTGCACATGCTCGAGATCTTTTCCGGGGGCCGTGAGCCGGAAGTAGAAGGAGACGGTAGTCGTGTTGTTGTCGCCGTTGGAAAACGAGAAACGGCGATTTATTTAAAAAGGTGGCACAGAAGATGGAGGAAGCCGGTGTCGTGCCAATGTAGTTACCCCAGGAAGTGTATCCCCGGCCACAGGAGCACGCATGGCATGCATTCAGTGCAGGTGGAAGCACACAGACACTACGCTTCGATTTCACCCAAGGCTGAATTAAAAGTACATGTTTTCCTAAACGTTGGTCATGAAGTAAAGTAGTAACTTCGGCACATCTGTCAAAAGGTTTTCTCTGATATTATGAATATTAAAGACTGAGTCGGGTTCTCCAACTCTCTGGTACTTCCACAACAAGTAGTCTCGTAGTGGGGGTATCTCGGCCATGGTGGAGAATGAATTGGGGGAAAGGAATTTTGGACTTCAGAGAGTCAAAGCCAGATTGAAACGTGCCATAGAGAAGAAAGGGATTGTTGCCGTATGAGGGACAGCTGTCAGTTCACTGCGGGTCCATGTAATTTCTCAGACGCTCCATTGTTCCGACTTCTCGGTTGTATGTCAGAACAATGGAGCATCTGAGAAATTACATGGACCCGGAGTGAACTGACAGCTGTCTACTGAAAACATCTTTCTCGAATGCCGCCTGAGTTTGTTGTTGCTGGTGATGTAAAGAGGTCAGCTGGTGGCTCTACTACCACTAGTTGAAATGGGTACAGCACCACCTATCGTACCGGTGCATGACACGCTTCGGCCAATGAATTGATTTTCTCACCTCCATGTATACTTTGCCTTTCTAAAATCTTTTTTTAAACTTTGCCTTTATTTTATTTCTATTTTACTTTTTACTTATCTATTATTTTCTTTTATTGTATGACAATGTTTATATGTGAAGCACTTTGAGTCTGCCTTGTGTATGAAAAGTGCTATATAAATAAAGTTGCCTTGCCTTGCCTATACTCGGACAATTGATACTCGGACAATTGCAGTTGTCCAATTGAGGAGCATAGTCGAACTATGGCTTTAATCGGATTAAGCTGTGCATGTACAAGTACTGACTGTGGACACTTTGGACAGAATCTGCCTCAACTAAAACAACCCTATAAACCATTGTAAACCATCCTCGTTTGTATCCATGGTGGTGATTCGCCCTGGACGGTGTCTGTCACCTGTTGCAGCATGAGGTCGCTCATCTCCAGCCTCTTGCTCAGCTCCTCCAGGTCCAGCCGCATGGCGCCGTTCTCCTGGGTGCTCAGCTTCAGCTGCTCCGAGAGCTCCGAGCTCTGCTGCTTCGCCTCGTCGCTGACACTGCTGCAGACACACACAAACAACAGTGTCAACACACCAAGCATACCCTGACCCAGCACACGACGTGACCATGAAGTGACGACCATTGACGATGCCAATATGTGCATCGTCATATATCTGTGATTCAACACAAAGCTAGTTTTGCAGTGCGGTTCAGCAATACGTGATTTATTACCAGCTTTCTTCATCAAAAAAGTCAACATTATAACATTTATGCAAACCGTGGAATAATGAAAATATCGCTGACTCAGCCCGACTGAAACACATTTTTTGTGAGAATTCATAATTATTCACAAACTGCATAACTACAAGCACTGCTTGAGTCCACAAGCACATCGTATTCATGAGCTGCAGCTGATATGGTCCATTTTGTGTCAAGAGCTGGTGACAGTGAAGGGGAGATTTTGGCTCTACAGGGGTGAGGTCTCTTGAACTAACGACACACAGAAGACGAAAAAAGAAACAACAACTGCGTTTCAAATGATTTTGATGACTTTGATGATCAAAGACGAGGAAGTTCCTGCGCAGGCGTGTGTTCAGACAACGCGGTATGTTTGGAAAAGGGGCAGAGAACACTTTGCTTAAGCGCCACGTATTCAGTCTATGTAAAGAGGCTTAAAGAGGAGAATTGGTGCAGCAGCTACAAGATGAAGACAAGCAATGGGCTTGAATAGTAACTATATGACAGACTGGGAATAATTACAATGCAGCTACATGCAGACATTACCCAGCAACTTAATCACAGAGATCACACCCAAACATGAAGCAAAACATGGTTGCATATACTATTAACATATAGTAGTATCATTCATTAGTTGCTTAATAGTGCGTGCAGTTGCTCGCACTATTAGTTGCTTAATATGCAGTATCAAAATAATGCATATTGTAATTTTGTACTTTTTCAGTGAAAAAGTGATGGCCACAGACAATTTACAAAAAAACACAGTTGGTTTACCAATGTGACCTTCAGCAGTATGAGTTTCAAAACTAATTTCATACTTTGGATTACAGTTTTAATTAAATTGATTTAGCTTGTTGAAAGAGCAGAGGGAATGGAGTCTAATATTAAAAGCTTGCCAAAGCGACACACTTGTAACGTCTACTGCTGTGGCACTCCTAGCAAACCAGGATATATGGCCTCCTGTTGTGCAAGTGCTTAAGTGACTTACTTCAGTCTGTAAACCTCCAGTCTCAGGCTGTCTCTCTCCTTCTCTAGATCCTTGTTGTGCTACAGACAGAGAAAACACTGCGGTAAGAAACAAGTGGAGAAAAATAAAAACACTATTTCGCACAATCCTATATCCAATGTTTTTGAAAGAGGTTGACTACGCTAGGTTCAGCTGCTTTTGAGTCATATCTCTGATATGGACATCCCTGGACAGTGCCTTCAGACACTAGGAATTAGTGAATTATTATTATTATTTTTTTTTTATTACTCTTGATTTGATTAGGTGTGTTGACATTATTGCAATCAGTTGACATCCATTTTTCAAAAATAAAAAACGACATTATCTTAAACAGATGCCCAATAATCAAATCTGAATCGTGAAATACCGAAAGATTCCCATCCCTATCAGACACTTTATTAAGGAGCATGGAGGGGATGGGCACCTTCCTCAAGGAAGCCTGCAGATAATCTGCAGACCTCGGCCACACCCAGCTGTACTGCCGATATTCCTGCGGATAATGAAGAAATCCCGGTGATTGTGTGGGAGTGAGCGTTACCTTTTCAAACTGTTTCTGCTGTGTGGAGACGGATGACAGCGTTCTCTCCAGCTCAGCCATCCTCTGCTTGGTGCTCTGGAGACGGTTACTAAGCTCGTCTGCCTCCCCTGGAGAAATAAGTAGACAGACACAGAAGCAGGCACACACAGATATTAACATATTGAGCTAGCAAGGAGCACACACAGCCTTTTAGAAACATCTTATTTGCCCAAATGCAAAATAAAATTATATATATATATATATAATCCTCTCTCTCACACACACACACACACACACACACACACACACACACACACACACACACACACACACACACACACACACACACACACACACACACACACACACACACACACACACACACACCTGCTTTCTGTCGCGCAGCATGTTGTGTGTATTGGAGTGCAGTCTGCAGCTCAGATTTTTCTGATACCAGGATACCAATGGTCTGAATGTGAACCTGGAGAGATAGATGGAGAGGTAGAGATATCAAGACATTGTGTCCGGTTTCATTACGGAGATATTCTATCAAAGACAAACTAATTTGCGCGTGTGGAGGAAGCTTTCCGACCGGGATTTTAATAACTGTATTCCTACAGTGGCCAGTCTACATGGTTTGGATTTTAAACCTTTATATACCGTTTTTTACAGTTTACTATTGCTGGTCGAGTTTGTGTTTATCGTGTTTGACTTGGAGACCTGACCAAGCAACGGCAGCGTGTTAAGAAGTACCTGCAGTTGTTCACGCATGGCTCCTTGTTCCTTCGAAGACTTCTGCTCAAACTCCTTTCTCTCCTGAGGATCACAGAGGAACACACAGTGAATTTATATTTGAAGAAGAAAAATTCTCTGCTGAGTAATACAGCTTGAATTTATCAATCAGAAAAGAACGAGATATAAAACACAAACGGACCCATGTTGTTTTTTTGTTTTTACCTTTTGAAGTTGGTCTGTGAGACCCTGAGATTGCTGGGCCTGTAAGAAAAGTGGAATAAACCTGATCAAAAGGGATCTTATACCCACCGATGTGGTTAATAGAGAAATGCACCAGATATGCGCAAAGGTTCATTGCACTGAGATTTAGATTCATTCAAGCATTGAGGTTCTGAGTTTTTGGTTCTGAGTCGTCAGTTTGCAAAGATGAAAAAAAAAAAGGACAATGCTTGCAAGAATAACACATACTAATGCTTTGTGCTTATTTTATATTATATGCATGTATGAGACACAAAAACAAGATGAACGGTAGAAAACATGAGATGATCTTGCCGTTAAGGGTTTCAACCAAACCAACATTCACCCCCCCACACACACACACACACAAACAAGCACACACACACACACACACAGCTTCTTACCAGCTGATCTAGCTGTGTATTGAGCTCAGAGTTTGTGAGATGACTGGAGTCCAGGGCGGCGGTCAGCTCCTGGTTACGACTCTATCACATGCATTCAGCAGCAAGATGGAAAAACAATACCAAAAAAAGAATAGCAAAACACAAATCATAAAAAGGTGCACCACACACACAAATTCACAACACAAGAATAGGAACACTGAATAAATGGCAGCTACCAGAATAAAAATAATAATTTGTTGCCATTACCAAGATAAGTGATAATCCCAATATCTATTTTCCATGTATGAGAATGTTGAATGGGTTTGAGTCAGACGCTCAAGACAAAGCTTTGAGTACACATCGAAGAATGATCATGGGAAGTGTAACATGAGACATACAAAACGATGCAGCTCTATCCGTCATCAGTGTATAAATAAGAAGAGGGGGGCAGTGCAGAGCAAGCTTTAGCTTGTCCATGAATGGTGATAGGCACAGGTGGGCAGAGGAGAACAATGCAGTGTGTCCAAGGCTCACTAATTTGTAAATTGTGTGGATAATTTAGATTATCTACTGGTAAACTTCAAGCAGACAAAGAAAAGCATTATCACTATAAACAATAAGACCTATGGAATGTTTTCCAAAAAAATATATAAAATGTCAATGAAAGTTTGCAGTATACATTTACTCTATGTAAGACATTGAAAGAGGCTAAGATCCTAGACTTGAGTATATGTTGGATGAATTGGAATGATAGACTTTAAAGCCTGAAGGTATATTAGTGGATAATTGAAAATGCTGACGTACCTCCAGTTCCTTCTCATTGACAGGTGAAGGAGAAGAGTCTCCATTTACATATGCTGTGGATGACTGAAATGAACAAAGACACAAATACTTTAGATGTTGAACTCAGTCCAATATTAACAATTTACAATATACAGGAAAATACACAGGTGATACTGAAAGCAAAAGAAGGCAAAATAAAATACAAAAACATTCTCCAGAATACCCCTGTTTAGGATGAAATGTGTTAATGTTGTTTAAATTAACCTCATTATGCTTTTAATTGAAAGCTAATGGAATACATGTGTTGGCTTTAAAAATATATAATCATTGCATGCTTGTTTTCACATGAAGCATGCAGTAAATTCACAAAAAGTCACAAAGTTCATGTCAAGAGTGTCAGAGAGAGTGAGAGTGAGAGTGAGAGAGAGAGTGAGAGAGAGAGAGAGAGAGATTAGATGTGCTACCTCAGACACAAGACCATTCAGCTGTTGGGAGAGCTGTCGTAGGCTTTCTGTGGAGGACAATGGCCTGAAAGAGACAGAAAATAATTAACATGCAAATTCCATCCTAAAGCTGCTGCTGTCTTAAATGTATTCTGTATATTATGTTGCCTCACTTTACCTTACAATCAAGAGGGATGGCTACATACGACATATGGTTTTGAGACATTCTAATGATACAATATCAAACATGGATGACAAATAATATAATTGTGATGCTGTACTAAACCCCATGCAGATGTAAGATGAGTTAAGAATTAAGAAAGAGCTTTCATCGGAAATCATATCATAATACAGCCATGTTATTGTGTCTTGACTGTGTTGTATAAATATTGGACAACAGTATCAAAGGAACAGAAAATCCTGATTCAAGGATAGCATGGCATTATGCTGCAGTTGAATGAGTTGCACTCCAACACCAGCGTCGGGTTGTACACAATGGACTTCGCATCAAAGAAACCACACAGCATCATCACCATCACAGGCAATACCCATCTTAAGTCTGAAGTCAAATATGTCTTGCAAACACATCATTTATAAATGTATGCATTAACATAAATACAGAAAGTGTTTGTGTTTTTCTGCAGGAGTATGATGAAGACCACCTGAATGCTTGAAGGGAGTGTGAAGATTTGACCCACCTTTTATCCACTCCGTTGCCATTGGTATCAGGATAGCTCTGTAGTGGACGACATTAGCAGAGGGTTAACAGAAAATCCAATGTGAAAATTTGACAACACCAATGTGCACCAGAGAAAACAGGTCTTCAAATGACAACAAGCATAATTACACACTGTATACAATTAATGCAAAGAATGACTCATTCAACTTTGATCACACGGAGGAAGGCTAGGTAATGAACTGGCAAAGCCATTGCATCCCAAATGCATAACGAAGGATAGCAGACAATATAAAGAGTGATGGCCGGTCTGATCCCTTAATACACAAAGCCGTGGACAATGGCAGACGTGCCAACACTGGCGGTCAGACACAGTGATTAAGCAACAGACAAAGTACACACACACACCTGCAGTTCATTGTGCCTGACAGACTCAGAGTTAGTAGAAATGGTGCTAGAGGTGTTAGAAACAGGCACGCCATGAACAGCCTCCCCCTTTGGGTCCTCCAGTAGATGGGGTACTGGAGACACTCTGGTTTCAGCCTCCGCATAGGCCTGGGATCACACACGCCCAGGCACAGGCAAACACACACACAAGCACATACGCAGACAGTCAGTCACACACACACACACACACACACACACACACACACACACACTTTGTTATTATAGACAAACCGATAATGCACTGGTGTTGCGATCAACACCAAATAAATGTATATTATCAATAAAAACAAAAAAACGTTGGTTCAGTGATTACAGAATACATAACTGTTCAAACAAATGCTTGAAGGAGAAAATATTTTTCGATCCCATTCCCACCGAGCAGATACCCTGCAGATATCAGATAACAGCCATGCAACACAACTGGCCATCTCCCAACTTGTCAATCTTATGCCTGTGGACACGGTTCCAATTGCTACACACATCTACTATCCAGAAGCTGAACTCTGAATGAATGGAGAGACTCACAGCACACACACATGCCAGTATCTAGAGTTTGGGCAAAATTTGATTCACATGCAACTGGAATTCGAAGAGCTGGAGGGTTGGGGCAGAGGGGGTAAAGAACAGCCAGAGAAAACACAGAAAGAATGCAGGTTAGAAAGAGAAAGAAGCTCACCTGACATTTGCCATTGGCAGGCAGGACTATTCCATTGCTCTGATGAAGAGCGTTTAGAATATTGTCAAACTAAAAGAGGGGGGAGGGGGGAGACATAGGTTGAGGTGAAGGGTAGCGAAAAGAACGTAGTGAAGTACTGAGAAAGTGGCAAGCAGAAACAGATTCAAGGGGAAAGACAGGGCTGAAGAGCTTCTAAGGGGGGGCAGTCACTACTGTTGTGTTCCACTAGTGGGTTTTTTCCCACTGATAACCGCCCACGGCCGTGCCTGTTGGTTTTTGCTCAACATTTCCTAAAACTAGATTTGCAGTCTCTGATTTAAAAAAGGGAAAAGGACATGCGATCTGCTGAGGAAACAATAGTTTAGCAAAGAAATATCTGCATTATTTAATCAAAATGTCATGTGGATGCAAGGCCCTAATTCAATCTGCACAGAGAGAGTTGAAGAAACACAAGTTCTGTAATTGCAGTCCTGTGCAGCGTGTACACAGTGCATTTTATCTGCGCTGCCCTGGATTAAAACTCACAGGAACACAGAAAATATACAAAGCAGGCCTCTGATCGATAAAGAAGGAAAATGAATAAACAAAACAAAACAATGTTTGCAGACAGGTACAAAAATGCAGGTAAAATCAGATAGACGTTATCAACCATACAACATAGAGACAGGCATTGCAACATACGTTGTACGGCGTGCTCCTGTCCGACGAAGGGGTATCGGTTTGGTTCCCTCCCTTGACTTTTCTCTTCTTTTTGGCTCCTACTCCACCACCTCCTGTTTCTTCTCCTCCTCCTCCACTGACAGGAGAGCTCTTCTGCTGAAACTCTTTCAGCTGATATAGGAGAGAGGTAGAGGCAAGAGAATGTGGCACTTAGGGTTGATTTAAATATCAGAGAAGTTGCTTTACACACTGTAGCTGTGTTCAACAATTGACTGATTGATAAACTACTCAAGAAAGAAGGCTTGCATGATCCTAGTTGATAAGATGGACAAAAGTAAATGAACAAAGTTTGTCAACGGAATTCCTGTATCACTTAAAAAAAAAAAAATCAAGACCTAAAACATTGTTTTATTTTCTTATTTATTGTATGATGCAGGTTGAAACAGCGGTCAGCACAGGGGGCTTCCCCTGAATGACTAGTAGAAATGACAGCTCTTTACTAGTGGGACGCTACGTGCTAGCCTATGAACACGACTACTCATCGGGACAGGTTGAACACATTTGTTGACTAGTTATTCAAACTATCTGCAAGGCCATTCCACTGGCTGGACGGGCACACGGCCAGCATGAGTAGGGGGGACATTGACAGATCAGGGTCTGGGGGGTGTCAGCTGTCAAAACATTTATTCACATCTCAATAACTTGGTTACATTGCCTCCCGTGACTTAGTGAGATTCGTGCTGGTCAGTGTTCGAAACACAAGAAGAACAGTCGAACAGATACAGCAGCATGGGGGACAGCACATCATTATCATTCTTTAACAAGATACTAAAGTAGCGTCACAGTGGGCATTTTAGCCAGCCGACAGCCGATTAGCAAGCAAGGCTAACGTTCATTAGTTCTGGCTAACTAGTACAGTTCAAGAGCCAGGTTAGGAGCTGGCTGTGAAAAACATCAAGGAAAGAGCCTGGATGTGCCACGCCGAACTATATATAGTGAGCAAACTGTTAATCTCACAAGTAATGCTATCGAGGCCCAAAACAATCACCGGTCTATCCTGCGGATTGGAAGCGCAAAGATAGGGAGAAAACGGGATGGGCGACAGCTAAGAGGTCGGGGGACGTGTAATGACAACACCCTTCCCCGCCAATGAAAGAAACCGCTGACAACATAAACCCTCATAACAGAGTAAACTGTAGTACATATCCCTCACATTATGTGCACTCAATTGGATTATAGTTTACCTTTTTCTTAGCCGCAGCGAGTTTAATTTGCCTGCTCTGGTCAGCCATCCTGTTCGACTGCTTGGCGAACCTAACCACGTCATCAACTTGGATTTGCTTGCAGTACTATTTCCGACCGCTAATGGCGCAAATACCATCACTTATCTCTGGCTTGGAGATTAGACTGGTGTTGTCACTTGTACCCTGTCCATGTTGCTTGCAAGTTATGACACTGCAATCGTTTTAATATGAAGAGATGTGTGTGATGCATTGTATGTGTACAAGCCCATAATTTATTTGCTCTCTGATGTAAGAGCAGTGTTCTGCTCGAACGAATCAAGAACCCATGCACGCACTGCCAAACATGAACTGAAAATAAATTCAATTTAAAGTCAATTACCCCATGCCTGAACTGATGACTGTCCACATTTTTAGTTGGCGTTACTATAGTACTACTATGGTAATATGACAAGTATTGAGTAATATTATGCAATAGTGTATACATACAAAAGGTATAGCGGTGGTGAGCAGTGAGCTCAATAAGAAGACTTCATTTTATTGTATCTTATCTTATTAATAATACAAGAAGAGTTTTCTCATATTGGATAACTGGATTCAGCAGTGCAATGATTTAGGTACCTTCTCTCTACCATGTTGGCATTTTCCACAATTGCATTTCAGATAAAAGAGGATGTTCTTTAGACAGGAAATTTATATGTTGCAGCAGAAAGTACAGGACTGTAACGGTAATTTGAAGGAAAATATGTATATTTGGACTATATAGAATAGAAATGTATTTGCAGTAGTGCGATGAATATTAGCAGGAACATGATAGACTAGATAGATAAGACAGTCTCAACACAGGTTCATTCACAATAGGCTGGTTGAGGAACTGTCCTCAATCCTTCCACTGCTGGCCCAATGAACAGCCAGCTTACAGAAATGTGGGCCAATGTCTTTGCTGTAGTACATGCAGACCAATAGGAAACAGCCAGAGCATAACACAATATATTCCAGTTGTTATTATGTAGACTCTCTCACATAAGGTTATCTTATTATATTTTATCATGTTCCAATCATGTGCCAAAAGGCATACTGTTCATGATGGAACTCTTTAGAAAATATTTTTTAATTAGTTTTCTTTACTCATCTTATTTTTGTTATTTCACAAAATAAAAGCAAACTAATTAAATGCCAAGAGTCATAAATAATGAAATAGTAAAGATATGTACCTAAAAAAAACATATGCTACATGGTTCATTCATTGTGATGCTAGTGATGCTATTTCCCAGATTATAATTAATACATTGCTATTATGGAATGTATAATTGCTGATCTACCTGTTCATCTAGTTGTGAAGTTAAATTATTCCAACAATTATAAGATATGACCTGTGCTAACCGACACCATAGTTTTGAGAGCATGTCAAATAATTATCATGCTGGCCATAGAACCAACAATCAAGACCACCTTGACCTATTTCAGCATTTGAGATAGGCTGTAGTTTTAAAGAAATACTTAATGTTGGAACCTGTACATTATAGCACAAAGTCCGATCTGTATGATAGGCCTACTGGTTTTATGTACAGAAGTGCTTTTTGGAACACTAAGCTACAAATTAGTTATGGTATTTATTGTTATTTAAAATCTAACGTTGTATACTCTCTTCATATAATATTTTAGGATGTCAAATAGATAAGTGGGTGGATTGTGTCATGCAAGTGACGCTTTTTACCTGATGACATGTCTCGTAATTGCGTGTCATGCACACATCTTGTGTCTACTATGTTTGCGATGAGTCACTACTAAGCCATCCTAGGGCCTGCTATGCTAAGTGAGACATTAAACGATATGACAATGAGGCAGACACACACCTCTGTATGCCATTGAATCTATAGTGTTCCCCCACTCCCCCACATATAATATGTTTGACAAAATAATA
This sequence comes from Micromesistius poutassou, assembly GCF_964030765.1. Lineage (NCBI taxonomy): Eukaryota > Metazoa > Chordata > Actinopteri > Gadiformes > Gadidae > Micromesistius > Micromesistius poutassou. The sequence continues at coordinate 15,015,528 of NC_140288.1, forward strand.
ATGTAAGGCTGAAAATTTCCCCAGAAATACTCCAATGCATTGTAGAAGCTGCCTTCAAGTCAAGAGCGTAATGTACTTGACAGTTCGAGATAGCCTATCAGTAGTGATACAGTAAGGCATGACTAGTGACGTCGACTTGCCCACACTTGTGCAAATCAGCGACGGCCAGCATGCCAGGCACCACCAATGGGAGCCTTCCAACGAGCAGCCGTTCGGCCAATCACGGTCCTCCACGATAGGAACGAAGTAACGGGTTATATACGGCGAGTCTCATTCATTCCTACACCATTTAACACATTCACAACTTGGAAATACACGAGATAGAGACACGCATCGCGACGCAACCAACGTCATTTCCATTACGCTCCGGATAGGATATTCATTATTAGTAGTGAAGGTATGTATTAAAACATATTTCATATGCAGTATACTCCATTTGACGCTGTAATTCCATAGTGGTGCTGTGCATGGCAAACGTGAGCGACTGGCTAGCTAGGGTCTAAGCTAATGATGAAACTACGGCATGCTGCTGGATTGTGGCTCTCGGTGTGTCGTATCGGACATGTGTTTTCACTATTTAACGTTGGACTGGTATTTTGTTACTATCCTAAACTGAAACCATACGTCGCTGGCGTATCGCTAATGCTAAACTGTTATAGCTAGCCGGCGAATGACGTTTAGCATTAACGTTAGCTCGGTGTAATTCACTATATATATATATATATATATATATATATATATATCTAAAAAAAAAAAGTCAGGGTCGACGACTTAATTGCCAATGGCCTACAGCTATACACGTATCCTTAGATCATCGTATGCAATATTTCTAACATCTCTCTGTCCCTTCTTCAGATTACAGAATAAAAGGAAAATGAAGCTGTTGTGCATAGCATTGCTGGTGGTCGGCACCGTGTTCGCCGATGACGACGACAAAAGGGAAAGCGTCGGAACCGTGGTTGGGATTGACCTGGGTACCACCTACTCTTGGTAAGCGGAAACGACGACTTCAACCGAGGAAAAAAATCACCCGGAAGTAATCATGATTGACAAAATTTTAACATGTTACATTCTTTTTCTTTTTTAAGTGTTGGAGTTTTCAAGAATGGCCGTGTGGAAATCATCGCCAACGACCAGGGAAACCGCATCACTCCATCATATGTGGCCTTCACTGCCGAGGGAGAGCGTCTCATCGGTGACGCTGCCAAGAACCAGCTGACTTCCAACCCGGAGAACACGGTGTTCGACGCCAAGAGATTGATCGGCCGCGCCTGGGGCGACTCTTCGGTCCAGCAGGACGTCAAGTACCTCCCATTCAAAGTAGGTTGTTTTAAAATGATGACTATTGGTTGTGTGCCACACCTTACTGCCACTTCAAATCTTGCATGTTAATTTTACACCGTGTGCAAAATGTCCGATGTTTCGAGGGCATAGTCACTAAGTGGCCGTATTAATTCTGTTCTTCAGGTTGTGGAGAAGAAGACCAAGCCCCATATCCAGGTGGACATTGGTGGTGGCACCATGAAGACTTTCGCCCCAGAGGAGATCTCTGCCATGGTTCTGACCAAAATGAAGGAGACTGCTGAGGCCTACCTGGGCAAGAAGGTGTGTGAACAAAACAAATGTTTTTTGCATATCGATGCATAACCATTGACATCCTTTATTTGAAATTAATATGCTTTTCCCCACCTGTCTGGATAGGTCACTCACGCTGTGGTCACCGTCCCCGCCTACTTCAACGACGCCCAGCGCCAGGCCACAAAGGACGCTGGCATCATCGCCGGTCTTAACGTCATGAGGATCATTAATGAGCCGTAAGTTTCACAAATGAATAAAATAAAGATGGGCAAGTAAATGAGTGATCATTTGTCAGTCTGAAAGTAACATTTTTATTTCCGTTCTCTCCAGTACCGCTGCCGCCATTGCTTATGGTCTGGACAAGAAGGACGGTGAGAAGAACATCCTGGTGTTCGATCTCGGAGGTGGCACGTTCGACGTCTCCCTGCTGACCATCGACAACGGCGTTTTCGAGGTGGTGGCCACAAACGGCGACACCCATCTGGGAGGCGAGGACTTCGACCAGCGCGTCATGGAGTACTTCATCAAGCTGTACAAGAAGAAGACCGGCAAGGACGTGCGCAAGGACAACCGCGCCGTGCAGAAGCTGCGTCGTGAGGTGGAGAAGGCCAAGAGGACCCTGTCAGCCCAGCACCAGGCCCGTATTGAGATAGAGTCCTTCTTCGAGGGAGAGGACTTCTCAGAGACCCTGACCCGCGCCAAGTTTGAGGAGCTCAACATGGTAAGCATTTCATTTAAGATAGACAACTTGACTTCCTGAATCTCGTTGCCTACAACCCACCTTAAAACACTGAGTGAGATTATGCTAATTGATGTTGTTTTTCCCCCCAGGATCTGTTCCGGTCCACCATGAAGCCTGTGCAGAAGGTCATTGACGACTCTGACCTGAAGAAAACCGACATTGATGAGATTGTCCTGGTTGGAGGCTCCACCCGTATCCCCAAGATCCAGCAGCTGGTGAAGGAATTCTTTAACGGCAAGGAGCCCTCCAGGGGTATCCACCCCGACGAGGCCGTGGCCTACGGAGCTGCCGTCCAGGCTGGAGTGCTCTCCGGAGAGGAGGACACCGGTAGGTCCCCAACTCTGGACACCATGTCCTTCTTCACATTCAACCATAACCTGATGCAATTTACCGCCAAACAAAGTCGTGTTTACCTAACTTTCCATTTCTTTTCTTCAGGTGACCTGGTTCTGCTTGACGTGTGCCCCCTGACACTGGGCATTGAGACCGTAGGAGGTGTCATGACCAAGCTGATCCCCAGGAACACCGTGGTGCCCACCAAGAAGTCCCAGATCTTCTCCACCGCCTCAGACAACCAGCCCACCGTCACCATCAAGGTCTATGAAGGTGAGATGAGACGTTTCAACCACTCCCCTGCCCCCATAATAATAATTCAAATTCAAACATTGACTCACTGGGCTTTTTGTGTTTTATTAAATTACTCAAATACGTGTGTCTCATTGCAAATCCTCCTCCTCTCAGGCGAGCGTCCCCTGACCAAAGACAACCATCTGTTGGGCACCTTCGACCTGACGGGCATCCCCCCGGCGCCGCGCGGCGTGCCCCAGATCGAGGTCACCTTCGAGATCGACGTGAACGGCATCCTGCGAGTGACGGCCGAGGACAAGGGCACCGGCAACAAGAACAAGATCACCATCACCAACGACCAGAACCGCCTGACGCCGGAGGACATCGAGCGCATGGTGAACGACGCCGAGCGCTTCGCCGACGAGGACAAGAAGCTGAAGGAGCGCATCGACGCCCGCAATGAGCTGGAGAGCTACGCCTACTCCCTGAAGAACCAGGTGGGCGACAAGGAGAAGCTGGGCGGCAAGCTGTCCGACGAGGACAAGGAGACCATCGAGAAGGCCGTCGAGGAGAAGATCGAGTGGATGGAGTCGCACCAGGACTCGGACCTGGAGGAGTTCCAGGCCAAGAAGAAGGAGCTCGAGGAGATCGTGCAGCCCATCGTCAGCAAGCTGTACGGCAGTGCCGGGGCCCCGCCACCAGAGGGCGCCGAGCCCGAGCCCGACCAGGAGGAGAAGGATGAGTTGTAGGGGGGCGTTTCGTCTTGATGCTCTATTCCGTCACCCCTTGCCTCTCTGGTAGTGGCGCCAAGATGTACATAATGGACAAATCGGACTCAAACGGTGTGAGAGGAATGTTGGCTAAGGGGGTAGAGATTTAAAAAGCGACCATGTTAAGGCTTTTTGAAAAGACATTTTGGAATCCATTGCATTGTGTGAGAGGGGTGGTTCCTTCGCCAAGGGCGGAGATTTTTGTCGGCCCGGATTCGAGGCTTGCTACTGCTGTTCTCAGGCAGTCCTGAAAGGGTTCTTTAGGAGGGGAGGGGCTTAGTTGGGGTGGGGTGGGTGTGACTCTGTGGGTCTAAGGCCTCAACACGTTCACAGGCATTGTTAACAAGTTATTTATTGAATCTGGTCATTGTAGAAACGCCTTTCTACTGGAAAGACATTGAAATAAATGTTTGATACAATGTTGATGCCTTTTCCTCATTGCTTCAGTTTACATCTATATGTTGGTGTTGAACTCTACCTCTTTAGGATTTGTGTGTGGCGATTTATTTTCCAATCTGCAAAAGTAAATTTAGTGACTTGTAACAACTGTGTAATAAACCGTGATTCCAGGTTGTGCAACCATTACAGTAACCGTATTGTAGAAATTAAACATTTTTTAATACAACACAAATTACAAGTTTTAGCATTATTTGGCAGAACACACCAGCATCATGTTAACATGGTCACAACACAGTCGCTATGGATGACTCCAGTGGTGTCCATCCCTCCAAATATAAAGGCGAGGTATGTGGTCTCCCTGCTGCCGTGGTCGGCCTCGCTCGACGCCATCCATGGCACAACACACATGGAGTGGTCCAATCGGTTTGGGGGCAGATCCCCTGTGAACTTCATCAGCACCCATCGCCTTTTGTCTGTAGAAAGAAAAAGATTAACAGATTAATAAAATGTGTTTTTCTAAATCCTGATTAATAATACATTTATTAAGTTGATTTTGGGTTTCCAATGAGAACAAGCAACTATTGATTTTTTATTATCATTTTGACATAAAATATGAAACCGCTTTCATACATAATTATTCAGGGATGACACAAAGCCAAAAGGCTTATTTCCATTGTGGTCCCTATACAATAACTCAATATTGGAGCATCTACAAAAGATGGCCCAGTTTCTAAAACCACTTGAGAGATTGTATTAATTGGAAGGAATCAGGTTTATTTTTGTACATTTTGTGACAGAATATTTGGAAAAAAAAAATGGAAGTTAAGAACCACACTTTACCGGTATTAAACTTGTACATGGCGTTACTGGCTCCCTCTGGAGTCATCCCTCCAAAGATATAAATGGTATTTCCCAGGACCACGGCCGAGTGGGCAGCCACTCCAGCTGGGATATCCCCTTTGGTTTGTATCTTTTCCCAAGTCATGCTACCTGTAAACAACAAACAAGTTAGCCTATTAACTATTCATTAGCAGGCACAGGTATTCAATCAAAGCGACTCACAGCGAACTCATGGACACATGCCATTGAGGAGCAGGTAGTGGTAAGGACATCTTGCTCAAGATTAATGGTAGTCTGCAGACCTTGGGAATCTAACCCAGTACCTTTCGGCTGGGAGCCGACCACCCTAGTCAGTGAAAGCAAGAATCCTTTAGTTTCAAGAAGACGGTTTGAGTCTTACTTGTGTCTAGTGAGAACATGTCACTGTAGAATTTGTCTCCAGCCATTCCTCCATGGATGTACAACCTGGAACCCACTGCTATGATGACCTGACCATGCCTGGCTGATGGGGGTTTACCCCCTGTTTCAGGCTGGGACCAGGAAGAAGACACTGAAAATATCAATAAAGAGTGAGCTACAAACTCTTATTTCTTAGCAGAGCAAAAACCCATTCATTATTTGCCTTTGGATACATGAATATATTTCAGCTTCAACTGGAAACTGGAAAAAACACTTTTACTGCCATTATTTCCTTTATTACTGTTTGTGTGTAGTGGGGATTTTTAATGGTGGTACACATTATTTTTCTCATTCTGAATGATGCAACACCTTATATATATTAACAATTCTTATGGATTTACATATGGACCTATTTTGTGACATGTGTTTCTGGCACATCCCCAGAAAAACCGGATGAACCAGTGAAACAACCTAACAGACAAATAGGGTTTTTGGCCTGGAAACTTCAATGTGGGTTGTAAGCCTTGAGACGGAAGGGGGTTTCGGTGACTATCGGCCTGTTAGGTCTCATAGCTGGTTCGCGGGTTGGTTAAAAAAAAGTGGAGCAACACCATTCTCTTTTGACCTATGACTTCTACAGGAGATCACAAACCATTAGCACATTACGTTACAATTATTTGGCTGCGCTTTTTATCCAAAGCGGCTTACAATAAGTGCATTCAACCATGAAGATACAACCCAGAAACGGCAAGGCTCAAGCTAGAACATCAAATTAATAAAATCCCCCCAGAAAATAGCAAAATGTGCTACATGAACAGTGCCATTCTTAAGCTTTGGTGTCTTTTTCGTTGAACTCAAACACCAACCTGTATCAAACACGTGGAGTTTGGGATCAGAGACCGGGGCGGCTCCCGCTTCCCCACCGGAGAAGACGTACAGTTTGTCCCCGATCGTGGCGGAGCTGGTGTGATATGTCCTGGGACTCGGTGGCTCGCCACTCACTGACACGGTCCTCCAGTGTTCACCGCTGCCTGTGGAGCAATGAGAATGAGTTGGTAGCACACTTTCACACATACAAGGTGTTTGACTCCAATCACTTTCACTGTACAGGCAAACACAAAAAAACATGACTCAACTGCAAGAATAACAATACAAAATAATTCAGAAGTGAAAAAGTACTTTTTTGTACACAGATCTGAGATATGACAATTAATATTTACTATATAGATTTGCACTGCTGAATAATCTGATCAATTAACATAGATAGCCTTGAAGTCAACATAGTACAGAATGACTACAATATATTTCAGAGAACAATCAAACAATTTTTTTTGCATATTGTACCTATTCTAGTCAGATTTGAAACTCTGAACCAATGGATTCTCCATTCACCTGTCAGTTGGAGGCTCTGGATGCAGTTGCGGTTGCTTTCGGGCTGAGCCCCTCCAAACACCCACACGGTCTGCGGGGGGGTCTCTGGGACGAAGGTACAGTGCTCATACCTGGCCTCAAGACCCTCCCACTCGGGAATATCCCATTCATGTCGGTCTGTTGATCAGCATCAGACATGAGGGAGGCATTAGATATGAGGGTTGTCTGCTCTCTCAGTTAACAGATGACTATAATGATCATTGTAATATTATAAAACTAACTGGACTATGGAGTACAATACAATACAAAGTCACATGCAAGTTAAAATATGCAACACATTTTGTTTCTAATCAAAGATATTTTGATAATACATTATAATATTTCAGAATAGCTTAATTGTGACTTATTATTATACATACATACAATTTTCTAATTATGAATCTGATTGAATTTACATGACTCAGAGAGGGAAATTAAAATCACTTTATAGAAACACAGTTGTTTGTCGATTACCTAGATTTATGACATGTGATTCTGAGAAGCTTCCATTTGGGTTAGCTCCTCCGACAATGAGGATTTTCCCTTTGCAGCCATCCTCAGAGGCAGGTAGGTAGGTGCAGGTGTGTCCAACAGTAACACCTGGACCACCACCTGTGGGTATCAGAGAATACCTGCGGAAAGCAAGGTAGCAGTTTCAGTGAAAGCGAGCCTAGGTAGTTACAATGTAACAAAAATGTCTGGTGGCAGTAAATTACTATACCATAATCCTTCTTTTGGCTTGTCCACAGGCTCAAGGATTGGGATACATTCCATAGCTGTGGGGAAAGACTGGGACGTTTAATTTGGTATTACATGGGTGTGTATTTGAACAAACAAACACATTGATATGACACAATGATCTGACTAAATCCCAAGTGAGGAGGGCAGATGAAACGTGAGCTGCTTCAGCATATTGTATTCAAACACATTCCTGTTCTCAGCCACGCCAACCAGTATGGTTTTCATATGGTATGCTGTCAATAGTGCAACAACTCAATTGAATGAGGGTTTACAGTACAATTGATATGATCTATTTTAGGATTGAGGATTTCCTCTTTTATACTAGAAACATGAAACTCTGGTCTACGAAGTATTAAGATCACACATCTGAAACCGTTATGCTGTGAAAAGAATACAGAGGTTTCCTCCACCTTATTCAGCTTAAGTCACTGTTCTTTGGGATAACGGTAGTCGTCTACCAGAATAAAAACCTTGGGACCACCTCAAGCCTCTCTAGTGACGGCCTGCATGTTCAGGTCTCCATGATGTCAACTCAGTCAACACAGCTCTTCTCGTTACTCGTCCATATGTATTTATTCATCCACGAGTTCCTTTTCCGTTGACATTACTCCATGGTTTCCGCACATGCGCATATTTAGGTCCTACAGCGACGTCAAACTCGAGACCGACGTGTCGTTCAGGGCGTGGTCAAAACGACTCCGCTGTCAGAGCTGCTGAACCTGCGTGGTGGCGACCGTGGCTCACACATTCATGGACCATCAGTCAATATGCTCAAATAGAAAATAGTAAAGCTTTCCGCTGACTAAATGCATGACACATTGAAATGAGTATCACCTGTTCAATACAGTCTGAGTGAACAATTTAACCTGAAGGGTTATATTAGTTAGCCTATATATTAGATATAGTAGGCCTACGTATATTTCTAAATTAATTCATAATTCATAATTGAAATGTCAGAATCAATCAACGGTTGTTTAAGCAAATATAGCCTATTCTCTTGAGAAACTTTTTTAATTATAGGCCTATTAGTCGAGTAGAACGTCCAACCAAAACACGTGTCAATGCGCCATCTTGTGGATTTCAGTCGATTTTGCAGGGGACTGTCAGACTTCAGTGGCGTTATATGACGGTAAATGCTGGTAAAAATGTGTTATCATACAATGACAATTAATGAAAGAAGGGTGATTTTGTTGTTACTCCTACAAACCTTTGTAATACCAGGTTCCACAAGACCATAAAGTAATATCGGGTTATGGTAGAACAGTTAACTATGGACATAACCATAGTTAACTGTGGTTACCATAACCCGATCTTACTTTATGGTCTACATTGACCACACCCAAATCGTAACCTACCAGGAACCTACCCTTATCCTACCAAACCCATGTCCTACCCCTAACCAGCCATACCCCTAATTAACTGCTTTTCTACCAAACCACAATCTTATCTTATGGGCTACCTCAACCATACCCAAGTCCTAACCTAATAAGACCCCTAACATGCCCCTAACATATCCTATCATTTCCCTATCCCTTATCTAACTCTACCATACCCCTATCTTACATTATACGTTACCCTACAATACCCTTATCTAACCCTACCCCTATCTTACCATTATACGTTACCCTACTGTACCATACCCTTATACGTTACCCTACAATACCCTCATCTAACCCTATCTTACCATTATATAACGTTACCCTACATTACCCTTATCTTACCCTACCATACCCCTATCTTACCATTATATAACATTACCCTTATCTTACCCTACCATACCCCTATCTTACCCTAGCCAAATCTTCTACCTTTCCCTACCACAACCCTATCTTATCCCTACCTAAACATATACAATAATGTTTAATTTGACATTTCCAAGTTAAGTTTGTATTTCTTTATTATTTGTAAAAAACAGAAAAGAATGAAAACGAAACATTGAAAGAAAAATGTAAAAAAAAAAGATCTGTGGTAACGATAAGTGAGCGTGCAGCGTTACTCTGAGAGCCAGAGTTTAAAGGTCCGGTCGTAGGAACAGGTTGCGATCAGCCCACCATCAGGGGAAATGTCCACACCCATCACCTGTAGGGGCAGAGTGTAACATCAGCATAACTTTTAGGGGTGGAGCCTAGTATTAAAGGTGAGTTCATGGTCCTGGTAATAACGAGATGCCTCGTCAGTGATGACGCTCACACTTAAGCGTGTTCCCGACAGCGACCGTTCATGTGCACTGCGTTCAGAATCTAAAAGTTCTTCACAGAAGGTTTTTTTAAAATCTGATAAAAACCAGTCAGAACTAAACAGAACTTAGTAGGATCAGTTTCAAGTTTGCACGCCTTTATTTCCTTGTAGCCTATCACCTACTATCCTTGCTTTTATTTACGAGAAGCACATTTTATTGCCACTGTATGGAAGGCTACACTTGCCCTTAACTTGAGCTGATTTACCAGTACACAACCTTTGAAGTCGATGCCAACAGACGGTTACAACGTCAATCAATAGTAAAGTATGTGATATGATGGTTGATTCTTTTATATTGAGTACAACTTTCATGTTCTGCCATGTTCATGTGCGTCACTAGAAAACCATACGTTACCAACTGGGCAACTGTTATCAAAATCTGGTCCCAGTTGCCGAACGGAACTAGAATCATCAGAGCGTCATGAGGTGTCGTTCACGAGAACACGCGTCGTTCGCAAAAATGTTTTCCCCATAATCTATATATATTAGTGCAGCCCTAATTACTACGACATGTAGGTTGTTTGCGATTACAGCATGGTTAATCCCATCTAGCCTACCTATATTGTGTATAGAAAAGGGCGTGGCCTACCTTTCCCTCGTGTCCTGCCAGGGTCTTCAGAGGCGACCAACCAGGATGACTCCAGGCCTTTGCCGTGTTGTCATAGGCGCCCGTCAACAGGAAGTGACCGTCGGTGGCTACAGGAAGTAGGGAGGGGGGAGTCCATTACTGTTGCAGAGAGCACCAACTACTACAGTTCAACTTGATACTATAATACTACAGCACTTACAGTGGAGGAAATAATTATTTGATCCCTCACTGATTTTGCAAGTAATGGTAGGTTTATAGAGAGACAGAATATCTAAAAAAATAGCACATTAAATAAAATATATTAATTGTTTTGTATTTCATTGAGTGAAATAAGTATTTGATCCCCTATCAAAACATTGCTTAGTACTTGGTGGAAAAACCCTTGTTGGCAAGTACAGAGGTCAGACGTTTCTTGTAGTTGATAACCAAGTTTGCACACATCTCAGGAGGAATTTTGGACCACTCCTCTTTGCAGATCCTGTCCAAATCTTTAAGGTTTCGAGGCTGTCGCTTGGCAACTCGAAGCTTCAGCTCCCTCCACAGATTGTCTATGGGATTAAGGTCTGGAGACTGGCTAGGCCACTCCATGGCCTTAATGTGCTTCTTCTTGAGCCACTCCTTTGTTGCCTTTGCTGTATGTTTTGGGTCATTGTCTTGCTGGAAGACCCATCCACGACCCATTTTTAGTGTCCAGGCTGAGAGAAGGAGGTTGTCAGCCAGGATTTCGCGGTACACGGCCCCATCCATCTTTCCCTCGATGCGGTGAAGTTGACCTGTCCCCTTGGCAGAGAAACACCCCCAAAGCATAATGCTTCCACCGCCATGCTTGACGTTGGGGATGGTGTTATTAGGGTCATAGTCAGAATTCCTGTTCCTCCAAACGCAGCGGGTCGAATTGATACCAAAGAGCTAGATTTTGGTTTCATCTGACCACATCACCTTCAGCCAAGCATTCTCTGAAACATCCAGGTGTTCGTTGGCAATCTCCTGTACATGTGCCTTCTTGAGCAGGGGGACCTTAAGGGCACTGCAGGATTTTAATCCATTACGGCGTAGTGTGTTACCAATGGATGTCTTGGTGACTGTGGTCCCAGCTGCCTTGAGATCATTAACAAGCTCCTCCCGTGTAGTTCTGGGCTGATCGCTCACGTTTCTCAAGATCATTGATACCCCACGAGGTGAGATCTTGCGTGGAGCCCCAGACCGAGGGAGATTGACATTGTAATTTTGTGCTTCTTCCATTTTCGAATAATCGCACCTATAGTTGTCACCTTCTCATCCAGCTTCTTGCCAATGGTCTTGTAGCCAATTCCAGCTTTGTGCAAGTCTACAATCTTGTCAAAAATATTGTAAAGCGAAATGACTAATCTGTGGGAGCCAGAATCCTTTATGGTTGATAGGGGATCAAATACTTATTTCACTCAATGAAATGCAAATCAATTTCCATATATTTTTTTATGTGATTTTCTGGATTTTTTTTTTTAATATTCTGTCTCTCACTGTTAAAATAAACCTACCATTAAATGTATAGATGATTATTTTCTTTGTCAGTGGACAAACTTGGAAAATCAGTGAGGGATCAAATAATTATTTCCTCCACTGTATATAATACTACAGTAATACTACAGTAATACTACAGTAATACTGACGCTGGAATCGAACAGCGGACAGGAGGTTCTGGTGAGCGGCGATTGTGTAGATGCACTTCCGGGTGCGCAGGTCCCACACCTTGCAGGTGTGATCACCACTTCCTGTAGCCGCATGCCAACTGGTAAGAGACAGGAAGTAGGTTATGGACACAGGAAGTAGGGTTTAGACACAGAAACTAGCTCTAGGTTCTACTGAAAAAGAACAGAAGAGAATAAATAAAAAATAACAGTTCATTTTCTGGGACCTTGAACTTAGTTAAAAATCCTAAATTGTGAACTTCAACGTGAACTAGTTCATTTTAATGTGTGTGAACTGAACTCTGAGCTAGCTCTTGTGAAGTGTGACCTTGCACAACACTGACCATAGCATAACATCTGATGACAATAAAGTGAAGAAGAGCAAAGATAGAAGGCTTTGAGTAGAGGTAGTCACGCAATGCTGGATAGTAAATCAACAATATTAAATGACAAAACAGTTGACAGTGTGATGTCAATTTTTGAGCTGATGACACCAAAACGGTCCACATTCCCCAAGGAGGAGGTCCTCATGAGAAGATAGCTCCAGAACATTCGGTGGAATAAGAATAAAGATCAGACCCAGAACAACAGAAGAGGGGCTGAGCAGATTACCCGTTAGGAGAGAAGCAGACGCTGTAGATCTCCTTCAGGTGTCCCTCCAGGAACATGATGCAGCGCCCCGTGCGGAGGTCCCACAGCCGTCCGAAGGCGTCCAGCCCGCTGCCAGAACAAACTCAATATTAAATAGGTTAAGAAAATGACTCTCTTTAGCTGAAGGGCGTGTGTGTTGTGAGGCGTGGGTCTGACGGTGTGTGCTGGTTGGGTTACCCAGTGAGGGCCAGAGATCCGTCTGGGTGAAAGTGGAGGTCGTGGACTCCTTTACTGTGACCCTCCTGGTGCAGGATCTCCTCCCGGAGCTCCAGGTCCCACAGGCGCCACGAGTTGTCATAGCTACCAGAGAGAGAGAGAGTCCGTTTTGGGAAGAAGGCCTTGGGTACGGGTCATTTGTATAGGGTTTCTGCAGGCTTCTACAAGTCAAGTCTTCAATTTAAAGACCTTTTTAAGACCTATTTCACCTCCATACTGGAAAAAAAAAAGTATGAAAGATATGAAGGAAAATCAAAGTCCCAGAATTACTTGCAACTTTTAATGTATTCATATTCAAAAGAACATGACTACGCAGAACAGTGAGTTGTAAGAGTAGAATATGCGATGCTTCATTAACCCAAAAAATAGATCCTACAAGAGACATTGTAGACGACATCAAATGTCTGCAGTTGGTGGTTAATCGAACTGTTAGTCGGCCGCTATATGTCTGGACTGGCAGAGAAAGTCTAAAATGTTAAACAAGTAACTAGATGTCTCAGACCAGCCCCAGCCAAAATGTTCCCACAATAGTAATGTGTCTTATGACCATCACACGGACCAGGTGAATAAAGGCTGCTCGGTGGTGTATACTTTTATATCGGAGAGCGTGATCGAATTCAGCTTGTGACTCTGAACCAGATGAAGCTCTGCTGAGCTCTGCTTCATCTGAACCAGATGAAGCTCTGCTTCAGATGAAGCTCCACACGTTTTTCAGATGATCCCAAATAAGCTTGTGCCACATGCATGCGATCAGGAACCAGATAGCTTGGGAACCGTTTCAGAGTTACAGCAGTTGTGGTTAGTGCAGTGTGGGTCGTGCTGGGACTGGACTTTAATGCTCCTGATGTGAATACTGAACAGTATGGGGTGATGGCAGGCGTTTTCCGGTGGCTTGTTACATTGGATATGTTTATCAGACGATCCCATGCAACCCCATGCATCCAAGTCCCCAAACTAGAGAACCAAAGGGTCAAATGTTATGTTCTTGTTATTCTACCCAAAACCCTTTGTGAACATTCCAGTCTGCTGAACGCAGGCGTGTTCTTTTCGTGACGTCTGACCTCACGACCAAGGGGCCCCAGGGCGGTGTGTGTGGACCTCTGTCTGGGCAGCGGTGGAATGTGATGTCCGCAAGAAAACCGGACTTATCAGATGCTTATTGTATAACGCCACTGTGTGTGCTGATGGTGAAGCTTCGTCTGACCAGCAATTTATTCAAACAAAGCGATTTATCGTTCCTAAAACTCTTACCCAAAACACATTTTTTCAAATCAGTGTTTGAATTCCAGATGAAAAGGTGAGTTCATTGGCGCTTTACGTGGACAGGCTAACCTGATCACACGCAGAATGACTTCTATAGAACAGGCTGCTCACGGTGAGTGTGTTCTCCACCCTGCCCGGCAGGGGAGCGAGCAGCTAACGCGAGCAAACCAGACAGCAGGAGCGGAGTTTAGCTACAGAGCAGACAGAGGAGAAGACCCGCCCACCTCTGCCTCTCATTGGCTAGTCCTCGTTGATGACTTGGATGAGAAGTAGACCCCCTCACCCAATGTGTTTTTTGGAGCTCTACACAATTTGCACCCCTGATAATACATGATGTTATATTTCATTAAATATGATATAATGTATACCAGCTGGTTCCCAGGAACCTTCCAGAAGGGTGCCAGGCAAGGCGGGAGACTCGCGACATGTGACCCTCAATGTCGGCCACTGGTTCGTCACTATGGCAACAGGAAGAAGGAAGAAGTTAATTTGTGAGTCGTGATGTTTGAAAAGGTGTGACATCACATCCTGTTCCTGCCCTGACCTTTGGAGGTTCCAGAGCTTCACGACCCCGTCGGTGGAGCAGGACGCCAAGTTGACGTCCGATTGGTCCAGCGAGAGGGTGGAGCCTGGCCTGAACACCACCGCCCCCACGCTGGTGTTGTGACCTGAGAGGGAGAGGAGCACACTGGTTACTAACTAACCCTAACCCGCTGACCCACTACCCGCCGTCTAGACCAGCCACAAGCAGCTCATAGAACAACTGCGCCAGTGGCAAAAATAGGGCAGGATCATCTAAAGGGAAAAATGTGGGCAATGTTTGTTTCCGTCGCGTCGGAGGAGATGTCCACATGTACAGTTAACTAACCTCTGAGGGTCCGGATCAGCTGACTGTCGGGCACGGACCACAGCTTACAAAGACCACTCCTGCAACCCCACAACATATACTTTATATCACTATATGATATATATCAAATTATACACATATAAATTATATATATTATTTATGTTCAGGGATGATTAACCTAATAAATTAACCCATTACTTTGCGTACATTTTATAAATTCTTGATCTTAAAAAAATGTGTCACTTCTGCGCTCTGAGGCCATAGTGGATCACTGGGCTCTGAGTGGATCACTGGGCTCTGAGTGGATCACTGGGCTCTGAGTGGATCACTGGGCTCTGAGTGGATCACTGGGCTCTGAGTGGATCACTGGGTAGGTGTAGCACGCAAAACCATGGATAAAACCAATGAGGTGACACAAGATTTAATAGTCTCTTTGGCAATTACCAACATTTTCTCAAATTATTACATGTACTAAACTACAACCAAAAGTTTTAGAGTAATGTTGTGATGTTCAAATACAAAACTAATGAAGGATACTTCATTAGAATATTTTGGGCTAGCTTATTTTTAAATGTGCAACGGCAACAAAGGAGGCCGTAGCCAGCATGTTGGCGTCAGGACTGACGGTGGCAGATCTTGATAGACACATATTATTATATTGAATTATATATTCTCCTCATTATTCTAACTTGTTTTATTAGTCGTACCAGGAGGCCGTGGCCAGCATCTTGGAGTCGGGGCTGAACTGACAGTAGGAGATCGGACGGTCGTCTCCGATCTGGGAGCAGAAGTTGTTGAGATTCTAGAAAGAGAAAACCAGGATGAGACAAAGAAACGCTGTTGTCAAGATGTTATGGCTACTGTTGTCATGGGGACAATTGCTCATAGTCATGATAAAAATGTTATTGTATTAATATTGTATTCCCATGGTAACGATGACGTTGTGGTAACGGCATTAACAAAAGTGGTGTACCTGCAGGTTCTTGTGGAGCTCCTGCTGGCGGATGGTACGGGCAGACTCTGACACGTCCTTCTGGAGACGGGCCTCATCCAACCTCTTTACAGCTCTACCAGGGCAAGAGATACAGTCACTACCAGAGAGACAAGCCTCATCCAACCTCTTTACAGCTCTACCAGGGGAAGAGATACAGTCACTACCAGAGAGACAAACATCATCCAACCTCTTTACAGCTCTACCAGGGCAAGAGATACAGTCACTACCAGAGAGACAAACATCATCCAACCTCTTTACAGCTCTACCAGAGAGACAAGCCTCGTCCAACCTCTTTACAGCTCTACCAGGGGGAGAGATACAGTCACTACCAGAGAGACAAGCCTCAGACAACCTCTTTACAGCTCTACCAGGGGAAGAGATACAGTCACTACCAGAGAGACAAGCCTCAGACAACCTCTTTACAGCTCTACCAGGGGGAAGAGATACAGTCACTACCAGAGAGAGAGAGTTATATCACTCTACCCGAGATAGAGCGAGTGTGCTAGCTGGGACCCACCTGGGTAGGGAGTACTTGGCCAACCAGAGACGAGCTTCTTTGAGGGAGGCGGGGCCTTCGTGGTACCAAGTCTCCTGGCGCTGGACACATGTTATATATAATATAATATATACATTTAAAAAAGCATATATACTATAATTAATAAAATATATATCAAATTGAATCTAATATTTAATTGGTTCTCAAACTGTGGTACGCGTCCCACTGGTGGTACACAGAGGAATTTCCAAAAAATAAAAATAGGCCTATATATTATTTTCTCACACACACACACACACACACACACACACACACACACACACACACACACACACACACACACACACACACACACACACACACACACACACACACACACACACACACACACACACACACACACACACACACACACACACCTCATCTTGGGGGCGTGGTCGGGAGCTCTCCAAATCCTTTTTGGACTTGCTCAGGGCGTCGCCCCCGACAACTGAAAGAACCGCCCTCAGCCTAGAAAGATATAGAGAGGCAGTTATAGAGCTATACAGAAAGAGAGAGAGATATGGTAATAGACATATATAGCGAGGGACATATGGCTATAAAGAGAGAGAGATATACAGAAAGTGATATTGAGGGAGAAAGTAACAAAATAATTTAACCTCTCCCGGCGGTCGGCTGGCCCCTCCCCAAAGAGCGTGATTGGCTCGCCAAGCTTCCGCAGGCAACCTTTGACCTCACTGTCATCAGTGGAGATTGCTAGGTGGCGCGCGCGGCGGCGACGCTCAAACTCCACGAGCACATCGGACTGGCGCTCCCCACTTGGACCGCTGGCACTGCGGTCCTCGATCTCCAGAAACTCCCCTAGGGAGAGGGAGCATTCAAAGAGATACATTGTTTATACATCATCTGCACAGAGAGAAACAGCTCACACAGACAGCTAGCAGCTAACCCCTCGCTTTTAATGCAGGGGTCTATAGGTACCTGTAGCTCGCAGCTTTGGAGTAGCTTGTGAAAAACTTCCATCTTCAATTACAAATTGGTGATCCCACCATTGCGACTAAACACCTAAAGTCTCACGCAGAGGTCTCAAACCTCTGCCACCAGAAACACCTGTAGTAGCTCTAAGTGGTTCAATCATCAGATACAACATGATGATCATCACTCATAGTGGCTGACACATAGTGGCTGACACATAGTGGCTAACAGCTAGCAGCTAACAGCTCGCCACCTGAAGAGATGTTGATGTTTCCAGCCTTGATGCCGGCCTTGATGGCATCACTTCCTCCTTTAGTCCCGCCTCCGGCCTCTCGGCCAATACGCTGTCTCTCCTGCCCCTCCAGGCTTCCGTAGAAGATCCGCGTGCGCTTGGTGGAGCGTGGAGCATCTTCATCGTCAGACATCTCGGCTGGCCAACAGGACCGCTAGAGGAGCACAACTCATCACATTACTGAACAACAGGACCGCTAGAGGAGCACAACTCATCACATTACTGACCAATGCTAGAGGAGCACAACTCATCACATTACTGAACAACAGGACCGCTAGAGGAGCACAACTCATCACATTACTGAACAACAGGACCGCTAGAGGAGCACAACTCATCACATTACTGAACAACAGGACCGCTAGAGGAGCACAACTCATCACATTACACACATTTGTACTCTTAATGATTCATCATTGTAATGAATTATAAGGAGTGATATCTAAGGTTCTCTACTTACTACAGAAAGTATTGTAGTGAGGGTCAACCTAGAATGTAAATCTTTTTAAGAAGTTCTGGATTGTTTCTTTAATAGAATAAGGATGTTGTTTGACTTGAATGTGATATATGTTAATCCTGAGTTTACACCCCCAGGACCTTTTATAACAACCCTTCCTTACAGATGTAAATCATTTTAGATTTCAAGTTACCCTTAGTGTCTTGTAAATTATGCACGGAAACGTTATGCTTAAAGATACAAGTTTAACAAATCAGAGAAATAGGAATCACACACACACACACACACACACACACACACACACACACACACACACACACACACACACACACACACACACACACACACACACACACACACACACACACACACACACACACACACACACACACCTGGTTTGAGTGCATCTTGGCCCATGAAAATAAATAATAATAATAATAATAATAATACAACTATCTCTTGTTTCTATGATTCAGCACCTAAATCTGTGCATTTCAATTATACGTACTCGCATGATTCTTGCACTTTTTGGGCAGATTGTACACAACAGATTGTACACAAGAACATACAAACAGTTAACAGTATATAAAGAACACATTCAGGGACATGAACAGAGGTATGTCGGTGTAAAAGTGATAAACCATAAACTGACATGTGTATATTTATGAGGGTGCACTAATACATTATATATAGTAGTATAATAGTGATAAACAGATATTTTAACTTACCGAACAGAACGTTGTATCGGACAGCACAGACGCGTTGTAACCCGGAAACTAAAATTTACATTACGTAGTTTCCGTTTCCGGGTGTCTACCTTTATATTGAATATAAAACGTTTATATTTCATTCGTATTGTATGTTAAATATGTATCTTGTATCTAAAATATTTAAATTAGACCAAGCCACAAGCGACTAAAATGAAATTGCGACCGCTTAGTCCCTCAAATGAAAATATAAGTATGAATGTCTTTAAAGTACATTTAATATATGTTATATATTTTCAACAATCTCTATCACGTTAATGTGTTACAGTTCATATTTCTACCCGTGTTATTATCTAATCTACTGATAAGCCGGAGGAGCACCGGGCGGGAGAGGAAGAGGAGGAGGAGGAGGAGGAAGGTGACGCGCTCCCGCTGCTGCACGATCACATGCTAACAACATGCTAACAACATGCTAACGCTCATCTGTGACCATCGCTGAAAATACCCAAGTACTGTGCAAGTGTAAGTGATGTCATTCCAATATATATTTAGAAGTGCAATACACATGACACAACCATATATAAACAATACAACTATATAGTGTTATCCAGTGGTGAATGTCCTAGAGTAGCAGCATACTGTAGTAGCATACTGTGTTGACTCTGTTTACATTTTCTCGGCCTGCTATCGTTCAGTGTTGGACCAGAGTAGCATCTACCATAGTAGCAGGCTGCATGTAACCCTAACTATATACTACAGCCCTACATGCATTCAGCCATCTATGTACCGTACCTGTGTGTGTGTGTGTGTGTGTGTGTGTGTGTGTGTGTGTGTGTGTGTGTGTGTGTGTGTGTGTGTGTGTGTGTGTGTTACATTTGTATGTCTTATTTAACTTTTCAGGTAGCCTAGAGCAATATTTGAGTGCAATATTTCTACTCTAATTCTATTTTCCCCATGCAGTCGTGTGTGTGTGTGTGTGTGTGTGTGTGTGTGTGTGTGTGTGTGTGTGTGTGTGTGTGTGTGTGTGTGTGTGTGTGTGTGTGTGTGTGTGTGTGTGTGTGTGTGATCATCACAGAGACATTTTTTGCGAATTGTTTGTGCTGCCTTGTATATTTAATTAAAACTGATTTTTTTTATGTTTTAAGTTAAGCACACGTATCAACACAAAGAACCATAAACGAGGGACAGGACGTGTGCGGCAGCAGAAAGAGCTTTGAGCCGTCATGTTGCGTCGCAAGCCCACCCGCCTGGAGCTCAAGATGGATGACACAGAGGAGTTTGAGAGCATCAAGAAAGAGCTGGAGGTCTGTCTTCCCGTCTCGTCTGTCTTCCTGTCTTATCTGTCTGCCTGTCTGCCTAGATTGATGGATGGATATCGGCAAGATTCCAGTAGTCATTTTATAGCCGCTTGCATTCTCAATATCCAATGTTCATTTAGTGGAACTGCCAGTCAGTCACCTGCAAGACCTGGTTAATCTCTGGCTATGCCTCCTTGAGTTCCTTGGAACTCTACAACTACACAATCCCATTTTTTTTTTTTCTATCTTCTCCCACCTCCTCAAATTTCCCCGCCCCCCAGCTGTCACCACCTGTCCTACAGTCTTCCTCTCCTACTCTACCTTCCTCTCTCCCAAAGAGGTATGGTCGCTGGTTACCCCCACCAATCAACCTGCCCTCTGCATCCTATCCCCTCTCACCTTCTTCAGGCTATCAGCCCGACCTCCTTCCTTTCTCTCCCATCTCATTCACTCCTTTGACTACTGGTTGCAAACGCTAAGCAGCAAGAGTGAACCCTCCTTTTAAAGAACACACTCAACACATCTGATGGAAGGAATTACCAGCCTGTCTCTCTTCAACCACTTATTTCCAAAACACGCGTGCAGTCTTTTCCCAGCTGTCTGCGTATCTTCACCAGAACCACCTCCTCGACCCTCACCAGTCTGGAGTCAAGGCAGGCCACTCAACTGAGACTGCCCTTCTTCCCTTCACAGAGAATCCCTGATCCCTACATTTAGCTAGCAGCAGTCCCGCGGAGAGCTTCATTGTTGAGCAGCTGAGGGTTGAACCTGGATGATGACCAGTAGCCCTAGCAGCCGCTCAACTTAATCTTGATTGTTTGCTGTCCTGGCTCCACGATGGAGGAACGAGCTCCCCACTGACCTTAGGACAGCTAAAAACCATCCCATCTGTTCAGACTGCGTCTTGGCCCTTGGGAAACTTTATGTACTCGAGTGATTCTTGCACTTTTTTGGTTACACTTGTATTGTTGATTACAATAATTTGAAGTTGCTTTGGAGAAAAAGTCTGCTTAATTAAGTGCAAGTGCATCAGTTGTACACAAAGATGCATTATGGGTACTAAGATTTGTATGCAACTATCCCGTGAACGACTTGTAACGCGGCCTCCGTCTCTCAGAACAGGAAGCGTCAGCGCGAGGAGGTGTCCTGCCCCTCTGGGGGCGGGGCGTCAGACGGGGAGACCCACCCCTCGCGGGCCGACGTCATCAACGAGAGGATCGGCTTCAAGCCGCAGCCCAAGATGGCCGCACCGCCCACCTTCTTTGGGAATTTGTAGAAATAAATGTACATTTTAGGCGTTGATTCCAGCAATTTTTCTGTCAATATTTTTTATAATAAAGTGAAAACAGCACAAAAAATTATCTACATACATTACACACAAGTACATTTTTTTATAAAAAGACATTTAAATCTTTATTTTTTGATAAACATTCACATACTCCACAATATTCAGTATTCTGCTTATTCTACAATTCCACATTTTACTTAAACTTTTCTCCTTGGATATTTCCATCAACATCGACTACAATTTTATATTAAGAATTATTTTGTACAAAAAGATAACTTTTTTTTACTTTTCTAAAGACCAGACATCTGATTTCATTTGTATTACTCAATGACATTAGTAACCAGAAGCCAGAATCCACTGAGTTAGAAAACAAACCAAACGCACCATTTATGTGTATTTCTTCATGTTTTACTGGTTGCCTGAATCCCTTCCTGGTTTGGCCAGGGGACCCACCCCTCTCCTTCACTTCAACAAAACTCTAAATATAGAGATATTTAAACGGTGAGACACCCTGCTGCGTTTACTTTCTTCACATTTTCTTTAAGACACAATTTGCACATTTGTTAAATGTTATTTTTTTTATATTAAGGCGATTAGTGTTGCATCCTAACAGAATATAAAGAAAAAAACGACTTGCTACCACTCTAAGGGATATAAAATGCTAGTAGTTTGGTATGGTGTGTGTCGGCAAAACACTATCTTCTTCTGGCTAAATAGGTCCTATGATTTGGCGCTAAAATTGGCAAATCATTTTAAGGTGTATATAGGTTTGTTGTTATTTCTCAACCCTGTCGACAGCTTTGAATTCAACATAATTTACCTGCTCTGGAATCTCCATCTCTATCTGTAGGCCTGAATAAGATATCAGAGCTCGATTAGCCAACATAGCAGCCGGTTAGTTGAATTAGCATGGCTAAGCTTCAGCATTTATAACATCAATATATATGTGGATTTCAATGTTACTACTTAGAAAGCACAAGTGATTACTTCAAAGTGTGTAAAATGTTAATCAAATCACTAATCAATAGCACCCTGTGCTAACAGAGCAGGTGACTACTACTCCACTAGCCTCCACATATTTAGTTCTTGATTGTCCCTTCAAACTAAATGCTATAAATCATCAGCTGCAAATGCTAGCTGGCTACATTTGCTAGCAGATTGGTGTAAACAGACAGACAACCAATGTCCCCACTTCTCTTGATTGGCTGACTGTTAATGTAACCATATCAGGCTAACTAGCCTGCTATAATAGTTTCCAGCTACATAGAAGTTGATTCTTGCTAAACCAGCTAACAAGTTCAACTACTTTCAGCTAGCTAGCCATAACAGGCCTACAGTAGTTTAAACTAGCTGGCTAGCCATAACACACTAAAGCTGCTGTAATGATAATGCACAGGTAACTACTTTCATACGATTCAAAAATCAAAGACAATTAAAAAGAAAATCAACAAAAATTGAACAAAATAAGACTGCACTAGCAGCTAGTAAATCCTCTAGTGACAGCAAGCTGCTAGTGACAGCTAGTTAGCCGCTAGTGACAGCTAGCTAGTTGGAAGACAGCCGGCGGTTAGTGACAGTGTTCAGTGATGTCCACGACCACCGCCTTGCGCCAGCTGAACAGGAAGTAGCCGGCCCCCGCGCCGAGGGCCACGGCGATGCACAGGAAGCCGTTGTAGGTCATGAAGATCAGCATGAGCATGTAAGACACGCTCACCTGGAGCACATGCAGCAGGGTCTGGACCAGGTGAGGCACACTCAGCATCCGCTGGCTGCCCGGGGGGGGGGGAGAACAGAGGAACACAGGGAAGAGAGGCTTTGTGATTGGCTGAACATTGAAATAGGATGACAGCAGCAAATATGTTCTGGTCAGAGTCTCAGCTGTGTAAAGTGTAGCTGCCACTACTCATGTTCAAGCTACATTCACATGTTTGGCACTGCTGTCCAAATTCATCTGACAACCTTCATGATGGAATCAAGGATATGCATCAAATGGAGCTTTTCTTTTTGATCATTAATTATACAGATTCATTCCTTCCTTGCAAACATGTAAAAAGAAAACAAAATTCATGATTAGATATGTTTTGATTTTAAGAAGCAAAGTAATAGTAATAGCCAGGTGGCACCCAGGTCTGACCAAGTCAACCGAGGTACGTACCGAACCGTGACTTCAGTGTATAGTTACACCCCTACTAGTCACTAACTAGGTAACTTACCCCTACTAGTCACTAACTAGGTAACTTACCCCTACTAGTCACTAACTAGGTAACTTACCCCTACTAGTCACTAACTAGGTAACTTACCCCTACTAGTCACTAACTAGGTAACTTACCCCTACTAGTCACTAACTAGGTAACTTACCCCTACTAGTCACTAACTAGGTAACTTACACAATGCGCTGTTGAATAACGTCTGACGTGAGACTCGATCCCCTTCAGAGACTAATTAGCGTACTGGTGCTGTTTATTTGTGGTATACTGTATGCATATATATTAATATTTGTGCTTGGTATATTGTTTTTTTCTGTGCATGATTAATAATGGAGCTACAGAACCAACTATTTGAATGGGACATTTTCCAACGGCCACAATGTAATGAGAGGGCGTTGACCCTTCTGAAAGAGTAATGGAACACCGGACTGTTGTGACCCAGCCATAGTCCATCCCAGACCATCTTACCCGACAGTCTTGTGGGTCTCCACCAGCACTGTCCCCTCGCCTCCAGGGACCGGCATGGAGTTGTAGCGGACGTTGACCTGACTGCGCCGCAGCAACGCCTCGCGACCGATCTTCAGCCCCTCGTACAGCAGAGCCAATAAGAACACAGCCACGCATGCCCCCGCCATCTCTGATTGGAGGAGAGGGTAAAGAACAAAGTGGGAAGAAAATAGAATGAGTAATAGAAATAGAATTACTAACTACAAATAACAATGAATAAGGAGCCACAATAACAACTTTCTTTATTCATAGTTGACTGGTTATGTGATTCATAAAGTGGATTATTAAAGATTGATATGAGAATGACCTCCTGCTGAGTTGATGATCAATCCGTTGAAGAGGAGCTCGACATTGGTGTAGGCGAAGTTGAAGGTCATCGCCTAGACAAACACAACCAGTCAGTCAATACAACATCTACAAGAGAGTGGCTCAGAGCCGTCCTCGGACACGACATCCGGGTGCTTGTTCCAAATGTGGTACAGCACAGTATTTCCCCTGGGATTCAGTTGTAGCCCCCCCCCCCCCCCCCCCCACCACCACCACCAATTTTCTGTATAAAATATTCACGGGGGGTTAATGCACATGCAGTACATGTGTGAGGCTGTTTTCGCCCTCATGCATGAGCGAGCAGTAGTGGTTCCAAGTGCATTTCTCTGAAAACGATACATTTCAGGGGCTGTATTCACAAAGAATCCTAGGGCTAGCTTAGTGGTGAATTTAGGATAAAATCCTAAAAATAATGGGAGTGTCAGTCTTAAATTTAGGACTCCTCATTTATTTTACTAAGAGCAATTCACAAAGTATTTTAGGCCTAAAAGCACCTAAGTCTAGGAGAGCTTAAAAGTCCTCGAGAGGTGTCCTTACTCAGTAAGAGCTATTCACAAAGAATCTGAAAATGGCTGCATCGAGACCAAATGTTTGGAGACAGAAGAATGCGAATTGATAGAGATAGGCTACATCATGTGGGTATCAAACTTGTGGTTGAATTAGTGCGGGATGCAATAACGTCCCCAACAAACAGGAATAACCCCATCAGTCTGGAGATAAAATTAACACTAATAATATAATGCAAACAATATAGGAATATGGCAACCATCAGTGATGGTTAAAACACACGGGGGCAATGTTACAAATGTACCTTTAAGTACCTTAATTATTTAATATAAATTATTTAATATTTATTTATAAATATAAATAAATCACTTAAACCATCCTTATTTGTCTCATGGATTAATAGTAATACATCACTTTAATCATAATTATTTCAGATATTGTTTCATTGATCAAGGTAGTAAATCACTTGAATCAATATTTATTTTATATAATAATAGGAATAAATCACTTTAATAATAATAATGATCATTATTTAAACAGTAGCACTGTAAGTTTCAAGTAAAAAATAATAGAACATCTCTTACTTATGATTACTATCTAATCATTTATTGTAAGATGATTTATTGTATTAAGTTTATAATTAGCTCAGTAGCAATTTGTCCTGGAACCAGTTTGCTTGCGTTTCACGTCTTTGTCTTTGCTTTCATTCATCGTGATAGGAGGACTTGAACGGTGGTATGGGCTGATATTTAAAGTGTTTAAGTGCTTGAAATATGCTGATTGGATAATAGTTTGCAGGGTGCTTTTAATTACTTCCTTGATATAATGCAATGTACGTATTTTTATTGTTTGCTTTCTCTCTCTCTTTAACATGCATGCATACAACATCATTATCGTATCTGCACAAACGTGTCATCATGCGTGTATTCTTCTAACTGCAATGTCAATAACTATATGATAGGACTTAATTTGTAGCCTAGGCTTTTTCCTTATTTTTTGTTGATTTAGTGGGCTCGTTTGTGGGATATTGCGGATGCGTTTCACCGAGACCACCTGCGCACTCTACAACCAATCACCGTACTGGCCGTCACTCTTAGTGATTTATCCTTAGTATTAGTAGGTCTCAGTGGCTTTATGAATTACTTTCAAGAAAAAACTCCTACGTAAAAACTTTTAGCAGGAGTTAGGAGCACTCCTAGCGGTGAGATAAAAAGCTTTGTGAATACGGCCCCAGATCATTACACTGCAGTACTTACCCGTCAAACATTTTGAGGTACAATATAAAACCTTGTAAGTGAAGGCGAAGTTGCAGGACTGTGATATATATATTATAACCAAGCTCCGTTAAACAAGCTTCACTTTTTATCTCACATTGCTAGCTAGCGAAGCCGTGTAAATGTGAATCAGTAGAGGCTTCTTCAGTGAGGAGAGGGAGGAAGATCCTCCTTTATTGAGAATAAAAAAATGTAGATTGCCCAGACTACTGTAATGAATTAATGCCCTTAAATATGACTACTTTAATGCCTTTGTACGTGTAATGTTTGTTTCCTGGGTAAAGGGACATTAGCACCCCCTATCGCCTATCGCCTATTGGATATTACTTCAGGGAGGACGTTCCTCCCTCAGCCTCCATTGACTCCCATTCATTTCTCGGGAACTACTGGCAGCCGGTGAGTTACATGGGAATCAATGGGACTAGCTAAGGGATCTGAATCGTGTCAACGTCTATTCACGAATAGGCTGGATCCCTGGCTGTGCTATGAACCAATAAGCAGGAGCCCTCGCTGCGCTATGAACCAATAAGAAGAAGTCCTGGCTGTGGAGCAGCCCGGAGGGAGGGTTTATCCCCTCAAGTCTCTAGGCTACGAGAACCAACAAACCCGTTCATATGCCTCGTTTCCACCAAGCGGTGCACTACTGTTCGTTGCAGTACAGTGCGGCTCTGTTTGCTTATGTTGGCGTTTCCACCTCCAAAAGTCAGCCGAAATAAACGCGCTGAGTCTACCTATTTTTTGGTACTCCACTGTTGGGTTCCCAAGCCGTCTGGAAGGGTGGCGAAAACGTGGAGTTACACTCGCCGTTACTCTGAAATCACTTCTCTATCTTTGCAACACAAACAGCGACACAAAATGAAGTCCCTCCATCTTATTTGGCTTAACACCATGACCAACATTCTGAAACATCCATTAACATCCACATTTGCCACAAACAATGTTAGGCTTACAGCCCATGTCAATCGTTGTGAAATGATGTTCTTGTTTCTTTAAATTGTTTGTTACTCTGACTGTTCTGTTTAATATTGTGGAAAGGATGTTAGTGAATGATTCAGAGCATGATGCATTTTAAATGGCATCACTTTTGGTCTTGTCTTCTTTTTTTTCTTAAAACAAGCTGAAAATTGTAGCTGAAAATAAACATAGCCAAATTACAACCAATAGCTTCAGTCATTGAGGGCAAAAATAGGCCCAATGATAGGCCCAGATTTTTAATTTAGTTTTACAAATCAAGAGTAGGCCTGATTTGACTAATTGGCTTTGCATCCTTTCCTTCTGCCCTTGTAGTCCAAGACATGCTGCCCACCAGCTTTCAAAGTACAATGCTGCCACTGGTGGATTTGTATCAATTTTATTCACATAATTATCCCTCCCTGCTATTTTAGTTTTTATTGTAGTTCACCAAAACACCCTGAAACAACTTGATTCTCACATACTTATGCCACCATACGCCACTAACAATGCAAGCAGGCCAATGGCAACCAAGAGCGCAGTCCTTCCTCCCTCACTTTAAAAACCACCAGCCGCCACTGATGTGAATCAACCGATAGACTCAACTTTTCCGGCAGAAAACTGGCCTCTATTGGCGTCTTTGCATTGACGCGAGTAGAGGTGAGTTTGTTTGTATGGATTCACACTGCGGTTTTTGGTGTGAACGCACCTTAATCATCACCTAGGCAACCAGCAATACGGGTCAACATTTACATCACTATGATAATAATGAACCTAATCAACTATGTTATCTCACCATCATATGGTGACTGCCACCCCCCATCGCCGGGGTGCCGTGGTCCATGGCGCTATGGTCCATGGCGCTGTGGTCCATCGTGCTGTGGTCCATCGCGCTGTGGTCCATCCCACTGTGGTCCATGGCCATGCTGCTGTGGTTCATTCCGCTGTGGTGTGCGTGGTCCATTGCATGGGGGAGGGGCTAGAGAGAAAGACAGACCAACAGTATTCATCCCGTCATAATACACTCCGTATCCACTCATAACAAACTCCTTGTCTACTCATAACAATCCTCATATACTCATTACACTCATCCATTTATGACACCCCTCATCCACTAATAACATTCCTCATCAACTAATAAAACTCCTCATCCACTCAAAAACTCCTCATCTACTCAAAAACTCACAACACTCTTCATCCATTCATAACACTCCTCATCCATTCATAACACAGCCACTGTTTACAATATCCCACGCACACAGTTTTCACAGAAGATGTGTGGAAACTAGGGGTGAAACATTACGCATATTCGTACCGACATTTTTTGGTACAGGTCTAACGGTTCGATGCAAATGAAATAAGTCCTGGACTTTATTGTCTTTTTATCCTCAATTGTATTTGATGTATTTTCATGTGTGTAAGGCATTTGTTTGATACAATTTAATAAATCTAAATGAAATAAAGAAAAAAATAGTAGTATTTATACTATATAATAGTAAATACAATTTTTACCCTGCTGTACCAAAATACATACCGAACCGTGACTTAAAAACAGAGGTACGTACCGAATCTTGATTTTTGTGCATCATTACATCCCTAGTGGATACCTATTGTCACTGTAGGGTTTATGTATTACAAATGTATGGGAATCTTAACGCCTATGGCGCAGCCCCTGATTGCGCAAAAGTAAAAGTATGTGTAGACGGAATATCTCCCAAGTGAGCAGGGCTCCAAAAGGTTTGGTACCGGACAAATAGAGGGACATTTCTGAAACCTGGTATACACCACTTACTGTATGTCTAATTTTTCTGTACAATTAAAGTTTTGGAAAAACATCCAACAAAAAACGTGTTATTCTAAATAACCAGCGGTCCTAATGAAACAATCTGGTATACATGCTCTATGGACATGACAGATTACAAAATGAAGAAGAAATTCTCAGGTATGCAGATATCTAAATATAGTTATGAGTGAACATTATTCCAACAATCAAAAGTCTGCCTCAGAAGAGGATATCTCCCTTAACAAGTGTATCAATTTGCCTAGCACAACTTCTGTGTCGATAGGTCAATCAATCACTTAATTTACAATAAGTTCTCAGCTAAGTGCTGGTTACCACGTGCCGTTGTAACATGTGTGCACGTGGCAGCGCACATGTTACCACGGCACGTGGCGCGGCCGCAAGCTGGTGCGAGGTCCCGTTCATCACTGCGCGCAGTTTTAATTTTAATTAATTTTAATTAACTTTTAACTAAATTCAAAATGGCGGAAAATATGGCTACCGGAAGTCATAGGTTCAAGAGGCTTGCTTGTGCAAAGCTTGCACTTTGCACACATATGCATATCCTCATGATGAACAAAAAAGTCTCTTGAACTGAACACTTCCGGTAGCCATGTTTTCCGCCATTTTGAAGAACACTTCCGGTAGCCATGTTTTCCGCCATTTTGAATTGAGTTAAAAACAGTAAATTCCCCAAGGATCCCAGGTTTTTCGACTTTGACAAAAATCCTTTGGCACATTTAATCTATGGCCCATTATCGTCAATCTGACATAAGGATTAGTCTGTACAATAAAGTTTAGAGCACCATTGAGTTCTAAAAGTGGTGTGGTTTAAACCACGAAAATAGTTAATTGCTCATATCAACATCAAGTTGGACTCCTATGATGTTGACCCAGATACAAAAGTTGTTCAGAATCTAATAGGGGTTATGCGGAACGCCCAGCGTTCGAACCGGAAAACAGGTGTAAACGGGTCTAATCATTTCCGCTTTTCACTTCCGTACACTGGTTGACTGCAGCGGTAGGTGATCTCCTGGTAACTTATAAGTTTTAGTGTATTCGTGTGATTAAAATTTCACAAATGTTAAAGTACCAGAAACGGCAACATCTGAACAGCAGTTTTTGTTGTGTGCCGAGCTGTTCTGTGTCAGGGAAATTTAACTCTAGCGTAAGTTTCCACCAGTTTCCAAAGGATGAGTCAGTTAGGGCGATATGGGTCCGAAACATTAGGCGTGATAACTTCGTTATAAGTAGACACACCACTGTCTGCAGTCGGCATTTTATGCCAGAAGATATCGTTGAAGGTGGCCGACGCCGTTTGAAACCCGGGGTGATTCCGGTGTTGTTCGCCTGGAACAACTACAGCCTGCCGGTCGCTCGGCTAAGCGTGTGGCAAAGGACACAGCGGCAAGAGGAGGAGGATGAGGGTGAGGTGCCGATCGATGCCAGCGTGGCTTTGTGTCACGACTACGATAGCAGACCAGAACCTGCATTTATGGACCTGGCCTACGAAAAAATCCACGCACAGCAGCAGGTCATCATAGAGCTACAGAGGCGACTGGAGGTTTCATTGGGGCAGAAGTTTGGACTTGAAAGATACAAGACCTCCGATGAGGACATCAGGTTTTACACGAGGTAGGAAACGTTAAAAAAGTTATTAATTCACTTCAGTGAATTCTGCTACTCCTTCTGTGTGTGCCAGTTATTCTGTCAATAAAGCTTCACTACACAGGAAGCTACTAGTTGTGCTAATTTCACATGACAATCAACATAGTCCACATTTTATGCACATATATGTATATGTATTGTGTGTTAAAGGTTATTGAATCTGTGATTAATAAGAAGTCTCAAAATCCCAAAGCTATGCCTACAAGATAGTTGAAGTATGTTGTAGGGATATTTTCTATTCTATTCTATTTTTCTACTTGATCAATCAGAAATACCCCCGAAAATTGTATTTTGTGTGGCCCAGACAGTTACTTGATCAATAAAGGATAAACATCTGCTCATGATGTATGGCTACAATCCAACATGTTCTTACAATTGCACCCCCCCCCCCCAGATTTGCCAGCTACCGCCATTTCAATGCATTTTGGTTGCATCAGGTTGAACCTGTCAGTAGGAGAATTGTCTGTGTTGGACAGTCTTCGTCAACCACAGTTCCTGATAAGACTGCTGACCCACCACGTAGACCAGTAAGTAGACCATCTGATTTTCTGTTTGTCTATGTTGTTGTGAATCGCGAGCAACACCAGCCACCCCACACACAGTCTGTTCAGCCTCCTGCCTTCTAGGAGAAGGTACAGGATCCTCCACAGCTGCTCCACCAGACTCTGTTTCATACACCAAGCGGTTAGAATGATAAATTCTCTTCCCTCACTCCCCAGCCACATGCTTGCACTATTACAGCTAGTCCCCTTGCACTGTACACTGCTGCCCTTCCTCTATACCTACTGTACATACCATGTCCATATTGTACATTGTGTATTACTTACTGACTGTCATTCTGCACTGTCAATGTCACAAAGATCTTAGTCTTATGCTGCTATTACGAACTGCATTTTTGCAGAGTGGGAAACGTCATCTCGATTCCTTTGTATATCTTGAGATGTGAAGTACTACAATAAAGCCACTTTGACTTTGAATATTTTCGATGTAGTGCTATGCTGTTACAAACACATTTGTCTTACACAATGTACTTCTTTCTTTGTACATTCTTACTAACAGAACCGCTGTCTACCGCTGATTGATGAGCTGTTCCTCTTTCTGGTCTATCTGTCTCTGGGTCTGAAGGAGAGGGATCTAGCGGACCGCTTCAACGTACATCAATCAACTGTTAGTAGAACAATTAGGACCTGGGCTAATTTTCTCTACACAGTTTTGGGTGCTGTGGGCATTTGGATGTCCCCTGATGCAGTCCGTGCCATGATGCCTGACGTGTTTGAAAAGTACTCTGACACACAGGTGATAGTAGACTGCACTGAACTAAAATGTCAGACGCCTTCCTCGCTCCTTTTGCAGAGTGAGATGTACTCCCAGTATAAGTCTCATACCACAGTAAAGGGAATGATTGGTGTGTCCCTGCATGGTGCTGTCACCTTTGTGTCAACACTGTACTCTGGTTCTATTAGCGACAAAGAAATGTTCAAGCAATCTGGACTCATCCCTCTACTAGATGAAAACATGGCTGTAATGGTTGATAAAGGCTTTACAATTGATGATTTAGTACCGGGCAAAGTACACAGACCACCTTTTCTGGAAAGGAACTCTCAGCTGTCTCATGAAGATGTTTTAGCTACTCAGGAAATTTCCAGGCTGAGAATACACGTGGAGAGAGTGATTAGGCGCATAAAACAGAATAAATTGTTTGATTCCATCATCCCTTTGACAATTAATGGTAGTATCAACCAGCTTTTCGCAGTAGCCTGCCTTCTATCTAATTATCAGAACAAACCATTGGTCAAGGCGTGGGCCAAATAGATTATCTAATTTACCCAGAGTTTCCCACAGCTTAGCCGCCTAAGCAACACACGCCTGCCGCCTTAACTACGTTGTCATATATATATTTTTTAATATAATATTTTAAAGTTCAAATTGCACAAATTCTTTAATTGTTCTTGTTTCAGTTATTTTGACAATGTTGAGTAGCACTTTTCTTTTAAATATGTGTAGAGTTCAAATTGCACAA
>NC_140288.1:15053189-15222169 GCF_964030765.1 Micromesistius poutassou
AGTTAACAGCCTTCCATGAGCAGGGTATACTATGGTTGTTGAGTTCATGAAGAAAGCTCCCTTCAAAATATGTCAATACGGTCTTCGTCATAGTGTG
The DNA here is from genome assembly GCF_964030765.1 of Micromesistius poutassou. Lineage (NCBI taxonomy): Eukaryota > Metazoa > Chordata > Actinopteri > Gadiformes > Gadidae > Micromesistius > Micromesistius poutassou. The sequence goes on from NC_140288.1 coordinate 15,053,287, forward strand.
ATTGGTGTAATGCAAAATTATATGTATAAAATATATAATGTCTATGTTTGTGTCTGTCTTTGGGTCAACATTGGGGATCAGAGACAGCACTCTGGCAGGGAGGGGGATGAGAACATAATGAGGTAAAACCAAATTAACTGTTTATTAATTAATACATCCTTTTTGGAGATCTTCTATATGAAAAAGTCGTGGTGGTATGACTGGCTTCCCTTAGACCTTAAGCAGATAATTTGGAGTGAAGGCTTCAGTCATTAGGAATCACCCTCTGGTAGGACTAGGTATAGAAGCAAAAGATGCAAAAAAAGCCAGTTTCAGCAGAAGCCTAATCCCCTCAGCCATCCCATTACTCAACAAAGCAAAACCCCACAGATAATGTAACAATGTATGTACCCCCCTGTACCCAACCCCAATGTATGTCTGTTGTATGTTTGTATGTGTTGTATGCTGTATGTTTCTTTATGTGCCTATGACGAGAAATTACGAAAGGAAACTGAAAAAGAATTTCCCTAAGGGGACAACTAATAAACTAACTAATACCTACTAAGTTTAGATGAGTTGATTCCTCAAACAGCTGAAGATAAGTTATATGGAGAATGACAGCTCAGCAGTCTTCCCCATTATTGTGAAGCCTACTGAACTTGACAGAGCGACCATTTAAAGGGTCAGGAGACCTTCACAAGTGATTTGTGTTAAATAGCTGACCAGAGTGTGACATTTTTTTGTTGAATACTCAAATTTTCTGAGATACTGAATTTTAGGTTTTCATGAGCTGTAAGCCATAATGAATACAAATAAAGGCTTGAAATGTCTCTCCTTCTCAATAGATCTGGTGCTCCCATGTTGTTGAGTTGGGGAGGGAGGGGGTGCGGATTGGCTCTGCTCTGATTGGCTCTGATTGACGACTGCTCTTTGTTCTTAATGCGGCCGCAAATGATAAAAGATGCCGGCTCTCAGGAAAAACAGCTCTGTGGACACAGGCCCCAACAAGTTTTTATTGTATATATTTACATATTCATATTTCACAAACAAATAGATTTGAACTTAAATAAACTAAATAAAAGTTTGGGATTAAAAAAAGGAAAACAAAAATAAGTCATATTTATTCATGTCTTGTTTTGGCATTCATGAAAACATAAATTAATAACAGTCCACCAAAATCATAGCCTTGTGATTGAGTCACAATTGACATTGAGGTGAATTATATCAAAGCAGAGAACAACAGAAATAAAACATTTAACAAAGAATTTTCCCATCATCTTCGGAAGAGGTAAAAAAGTGTTGACACCCGATCAGTATTGAAATACATTGTACTTGCAGATCTGTATGTATGTATCTGTTGTACAGTATAAACAAACTAAGCCAAACCCAAAGAAGAAGAAGGATTTAATCAACGTCTGGGGAAATTAAGAGAGTTGTTAGACTTTTTGTTGGTGCGTGTTACTTCCCAACCAATCACAGGCTGCCAAGGGGTTGGCCGAAACGGATTGGCTGGCCTGGTCTCAAGGAGAAGGAGAACTCGGGCGGAGCTTCAAAGAGAAGGACCACGGTGGAGCCGAGGTTAAACTCTCCTAGAGGCTCCCCCTTCCTCAACGCCAAGCCTGCCCCCAGCAGCTCCTCCTGGGAGGAGGGGGAGGCGGCCAGGGGGCTGGCGTAGCTGCGGTCATTGTAGGAGCCGGTGGTGTAGCGAGGAGCGTTGGTCTGCAGCTCCTGAGAGAGAGAGACACACAGAGACACACAGAGACAGACAAACTTAATTACTATAAACGCCATTATGTCCCAAGGTGACATTGCTGCGGTAGCTACAAGTCTATAAATATCAAATAAATATCTAAAATCTTTGCATGACAAAACCGTAGAGCTGCCGAGGCAAAGCCTCCTTCGAAGAGCAAGCGGCCTCGGAGTCACGGTTCTGGCAGCGGCGGAGGTCTCCACATGCCATCCTAGACCAGTCGGGCAGCAATTCATCGGATATACCTTTTTTTCTTTATGCAGAAACGTGCTAGCCTCAGCTGCACAGTGAAATGTAAAGCAAAGTATTGGATCTTTAAAAGGTTTATTTAGCACTGAAAAACTGCCATTGAGTGTTCTAGAATGCGTCACTGGCTAAGCTAAAGTTAGCATTGCCGGGCTAGCTCTCCCAGCAGAGGAACATCACCAGTAGACGTTTTAGAACTATCTCAGGGTGTTTGAGGCTGAATTATTATATTCATTCTTTCCTGATAATGTGATGCTAACCAGCAGCATCGTGGTGGTCTCAAAGCAACCCTGTTCCTGATGACTCTTTTACCAGGACAGCTGATCCCCAATTCAATATGGCCTCTGATCGTATTCTGGGCTACTTCCTGAAGTCCGGCCTAGGTTGCCCCCCGCTGGTCGCATGAGAGGATCTTGCAAAACCGTTTAACCAGCCCCGCCCCCTCACCTGGTCACTAAGCCCCTCCTCCTTACTTGGTGCCTAAACCCCGCCCCCTCACCTGGTCACTAAGCCCCTCCTCCTTACTTGGTGCCTAAACCCCGCCCCCTCACCTGGTCACTAAGCCCCTCCTCCTTACTTGGTGCCTAAACCCCGCCCCCTCACCTGGTCACTAAGCCCCTCCTCCTTACTTGGTGCCTAAACCCCGCCCCCTCACCTGGTCACTAAGCCCCTCCTCCTTACTTGGTGCCTAAACCCCGCCCCCTCACCTGGTCACTAAGCCCCTCCTCCTTACTTGGTGCCTAAACCCCGCCCCCTCACCTGGTCACTAAGCCCCTCCTCCTTACTTGGTGCCTAAACCCCGCCCCCTCACCTGGTCACTAAGCCCCTCCTCCTTACTTGGTGCCTAAACCCCGCCCCCTCACCTGGTCGCAGTAGATGCGTATGGAGCCTACGTTGGTGGCTCCCACGGCAACCAATGAGAAGAAGCCATGCTGCCAACGGCCGGCTAGCGCCACACGCTCGTTTACACAGAACAGAGAGCGCACACGCCTGGCCACACTGGGGCTCACCGACAGCAGTGGACCTACAGACACGACATCGTCATATAGCTACACATGATATCATAAAAACAATACTAAACATACTATAAAAACTACCTATTGATTATTTTAATGATAAAGAATAATCATTATTTGCAGCCCTACATATAGATGAACATTACATCATCATATAGATGAACATTACATCATCATATAGATGAACATTACATCATCATATAGATGAACATTACATCATCATATAGATGAACATTACTTCATCATATAGATGAACATTACTTCATCATATAGATGAACATTACATCATCATATAGATGAACATTACTTCATCATATAGATGAACATTACATCATCATATAGATGAACATTACATCATCATATAGATGAACATTACATCATCATATAGATGAACATTACTTCATCATATAGATGAACATTACATCATCATATAGATGAATATGAAATCATCATATAGATGAACATTACATCATCATATAGATGAATATGAAATCATCATATAGATTAACATGAAATCAGCATGAAGATATTTACTACTATATTAATGAATGAATGAGATGACCGTGTGTGTGATGCCTCTACTGTACTCTCTCCAGGTGCAGCATTACAACCTGTCTAGAGAGAGAGACCGGGGAAGTGTTTGTGGTGCTCGATCGCCCCAATTTCTCTGTCAATCTGTCAATGTATGGAGAAAGAGAGAGAGAGAGAGAGAGAGAGAGAGACCGGGGAAGTGTCGACGGTGCTCGATCGTCCAGTCTGCGGGGGAGTGGAAGCGGTGGTAGTCGCCGGGGGCCAGGTACACCACGCAGTGGTACAGCTGGTTTCCAGGGCTACACAGGAGCTGCTCCTCGAAGGCCGCTGGGTCTGGCAGAGAGGGGGCGGGGCCTCCTGGAGAGGCTGGACAAAGACCGTACTCAGCTCAAACCGGTAGCAAACACGCACGTTATGGTGTCCTATTTGTCCACCCCACTCGATCTGCGAGTCGGATTTCCGAGTTACGAACCGGAAGTTGCAAATAGCACGCCCCCCCGAGGTCGGAAAAACGACTCGTCAACTCGTCTGAACTCAGAGGACCCTGAGTTCAGTAACAAAGATGGCTACTCCGAGCATCACATGTAGTAAACATTGTGGTTTTCTACTATTTTAAGCACTTGTGTTTTTGTTGTAGCCAAATGAAGAAGTCGTACACATAGCACTGTATACTGTTACCTATAGGCATGTCGTTACAGTCTTATTACGTGTTAAATACCGCCTATTTTGTAGCTTGTGCCGCTGAAATTGGCTAGAGACGCTCCATGTTGCTATGACAACAACGCCGATTCTTGAGCAGAAAGCAGATCTCCGACTCGTCTTGTTGTGTGCTAAATAGAACGAAAAACCCGGGGTCACTCGTTTTACGAGACGGATGTGACGTCACACCCGAGCTGCAAGTCGCGATTACGAGACAAATAGAAGACACCATTAGTCAGCAGCGTTTGACGACCTAAGCTAGCCCCTAGCTAGCTAGTAGCTACCTGTGTTGGGGGTGGATCCCCAGGTGATTGGTCCAAGGAAGTCATGCAGCTTGTAGGTAACGCCCTTCACCTGCTCCAGCTCTCCGTTCACAACACGCCCACAATGTAGGACACGCCCATCGGCTGGGCTGATCTACCAGGAGAAAGAGATGAGCATTCAAACCCATACTGACTCTACCAAGAGAGAGTCATTCAAACCCACACTGACTCTACAAATACTGACTCTAGAGCTCGACCAATGCATCGGTTTGCTGATTTTATCGGCCAACATTGGCCTATCACAGATATATCGGTTTTAGAAAAAAACAAACTTTACAAATAGTGTTGTTTTATGAAGGAAATCACCTCTTTATGAATCCTCTGAAACCTCTAAATAGAGCACCTCCGCTGAAACACTCCCAACACTAACAGTTTTACATCATGTTCTGTGTGAAGGTCAGTAGCTCCTCCCCGTTCTGCAGGTCATTGGTTCCTTTAGCTCATGGTTCTAATGTTTCTGAGGCCCAAAGCATTGCTGGAGGGTGACCAGCAAATCCCAAGGAGATGCTCAATCCCCAGGATATATAGATATATTGATCATGGTAGATATAGATATTGATATATAGATCATGGTAGAAATAGATATATAGATCATGCTAGATATAGATAGATATATAGACCATAGATATAGATATATAGATCATGGTAGATATATATATAGACCATAGATATAGATATATAGTTAATGGTAGATATAGATATATAGATCATAGATATATAGACCCTAGATATAGATATACAGATCATATATATATCTTTAGATCATATCTTTATACAGTATGTATCTATGATCTATATATCATATATATAGATATTGCAAAGGATCGTAGAGATGTATACATGTATAACATGTCTTATATAAAGATCCTTCTGAAATCTTTTAAAATAACATTTACAGACTGAAGTCATCTTTGTTGTCATGTTTTTATGGCAAAATGTTTTTATGGCAATTCGCAAGGAATCGTTTGGCTTCCTCTCTCGTGGAGTTTTGCTGCCTTTTTCACTCCACTGTTTCCCACTGGCCATGTCCTTCTTGCAGTATGTATGATGCACCATTTGAATATGATAAATTGATATGAATTGAGGGGTACACCTAAAGTCAAAGGCCCGGAACCACTGTAGTGGAGTGTAATATAGTAAATTGAATATAGTAAGGCACATTTTTATTTGTCTCACAACCCAGGGACAGACAGCTCTAGCTTGGGTACAGTATAATACATATTGTAGAGTATAGGACAGTACAGTGTTGTGCATTGTCTCACCACACAGCTAGAGGGACAGACAGGTCTAGCTGGGGTACAGTATAATACATATTGTAGAGTTTAGGACAGTATAGTGTTGTGTATTGTCTCACCACGCAGCTAGAGGGACAGACCGGTCTAGTGTGGGGTTTCAGTGGTCGTCTGAAGAACTCTCCAAGGTTACGATAAGAAGCCAGATCCTCCACCTCCGCCTCCTAACACACACACACACACACTATTAGAACTATATATATCGTTGTTGTTCGAATGTTGACGCTAAAGGTCCAGATATAGAGCATATAGACAATATAAGAATTATATATACCTTCATATTGACACCAAAGGTCCAGATATAGAGCGTATAGACTGGCTTTCTGAGCCAGGCTGGGAGCTCCACACGGTTCAGACGACCCCACGCCCGGGACACCAGCCGAGTGGGGATGCTGCGGTACAACGCCACCTAGGGGACGGCCAGAGAAACACACTGGATCTAATGTGTGGTACAACTCCACCCAGAGGACGACCAGAGAAATACATCAAATATAATGTGGCACAATGCCACCTACTGGACGACCAGAGAAACACACTGAATATAATGTGTGATACAACGCCGACTAGGGGACGTCCAGAGAAACACTGGATATAATGTGTAAAATTAGTAAACATGATACCTACCTACCTAGCTACTACAGATGGGCATTGTCATATTTTTTCATTATTCGACTGGCAAAAACGAATTTTGAGTCAAGCTTGCATGTCATTTTCAAAAAGGCTGGTTTGTTTCATTGATCGGGTCTTAGTTAGTTAGTTAGGGATGTTTCTTACGACTCATTTCTCTGAAGGTTAACCAGACGTGAAAAACTGGTCTGAAACAAAGAAAATGTATCAAAAGCTAACATTACAATCTGAGAGGGCAAACAGGGTCAGGATAATATATTGTGTGTATTATAAGAGCCATTTGAAAAGCTTAAAGGTACAATATATGCAACATTGACACCAATTGTTAAAATGGATACTGCAGTCTAAATGTGAGAGTTCTCTGCACCGCAGGACGCCAGGAGGACCCTCAACGCAGAGTAAGACCAGCTTACTGCAACATTTTATTTTTAGATAAGATCAATTAGTATATTTCGACAATGATAAGCGGTGACGAGTCCTATCCGAAACCCTTCTCCACCTTTCAAATGCATCCTCAAGATACAGCCCTGTTTGTTGTGGTAATCTATTGATCAGTATTACAGTTAGTAGTTAGTAGTTACATATTGAAATTGCAACTGCTCGGTGAATGTGTTGAGCATGGCGACCAGCTGAACTGTTAGGTGTCAGGTGAATGGGACAGTAATAAGTTGTTAGCATCATCTGAAATCTATTGTCTGTCAAGATGTGATAACAATGAACATGGTTCTTTAGATGTATTTAATGATGCTCATTGCTGTGGACCAGTGAGCCGCCATTTGCTGAAAATCAGAAAAGGTTAAGACATAAGTAAATATAATCAGTTTTTTCTTGCTGTGAAATGGACGGAAATCATCGCCATTTCCTCAGAATGCCTCCAAAACGTCCAGAACAGGTCAAGTCAATGTGTGCGCAGTGTCCTTCGGCAGAAATGCAAGCACATTCATACATCCATGGTTATTATTCTGCCTATCTAATTACAACAAGGTTTCAAAATTAAGTCAAGAAGAGATCAAATGACACCAACTCCAGCATGCCTCACCACAGTGACTGACTGGGCTAGAGAGTGCTGTGGGGAAAGGTGAACCAGATTCATGGACTTTGGGACCGAAGTCCATGTGTCCAAGTCCGAAGTCCGGTGCACTTTGGGGTGCACCGGACCCCAAAGTCCAGTTTGTTTGATTAGTGTGACGACTGTGACCGTTACTGTGTGGCAGGCAGACTTGGAAAGATGGTCTCCGGTAAGGTTTCTGTGTACTGGGGTACGGTTTGTGTGTTCTCGGGTAGGTTTTGTGTGTTCTCAGGTACGGTTTGTGTGTATTCAGGTACGGTTTGTGTGTTTTCATGTATGGTTTGTGTGTACTAGGGTACACGACTTCCACATACTTTTTGCGTCAGGTCAACAGGTAAACTCATTGGAAGCAAATATTCTACTGGTGTTACTTGGCTGAGGTTTCTCCCATTCAAAGTTCGCGCCATTCAAGCCATCTGTGCCGCCTCCTTGACCGGCGTGCTGGATTCACATCAACACATGGTAACCATGGTAACCATTCACCCCCAAGAGGCAAACAAAGCATCAATCAGAGACCCAGCAGACCCCATTAGGACTGAAGTCATTATCAAAGACTTAAGGCACAAAATGAGTAAGTGCGTCTTACTAAATTATATATATATATATATATATATATATATATATATATATATATATAGACACAGCCAAACCAGTAAAGACAACTAGCCAAACAAATATAAACAACTTGCAAACAGCGACAGACATGATGGTCAAATCGGAATAGACAAGTAGCCAAACTACTTGTGCCATGATAGCCAAAACAAGTGAAAAATAGCTGAACCGCTAGTAACCACTAGTGACAATTAGCCGAACTGTTAGTGACCAGTAGTCGAACCACTAATGACCACTAACCAAACCACTAGTGACCACTAGCCAAACCGCTAGTCACCACTAGCCAAGACGCTAGTGACCACTAGCCAAGACGCTAGTGACCACTAGCTAAACCGCTAGTGACCACTAGCCAAACCGCTAGTGACCACTAGCCAAACCGCTAGTGACCACTAGCTAAACCGCTAGTGACCACTAGCCAAACCGCTAGTGACCACTAGCTAAACCGCTAGTGACCACTAGCCAAAAAGGGAGAGACATGATAACCAAACCAATTTTGACATCTAGCCAAACGGCGACGGACCAACTCGTCCCCCGCCCCTACCCCCGCCCCTGCTGCCTGAGCCTTACCCTGGTTGCCGGGCCCCAGTTGCCGACGGCGCCAGGCCTGCGGAGAGGGGCGTGGCCGAGAGATAAAAAGTAGAGCAGGAGTGAGAGGGGCGTGGCCCGGCGCCTCAAGGCACCAAGACGCCTCCTTAAGGCCAGCTGAGGGAACTGCAGCCTGGGGACAAACACACACGCCAGCGAGAGAGTGGGAGGAGGAGGAGACGAGGAGACAAGAAGGGAGGAAGTGAGGTGACAAGGAGAGAGGAGAATAGAGACGAAGTGAGAAAGGATGAACGTAAAGCGAGGAACAGTTAACAGTGAGCTTCTCTTGGGGTCAGAACACAGGCTACGGGGTAGCAAACGTAACGGGCTAGCTAGCAAGCCAGCGCTATAGGCTAGGATATTGACGGCAGGGAGAGGTAAACAAGTTACATTGCTAGTAGGCGTGTTCAGGAAGCTAGAGATGTGGGTAACTAGTGCTATTGGCTATAGTGAGCAGAGGCACTAAGGGCAGGCATACTGACGGCGGGGAGAGATCAACAAGCTACATGGATAGGTGTGTTTGCTAAAGGCTGACATTGGACGGCCGCCAGGATAGGCCTCAAGCAGACATGTGCTAGCAGACCCTTGACAAAGCACTGATTATTACTGATTAACACATCCATGGAATAGCAACCAACTAGAACATAGCCAACAACACAAAGACACAAGGCTAACTCCTGCATGGGAATAATGAGGCTAACAGGCAGCTAAATATAGGTTACCCTGCTAACAGCAGTTAACTAAGTTGGGGCGACATGACCTACTGAGCACACACCTAATGTGCTTACCTTCAAAAACAACACTGACTGTGTCATCAGCATGTTGCACGCCCACCCTGGGCTGCTGATTGGGTCAACAAGCCTCTCTACCACTCTCTAAACACATTCTATCAGTTTGTCTCCCTACCACTCTCTCTCAACACATGCCATCAGTGTCCCTCTACTATTCAGCCTCTCTAAACACATTCTATCATTATGACCCTACCATTCATTCTCTCTTAACACATGCTATAACCATGTCTCTCTACCATTCTCTCTCTCAACAGTTTCATCACTGTCTCTACCATTGTCTCTTTGTTAACACATTCTATCACTCTCTCAACAAATATATTGCTGTCTCTTTATCCATTATATCACCATGTGTCTACTACTCTCTCAACACATTCTATCACAATATCTCTACTACTCTCTCAACACATTCTATCACAATATCTCTACTACTCTCTCAACACATTCTATCACCATGTCTCTCCTACTCTCTCTCTCAACACATCCTCTCTCTCTCCATCACCAGTGTATTCCATTCTCTCTCTACCTGAATCGGGCCGCCCTCCGTTCTCTCTCTCGCTCCGTTTTGCTTGTTCGCTCTCCCTCCCCGCCTGACGCCGTTGCCCCAAGCGACACATGCCGGCTGCGGGGTCGCACCACGCGGTGCAGGTCTTCCCCGTTACCACGACGACCCTGTGGCGATGGCCGACGAAATCTCACCATGATGACGGAGAAGAGGAGGAAGGTAAAGGTAACCTCGGACACATGTTGCCTCAATCACCTGACTGTCAACCTCTTAGAAAGGGCCAGAGGGTTGAGTCTACAGGAGGGTTGAGTCTACAGGGTTGAGTCTACAGGAGGGTTAAGTCTAGAGGAGGGTTAAGTCTAGAGGAGGGTTAAGTCTAGAGGAGGGTTAAGTCTAGAGGAGGGTTAAGTCTAGGGGGTTGACTCTAGAAGGTTGAGTCTACAGTGGGTTGAGTTTAGAGGAGGGTTAAGTCTAGATGGTTGAGTCTACAGGGGGTTGAGAGTCTAGAGGAGAGTTGAGTCTAGAGGAGGGTCCTCTGGTCCTCTGGTCGTGTGGTGTGGGGTCGGGTGGTGGAAGGTTTTTAAGCACATCTCTGTCCGTCAGAGGTGATGTGTTGTAACACTAGCAAGGAGAGGAGGGGCTTCATGTCCTCAGTATCTCTCCCTCTCTCTAAGCCTCTCTCTCCCTGAGAGGGATTAGCAGCTAATGCTACGTCGACTGCACTACACTTCAGTGTCTGGCCAAAACGTAATTTTAATATGATGTATTCATATGCATTCAGAATATTACTACCTTAACATTATAATTCCAAATAATATTTAAAAAAAAACTATAAAACTACTTGAATCCATTTTTTCTTCTTTTAAAGTTATTATATGTTATACCACAGCATTGTAGGATACCAGATTTCCAGTTTTCAATGACAATATAATCATTGTTGGTAACTGTGGTGTAAGTAGAATAAACACCCTGGGCTGTCGTGTATGTGTGTGTGAGTGTGTGTGTGTACTTAATATTTAATTAACAATTAGGAAGTATTTATTGTTTATATTTATAGTATTACATGTGTGTTATGTATGTATACTCTTTGTTTTTGTGATGAATATAAGGCAAAGGTGGCATGAGCATTTTGACCAATCAGATAAGATCTGTGTAAATATGTGTAAAGACATATCTGGCCGGCCAGTGAGAAGGACCAGAGCTCGCCAGGAGCCCAGGTGAGTCACTGCTCACGTGGCCGGAAGCTAGTGGCCTGCCAGCTGTGGTTTTACCACTTATGTGTCTCGACTCCTGCCTAGACAGAGAGCCGCTTCGAATATATCAGTGGGGTCGTGACACTACTCTATAACAACGAGTTAAAATACATTCTAAAACGAGTTAAAATACATTCCCCTAAAACAACAAACACGCCTCTTAAGATATTGTCAAAGGATAACTTTTTTTCAACCTTGACACAAACAAGAGTATTAGTCCCCAAATTAACAAACAACATATCCAACAAAGGATCCATACAGAGAAATTAAACTTTCTTTCTTCTTTAGATGATCAGTCTGTTGGTTATTGTGTCCAACCAAAGTCTTGCTCAAGGAGAAGTCTTAGGAGAATTGAGTTGTTGCAGGAAGAGAACGCTGGAAACGTGAGAGTGTGTCGTGTTGACTTGATGAATGTTTCCATATTGTATCGGCAATAATTGGCTACATGTGTTCTCTAGGTTGGGTGGGGCACTGTTGGCAAGATAAAATATGGGACATCTGCCCGTCATCACTATGGAGAAACCACTCATGACCTCCCGGACGAGTTTGAGCCTTCACTTGAGGGAATACTTAACATTAAAGACAAGATATACAGGTGCATCTCAATGAATTAGAATATTGTGGAAAGGTTAATTAATTTCAATAATTACATTTAAAAAGTGAAACTCATACAGTGGGGAAAATAAGTATTGAACGCGTCAACATTTTTCTCAGTAAAGATATTTCTGATGGGGCTATCGGCATGACATTTTCACCAGATGTCAGTAACAACCCAAATAATCCACACATACAAAGATATCAAAACAAATAAGTCCATGAATTAAGTTGTATATAATAAAGTGAAATGACAGGGAAAAAGTATTGAACACACTTGCTGAAATTTATTTAATACTTAGAAAAGCCTTTGCTGGTAATGACAGCATCAAGACACCTCCTGTATGAAGAGACTAGTCGCACACTAGTTCACACGCTCAGCTGTGATTTTTGCCCATTCTTCCACACAAACTGTCTTCAAATCTTGAAGGTTCCAGGGGCATCTTCTACGAACTCTGATCTTCAGTCCTTTCTAGAGGTTTTCAGTTGGATTCAAGTCGGGTGATTGACTAGGCCATTCTAACAGCTTGATTTTCTTTCTCTGAAACCAATTGAGAGTTTCCTTGGCTGTGTGATTTGGATCATTGTCTTGCTGTCCACCCACGTTTAATCTTCAGCATCCTGGTGGATGGCAGAAGGTTCTTATCAAGAATGTTGTGCAGCAAACTTTAAGCAAGCTTCCACATGCCTTTCCTTGAGCAGTGGCGTCTTGCGTGGTGAGCGTGCATAGAGGCCATGGGGGTAGAGTGCATTACTTATTGTTTTCTACAAAACAACTGCACCTCTTGTCTTCCAGGTCTTTCTGAAGATCTCCACGAGTGGTCCTTGGTTCTTGGACAACTCTTCTAATTATTCTATAGACTCCTCTGTCAGAGATCTTGCGAGGAGCACCTGGCCGTGGCCCATTGATGGTGTAATGACGTTCTTTCCACTTCCGGATAACGGCCCCAACAGTGGAACATATTCAGAAGTTCAGATATCCGTCTGTAACCAATGCCATCCGTATGTTTTTCTACAATAAGCAATGAGGACTAATCTAGCTGATATTAATTTGCACTGATAGTGGGCAGGATTGCTTCCTAAATACTGACAGATCTCAGCTGGTTTACTCACTTCCCATGCCCATGTGGTCAATATTTATTCCCATTATCGTTTCACTTTATTACACATAAGTTTTGACATGGATATACAGTACATGTTTTGATTTCTTGACATCTGGTGAAAATGTCATGCCGATAGCCCCATCATAAATATCTTTACTGAGTAAAATGTTGACACATTCAATACTTATTTTCCTCATTACATCCAAAGTGAAATATTTCAAGCCTTTATTTCTATTCATCTTGATTATGGCTTACAGCTCATGAAAACACAAAATTCAGTATCTCAGAAAAAAAGGAATATTACATAAGACCAGAAAGAAAAGGAAATTTCGGCCTTCTGAAAAGTATGTTCTTGTATATGCACTCAGTACTTGGTTGGGGCTCCTTTTGCATGATTTACTACATCATCAAGTGGCATGGAGTCGATCAGCCTTTGGCCTTGCCAGCTTGTCTGCATTGTTGGGTCTCGTGTCACTTATCCTCTTGACAATACCCCATACATATTCTATGGGGTTTAGATCAGGCGAGTTTAAACCAGGTAATTGGTACTTTCAGCAGTGGTAGACGGCTGCGTTGACTGTGGACTTGATAAAACACAGTGGACCAACACCAGCAGATGACATGGCTCGCCACATCATCACAGACTGTGGAAACTTCACACTGAACTTCAAGCTACTTCAATTCTGTGCCTCTCCATTCTTCAGACCACTGAGCGACAGCCCAGTTCTCTTAGCCGAGGTGAGATGCTTCTGACGCTGTCTCTGGTTGAGGACTGGCTTGACAAGAGGAATGAGACAGTTGTAGTAGCTCATGTCCTGGATGTGTCTGTGCGTGGGGGCTCTTGATGCACTATTGATGCTCCTGCCTCAGTCCATTCCCTGTGAAGCAGTTATCCCTGTTTGTCCCTGCTTGTGCACCTTTTCCTACCATACTTTCTCCTTCCACTCAACACAATGAATATGCTTGGATGCAGCTCTCTGTGAACGGCCATCCTCCTCAGCGATGACCTTTGAGGCTTAGCCTCCTTGTGGAGGGTGTCAATTCTGCACAGATACTGAACTGAACTGTTTTGGGTTTTCATGAGATGTAAGCCATAATCATCTAAATTAATACAAATAAAAGGCTTGAAATACTTTGGGTGCAATGAATCTATTATATATGAGTTTCACTTTTTATATTGAATTTAAATGATTAATTGTCCACAATATTCTAATGTAGATGCATCTGTATATAGCAAATGAGTAAACATTTTAGGTTGGTTGACATCACACACACAGACACACACTCACACTTTGGTACATTAATTGTGTTTATGGTTCTCCAACAAACCTGATTATCACTGGCAAGAGGGGGCGGAGCCTCTATTCCAAGCTCTGCCAATCGTCGGTCCCGGTAACGGCCATATTGGTCGTATCCAAGGTAACCAGTACCTGAGAAAACCAGCAGGGGGAGGAGCCGGGCGCGGGCCTGCAGGAAATGGGGAGCGGGGGCTTTTCCTACCAGGAAGAAAATGATTATAGATATTAGAGGTCAAGTCCTTCAGGCATTCATCTCTATGGTAACATTACATCTAGCCCTATCCTATCTTCACAATCATCCATATCCTTACATCCCTATCAGCCCTATGCTAACATCCCTATCAGGCTCATGATGACCTCACCATCAGCCTTAAAGTGACCTCACCATCAGCCTTAAAGTGACCTCACCATCAGCCTTAAAGTGACCTCACCATCAGCCTTAAAGTGACCTCACCATCAGCCTTAAAGTGACCTCACCATCAGCCTTAAAGTGACCTCACCATCAGCCTCATGATGACCTCACAATCAGCCTCATGATGACATCACCATCAGCCCTGTGCTAACCTCACAGCTCTATGCTCACCTTGATTCTAGCAGACATCGAATTAGGGGTGAGGTTAGATGGTTAGGGTGCAATGGTTAGTTCAAAGCAGGTATGTCAAACTGGTAGCCTTTGGGTTGTGGAATCTGACCCTGGGGGCAATATTTAAAAAACATCTACAAAATGTGTAGGCTATCTATTTTTGCAAATCAAAAGAATAGGCATATAAAATGGATAGATATTTTATTATTCCCAAAATAATTTGGGAGTGGCGCTAGACACCCACTCTGCCCCAAATAAATCAGAACACTGCTAACTCCTTACTTCAACTTCAACTTTTCGAGATGATTCTAAGAATAAATATTTAATCAGTGAATGGAGGCCAAACATGCCTAGTGTGCACACATCAAGTAGCAGTTACAAATGTTATATTCACCACCAGAACGATACTATAACTATCTATCCCTCCCTGCCTGTTGTCTACTGGTCCTATCGGTTGGTTAATCAACCGAAAAGGGTGGAACTGTCAGGTAATATGGTGCACCTGTGATGAAATCTATTTAAATACCACCTATAATATACCACCAGGTTTGAGTGTGATTAGCCGTTACAAGCCGTTTTGAAAATCTGCCTCTTGATATCACAAGTGGGCGTGTCCACCTAGATGTATGACGGATAGATGAGCAACGTTTGCTACAGTCCATTGGGTAGGCTGGTAGACTATGACACACCCAATTGTGATGTCAGAAGAGGTCGATTTTCAAAACGGCTTGTAACTGCTAATCACACTCACTCCTGGTGGTATAATATGTCACCATTAGGGTCTGTTGGTTTGTCAGCCACTGTCTGGTGTTCCTGTCTTGGTTTGTGCTTCCTTTGTTCAAGGTGACATTCAACCAGAGCTTCAAGTAGTTTGACTTTACCTCTCCATCATACACTTTATTCTCCACACACACATTCTTTGCCTCACTACTGATTAACTACAGAAATGTGTCTAAGTCATTGGTTGTGTTTTTGTTATTTCAATTAAGTTGAGTACAAAAATAAAGAAGAAAACCTTTGATTTCTGTTTGAACTACCTTTTTTGTTACATTCCTTTGTTCGGCCCAAACTTAGTAGCATTTGGTCTATTATGGCCCTGATTGCTTAAATGAGTTTCACACTCCTGGTTTAAAGGGTTTGGTTAAATGGTTAAATGGTTAGGATCGTTAAAAAGTGATAACACACCGTTTGAAAGAAGACGTTGGGTTCCTTTCCAAATAAGATGGCTCCTGTTGAGAAATAGATGATATATTACATGAAAAACATACATATATTGCACATAATATAACATTTATATCAACATTGGAATGATATTTAAAGGCTCAAATGAATATGTACAATTAGAAAGCCAGGCATTTCTAAATACCAAATGGTTCAAAGTATTTAAAAGACATGTTACTGAAGGTGCAAAAATGCAATTTACAATGGTAACAGTTAACAGTTACATATACATTATATTACATTATACAGTTACAGTTATGTTAATGGTAACAGTTCGAAGCAGCTACTTTTAGACACGCAAATGACTTGATTGACCTCCACCCGACGGAGACCCTCTTCATTTCACAACCTGTCAATCATTCAACTAGGAAATTACATTTGCCTTCTCAAACTCAATCCAGGTAAACACAGGAACAACATTTACATTTAGGGCATTTAGCAGACACTTTTATCCAAAGCGTGGATAAAATTAAGTGCCAGAATGATAACTAAGAAGGAAAGTCATGACAACGTTGGCTTGGTTCTTGTAATTTGCGAGCATCGTCCTCTAGTCCCAATAGTCCTCTAGACCCAATAGTCCTCTAGACCCAATAGTCCTCTAGACCCAATAGTCATGTAGACCCAGTAGTCCTCTAGACCTAATAGTCCTTTAGATTCAATAGTAATTTAGACCCAGTAGTCCTCTAGACCCAGTAGTTCTCTAGACCTCTAGACCCAATAGTCCTCTAGACCCGCGAGTGTTAACGCATTGAGGGCGCCATGTGAGCCTTTAGTGAACTTAATAATCTGTAGACACATCAATCATCAGTGTATATTCAGATTGGTCAGGGCACGTGTGTATAGATCCAGGGAGGACAAATAGCTCGGGTTCATCAAAACTAGAAAGGAGAACATTTCCATACTTAAACTGAAACTCTTAATAAACTTGACAACAGATAAACACTGAAAAACCTTTTTAGCAGAAGATCCGAAGAACGAGAAATCTGCCGCACGGGCGCTGCCATGTTGGATAGTGTCAGCGTGATTTGACCAATCAGAAGCGTGAGTGAAGGTGGCCAATCAGAAGCGATGTCAACAATGACCTGTTTCCGCAGTTACGTGTCGCGTTTGATCACACATTACTCGGACCGAAGAAGAGTGATGCAAAAAAAGTAGAATTATGTAAATCCTTAAGAAGGAATGATTGTGTGTTTGTTTATTTTGTTGTCGAATTTTATACTCTTCGCTTTGAGAATCACTGAACGACCTGCTTCGCACGCTGTCACTTATACCGCCTTCCAAACGGCTCGGAGGTTCGGAAGCTCTTTACTAAGCGTATCTCCACGCGTGCTTATACAACTCCCCTTTTTCTTCGTAGATAACATACCGGACCTTTAACAAATAAAGTGAGTTAAAAGCGATCATGACTCGGCGATTTTCTAAAGAACACGGCAGTTGGAGGCAGGATAAGTCCCACGTCCCGTTGGTTTGGATGGGCACTGGAACGCACCATATCCCTAACCATAAACTCCCGCAAGCAGCTAGGACTGATCGAAGCACGATCTAAAGGAGCGCCTTCTAACCAATCAGAGTGTCGCACTCGGGCTGACGTCGTACCCGACTGCGGCAATCGACAAGCAAAGATGGCTGCGCCCGTAATGGATGGTAAGTTATGATGTATTTTCTTTGTATTTGTACCACTTTGGTCGTTTTAATTTCAATTTAAAATGCTGTTACACACTTGATTACATTGCTGCTTTAATCCGGTCACCCATGTATGCATTGCACGGTCTTGCTGTGCGTGCAATACAATGTAAAGTGTTGTTTTCGAGCTGGTTTGCTAAAGAGGCTAATGTAGCTAACAATAACAATGTATGGTTACTGTTTTGCCTTCCGTTGAGGTAACCGTTTATTGGGGGGAGCCCAACGTTTGGTTATTATCAGCCTGTGGCCATGATGTCTGGTGCTCAGTTTCATAATCTATTTTACCCGTTGTCTAAGGTCACGGCAACTCTGAGTGCATATTGAATGTGTGTTGGATGTCTTCAGTCTCGATAAAAAAAATAATTGTTATATTAATTTCACATTGACCTGATACAGTTCCCAAAAAGGGAGCACGAGGGACGTGTTTTTAGCCTACTTTTGTTGGAAAACAAAACTTTTTAGATGGGGAATGGGCGAAAATGTGTGTTGCTGCTAGTGGTCTAGTAGACAATGTAGGCCTACAGCTACTCGGAAAACAATAGAAAGTGTTTTGCATGGTGTGGCAGAGAGTGAAGAAGTGATAAATGGTTGTAGATAGCTGTATAGTGGGTTTCACCTCAGTGTTGTTCATTCACAGCATACTTCTCAATTTGCAGTCTGTAACATAAATCGTGTTTTTCTTTTTAGTCTTCCTCAACCAGAGCATGGTTGCGTTCCTTGACAAGGACAGGACCGTGCCTTACCAGCCCACAGACGGAGGCATTGGGGACGAGGGCCCCGGGGTGGCTACCAACCTACACCTTGCAGATTGCAATTGCACGGGTGAATTATTAAGAAGCATTTCACTGTTGACATGAGCGTACTCCAACAGTCATTTTTCCCTGGGTGCGGCAAGTACTGTGCTGACATGTTTCTTTTTTATGATTCAGATACCTGCAATGTCCAGCCAACTGCACCACTGCCGGTGAATGAGGGTTTTACCAAAGAGCAGACCCTATTCCTCCTCCACCTGATGAAGGTCCACCTTGAGGTAGACGGTGGGGGACCTGCAAAGTCCCTTGATGACCTCAACCGGAGGCTGAAGTTGGGGAAGAAGACAAAGAAGCTCCTGTGGGAGGAGATGGCTGGGAAGCTTGCCGGACAGTTCAAGGAGGACTTCCAGCAAGATAAGGTGGCGCGCAAGTGGTCGACTCTGGTGGAGAGATATGAGAAAGTCAAGCACGACAACGTGTTGAGAGAAAAGAGGCCTTTCCGCTTCCAGTTCTACAAACAGATGGACGAGCTGCTTGGGGGAGACCATGATGTGGACCCACTTGTTGTGCGGAGCGATTGTGCTGTGGCGGTAATCGACAGACCCGATGCACTGAGGCAGTCCAACGGTGCTCCCTCACCCGCGTTATGGGACGGGGCTGCCTCAGCTGTGCCTTCCAGCAGCACAGCGTTTCCAGCTCGAGTCCCCACCAGACCCTCTGACACCCCAAGGTCACAGAAGCGGAAGAGGATGAATGATCTGAGGGACATGGGGGAGGATGACCTCTTGGCCTACCTTGAGAGATCTGATGCTGCTGCCATGGCTGCTTCCCAGAGGCGGCACGAAGAGTCCCTGACAGAGATGAGGGCGCTGAGGGAAGATCAGAGGGAGCTCCTCCAGTTGTTCAGTAGGATGGTGGACAAGATGTGAGGCACGACAACAATGGACACAAACCTTTAAAGGTCTCCTTTCTAGTAGACAATTTCTATTTTCTATTTTTTTAAAGTCTTTTATTTGAAGAGTTTGTTCCAAAATGCTATAAATCCATTTTGATAAATTTGAGTAAAGGGTACTTTTAGGGGTACTTTCTTTACCAAGAAAGTGGTATGATGAAAACCACTATTTTTTGTTTCAAACTTTCATATACCATCTTGAGGTTATAACATTAAGAATTAAAATCCAGATTTTAATATTTAAAGACTTATTTTAAAAAGTTTTTTTTCCAAAAATGCAAAAAATCCATTACTTTTTTTCCCCCCCAAATGCTATAAATCAAATGCATCAAGATAAAATATATATTTTTCTAATTGTAACTGAACAACAATAAATCACATATATTAGACTATAGAATTTAGGCTTTGACTCCCTGAAGTCCAGATGGAACCATGGAGGAGAAGGATTGTTGCCGTTTGCAGACTCCCAGACTCACGCCGGAGCTCCCAAAAAAGTCCCAAAATTGTGAAAATTTGCAATGGTTTATGGGATGAGTAGTTCCTACACTCATCACAAAAATAATGCAGTCTTCTTTCTTTCCTTTTCTTCTTGCATTCATTTTTGCCGCAAATCAAACATTTTATGGTCATGACTACCTTGACGAACGATTGGCTTGGTTCAAGGCTTAAAACTCTTATGTAATGATTTTACAAGAAGTGAACAGTGATTCACCGTTGACTTCTTGTAAAATCATTACATAAGAGTTTTAAGCCGTGAAGATGAATGGGAAATTTACTTCCTGAACCAGAGCTGTTAAAAAAGGTTCAACAGTTTTTCTTAAAACAAGCCAAAAATGTATATCTGCCAAATGCTTTTTCCAGGCTAATGTGATAACAGTAGCCCAATTTGGCGGGAAAACCAATCTGGCAACACTGACTGAATGTCCTCACACTCTAGCCTCAACGTAAGTCAATGAGACCAACGGAAAATAGATACGAAGCCGGTATGAAATGAAATTGTTAAACTGTGATTCTGAAAAAAGTATAAATGATATCAATTATTTTTTTCGATATCTTTTGTGTTGATTTGGTAAACCTTTGAACTGAGGTTAATGGTTAAACATTGACTAAGTTAAAAGTCGGAAGTAGTTGAATTTTAAAAGTAGAAAATCTGAAAGGAAGTGTGCGATTCCAAGATAATCTGAACATTAAAAAATTGGAATGGAGTCTCTAAGTGAAAAATTGTGGAAGGAGTAGGGTCCCAAAATTTGTAGAGAATAAGAAAACCTAAGAATAGTTGAGCGCTGCAAGCAGCACTCAGCTAATTGCTGAACGAATATGACAATAAAAAAATTATTTTTCGCTAGAGAAGTTATCAAAACCCATTTTAATGCAGAATATATTTAAGCAATAGATCACCACAGCCTGGCGAAATTAAAGTCACTCTCAATTTTGTAAAAACGAGAAAGTCGGAAAAGCATTTTTTTAAACGAATACAAAAAAGTAGTCCCTCCTGGCTGCCTGCAAAGTGTACGGCGGTTGCTATGCAACACAGTGAACTGCACGATAGTAGGCTAAATTGCCGGCTAACCAAGATACCGTCTCTAGCCTTCTCTCTGAAGGACGCTAGTCAGTAGTACGTTTACATGCACAGCTTAATCCGATTAAAGCCATAGTTCGACAGTTAAAGACAATGCCCCTTAACTGTATAATGAGCACATTCCACAGCCTGTCATGATCTATTGCTTAATTCAATAACTAACCAATAAATAGTTTAGTTTATTGGTTTTTGTTAACAGGGACCATGTATAGAACAGGTTCTATACCAGGGTTAGCTAAACAGCTAATTTGCACCTGTGGTCCCTGGGCTTGCTTAATAAGTTTAAGCAAGCACTCCGATTGGTCAATTCCCATTCTCGAGTGTGTTTAAATGCCTGGTGAAAGAACGGACAAAAAGATTGTGCCTAATTACAGAAAGATATTGTTACTATAGGAACTATTTTCTGATGGAGATGAACTCTGATAATGATAATGAAGATGGTTTGTGTTATTGAATCGCAATCTTACACTCAATGGCGTTCTTGAATGTCATTATTGGTACGCAAAGCTGTCGGGGCCGTTTCAAGTAACGGCCCGACAATCCAAAACACAAGTGGAAACCAGATGGAAAAAGGTTGTAGTTGAAAACGTGACGCAGCTTTTACTTCTTCGCCACCTACAGAGTTTGTTATGGACGATCATTCATAAACCCTGTGTTATTTCCCCGTAGACATTTGACCGAGGGAACCGGGAGCTTCGGAGGCGGGACTTATTCTTCAGAGGTCTATTCGTTCTGTGTCACATGTGCCCAGATTCTCTTGGTTGTCGTTTAAGTCCTTATGAACGATGTTTTCCATCGAGGCAAAAAACCCTTTTCCAAGGAAAAGAGGTTAGGAAAGGACATAAGACCTAATTTAGTTGACTATCCAGTCGCAGCCTTCCTTCCTAGGAGCTTGGTGACAGTCCCAGTTCACGGTCCCCGGAGCAAGAAGAAGGGAAGTAGTAGAAGTTATCAATATTTTCTTAGAAAACTTTTATTGGAAGAAAACCAAACAAAATGTTTTTTCATCACACAAGACATACACCTCACTACATTCCTATCATACTGTAATATAAAATATTTCTTGCTAGAGATCTATGCAAATAGGTATTTATAATCCAGCAGTAACCATTCAAACCAGTTCAAACACCTCGTCTCTAGCAAATGTACAAATGAGTGTTGGCTAACATTGTTAACAAGTGAGGTGTTGTTTTTTTTTCATACAAGTATGGCTGCAGGGTTTAGGACTCAGTGGCAGCTACCAGTAAAGTTGTATATTGCGACCAACTGAATACCCCCAGACCTCTCCCAATTAATTTTTCTATTTAAGGTTTTATTTGAATAGGGACAGATACAAAAACATAGATAAGCGTGAAACAGTCATCTGATGTACGTATGTATCAGTGTTTTTAGCCAAAGCTAATTCACGACACTTGTCCCTAGTAATTTAGGAGAATCTATGGTGAACTATACTGGCATGTCAGGGCTCAGGAGGTACTTCCAACACGCTGTTATCGTCAGAGAGTACAGTAGAAACATGGTGCTGCACCATCCTTGGTAGAAGACCAGCTCCCCACGTAGATATAAAAGCTCATTCTAAGGTTGTGAAAACACAACCATTCGGATTTTACAGTAATTCAATATTCTTTGATATATTATTATTTTATATTACAATACATTTTTACAAAATCCTGTCACAGAATTGTACCCACTGCATCTTTATGGTTTACTAAACACCTGACTTCAGTAGTCTTCCCAAAAGCAAGTCTAATTCATTGTAAAACACTAAACATTTACAATTAATCAAAATGTGTATGTATGTAAAAAAAATATTTCCACATTTTTATACACAATTATAAAAAAAAAAAGTATATGCTATTAAAAACTCACAGATCCTTCTTTTTGTTAAATATAAAAATATATTATTTGTTAAAGGAGCTACATGTTACAAATATACTGTACTCAATCATAAAATGACCATGATATGCATCAGAGATTAAGGAAACATGTAAATCAAAGTACTGGATTTACTGAGACTACGCTGGAATCTACCCCACCTAAAAAGCCTTGTCCTCTTTCCAAGAAGACCCATGACCAGAGCCGTGATGAAAGACGTTTGACAGATGGAGACATCTTAGAAGCCGAGAAGGATTTCAAGACGGATGCCACATAAACTAGTTTATAATTTGCAAACAATAAATACAATTAATACGTATCCATTAGCGGATCACCTTACAGTGTAGGACTCGTCGTTGCTGGTCATTGTCAAAGAATAATGTAGAGCTCGGCTCGCTCTTGTGCATTCAGTGTCCTTGAACGCACAACCTGGCACTTGGCGTGAGCTTCTAGTCCGGTGGAGCAGGGGGCGGACACACCTCACTCAAATAGGATGAATTTGGACTGCACTTCTAATTTAAAAGCTTGATGTTGAGGTTACATATTGTACCTTTAGAAAGGTGCTGTAGGAATGCTTTAAGAGCTATAGTTTGAGTGCAATTTGTTACAAACGGCCTGGCCTGCTCTGTGAGAATATCTGTTTTGAGTTGATGC
This sequence comes from Micromesistius poutassou, assembly GCF_964030765.1. Lineage (NCBI taxonomy): Eukaryota > Metazoa > Chordata > Actinopteri > Gadiformes > Gadidae > Micromesistius > Micromesistius poutassou. The sequence goes on from NC_140288.1 coordinate 15,076,856, forward strand.
GCCTGCACTAGAAAGCTTCCACATCATTTCTGACCAAAAAGGTAATCTATTTCCAAGCACAGCTATGTGAATTGCAACACTTGTCAATGGTGGAGAAATGTATGGAGGAGAAGAGAAGGAGGGGACTTCTTTTGGTTGTTTAGTTTTTAAATGATGCTCTCTTCAGCTCACTCTTGTTGCAACTCACATAATACCTACTGCACCTTCAAACAAAAAACAATTAACAAGATTAAATGAATACTTGATACCATATTCCAAACTTCGATGTTTAACAACTTCAAATATGAAAAGTCTAGAACAACATTGCATTTTCTTTCATCATTTAAAATTGGCAAGAACAGAAAACCATTAGTATTCACATATTCTGTAAAAATATAGTCACCAATCCAACTATAATAAATAAAACTAATTTAATTAATATGTCAGAGAAAAATCACATCCCATAAAATCCCAGCTCATGTCATGAAATCACACCTCATCCAATCCGCTGCGTGATAGGAAGTCCTCGAGTGCGCTCAGTCGCTCCACCAGCCTTACATCAGCATCCTCCTCCTCATCGCCGGCCAGGCCCCCGTTGGCACGGCAACGCCTGCGAGTCACTGCTGATGAGCGCATAGATGATGTCAGCAGTGCCGTGGAGATGAGTCCACTTCCAGCTGAGAGATAAGGATGAGAGACAAAGAAGGATTTGAGAGGTCAGAGGCAGAAACATAACTATTTTGAGGGAGCTAGAGACAGAGCAATACAAAGATATAGTTAGATAGAAAGATAGTGACCGTGAGAAAGCGACAAAGAAAGATAAACAAGGGAGATAGACATATAGATAAACAGTGGATAGAGACAGAGAGATGGATAGCTACAGAGATGGAAAGAAACAGAGGTAGAGACAGAGAGAAGGTCTACACACACCTGTTCTGAGCACAACCTGATAGCCATAGTTTCTTACTAGTCTTTCTACATTTCTACAAATGTTTCGATTGCGCCGCAAGATGTTGGGAATGGTCTCTACGCTATGCCATCGATGGGTCTGGCCAATAACAACAGCTATCCCTCTGAAGCCAGGTGGTCATGTGACTTGCCTTAGCGCCATCAATACACAACCAAACCTTGGGGCTTTAACCAGCGAAGACCACACACACATATCTGGACATACTTGAAGAAGAATGTACTAATTCTTGTAACAGTTCATAGGGTTTCACCAACCTCCCTGCCAGACTTCTGTCCCTTACCCCCCGTTGTTCTTGAGGAGCTGATCATGAAGCCTTTAGTGGGTTGGGATGATCATGAAATGGCCTTGGCCTGGAGTTTTAGGAAAGAGGGGGGCGTGATATCTCCATGGTTACGTCACACGCCAACTTTACGTTGTGTAAAGGCCAATTTACACCAGGGCTGTTTTAGACACGTTTTTTTAGTCGGCTGTCAGACGTCCGACTTCAGCTAGAGATAGAATTCATTCAGACTAGTGCACTGATTCACACCGGCAGCGTTCTGCGCCCGTCTCACGGCCGACCAAAGCTTCACTTTACGCTTCACTTCTATCTTCAAGCGTTTCTGAAGCGTCTCGGTGATGACTATTATCTGATGAATCTTGAAAATATAGCGAAATAAACGGCGGTGGTGTGAATTGCTACGCCTACGTTACGCTCACATCTCTCTCTTGCCTGCGGTGTAAATTCGTCTTAACTGTTATGAGTATGATAATAAGTATGATAATATGATAATAAGCGATGTTGTATATGAAATCCCCCACACACTATAGTGTTACACTATAGGTGTCCGGGAGGCCTGACCCTCACTCGGACGCTGCTCAGACAGAGCTCCACACAAACCACGCCACTGGCACCACTTGGTCGTGTTCTCAGACTACCTCCGAAAAGGTAGTCCGACGTCACTGAAGAACGCCACCTCGCACGCCCAGCAGAGTGGAACATTCTCAAAGTGTTTTGGGGAGAAACATAGGATTTTAAACCTTTTTCTCTAAATTGGAGACTTATTTCAGTAACAGTGATAAAATGGTATAGATTACTATGTTGACGGCCTTATTTCAATAACAGTGATAAAATGGCATAGATCAGTGGTTCTCAAACTTTTTATACTGCGTACCACCTCAGAAAATATTTGTCTCCCCAAGTACCATCATTAGGAACAATGTTATAAAATATAACAAACTACAGTAGCGTAGGCCTGCGGCCCTATTCTGCTACACACAGTTCACGCCGGAGGCACATTTATAATATATTATTTATTGTCAACTGTGGTCAGCTGTACAAAGTGGTAGCACTAGAACAGACACAGAGACACACACGCACACAACAAGTGAGAACATTAAGAATAACAACTGTGTACCAACAACCTGTTTGAAAATGTAAGGCTAAATACAAATAATATTGAAAGTTGGCCAGCCCGCTGATAACTGAACTTCCATAAGCCTCAAGAGACGGGCTGCCTCTGCAAACACACTCCTGCGATGTCTGGACGCACTGAGGTCAGCTTCAGTCTCAGGTGTGGCTCAGCATCAATCCTGCTTCTGTATTTTGTTTTTATGATGGAAAGTGAAGACAAGACTTTCTCACACTGATGTGATGTGGTCAGCTGATATTGAAACAAAAATATTACAGGAAAGGCCAAACTTATTTTAAACTCCATTTTTAATGATCTCTTGGTTAATGTATTATTATGTATTATATATATTATATATTATATATTATGTTTTTTTTGTTGTTGTTGACCGTGTTTCCCACAGACCAGGTAGCAATGTCTGGTGCCCCCCTGCAGGGATGGCAACGGAGTGAGACTCTGTAGAATCTCATAATGCTTACATTATAACCAGGGGTGCACATCACTTTATAGTGAGTTACTCATGTGAGCATCAGGAGATGGTGTCCGGTACGCACTCCACACGTCGTTTTGATAATGATGAAGGAGATTCCACCGCGGGTGGAGTTGTTGACGGGGGGGGGGTCCAGTCCGTCACTGCCACTGAGCGATAGGATGTCTCACAGTAACGGATGTTGCGATCAGCTGATTTTGCGCAGTTCTCCAGTGTGCACGCGGTGCGCGGTGCACGGTGCACAGCGCTCCGGCTCCGTTTGCCTTTTTTTGCGCAGGTGGGGAAATGCAGAAGTAGTACAAGATACACGTGTAGTTTTGTTTTGATGACCTGACGGTGAGTTACGCACAAGTGCCGTACCAGTTATGTGCACCCCTGATTATAACCGCGGGTGGAATTGTTGACGGGGGGTGGAGACAGCCGCAGCAATTTAGCACTCGTCCGAAGCAATGAGAGATCTAACGAGTATTTTTCTTTTTTTGGCGTGGCATTTGTTGCGTTAGAGCGTGAGATATTTATACTTAAAAATCGTGTTAAAATATAAATTAATAAAAAAAGCTAATCAATCTGTGGCACTCGTTGTTGAATCCGTGGCGCTGCTCCACACATTGGTCTATGTATGGGAAACACTGCTGTATGTATGTATGTATGTATGTATGTATGTATGTATGTATGTATGTATGTATGTATGTACAGTATGTATGTATGTATGTATGTATGTATGTATGTATGTATGTAGTAATGAATGATTTTTTGGAAACTCTTTTGCGTACCACTTAATAGCGCATCACGTACCACCAGTGGTACGCGTACCATAGTTTGAGAACCGCTGGCATAGATTACTATGTTGGTCTTATGATATAAGACCAATGACCATGTTTATAGCAAACAACAGTAACTGAAAGATAAGATAATCAAAGTTCCAATTTGTTTATGTTGACATGAAAGGTCACTGCTGAAGGAATACGGCACTTTACAATGGACACCATTCTGGTTTAGCTCTCTTCACTTTTTAAAAAGTAAGCCTATAAATAAGTGCAAGTCTGGTGTGTAGTGCGAGTTCTTTATTATAAATGTTTAATGAGTAAAACCAACCCAGAGTACAACTCACTCAGGCGCTATTGTGGATGACGGATAGCCAAGGAAAATACACCACTACCTGTTCTGTTCGTATGTATCAAATAACAAACCTGTTATTATAAGAAGATCGACTATTATATATATATATATATTGACATCTTTTGGCCATGTTTAGACATTGAATTGGCGGCCAAAGCATTGGTCATTAAAACCCCATCCAACACCTCTTATTTCTACGGCCACAATGGACTATTGAGAGCCATGGAAAACTAAACCCTTGGGAGAACCCCAGAACATTTGATTAATATTATTATTACATTATTATAACAACCTGCTCATTTAAAGTCCACTCTGTCAGGTTCTGGAAAGTAGATGTCAAAGTGCTACAAAAGGATTTGAATAAGGATTTTATATCCGGATACAAGACTAACACAGTATCATTTGGTTACTTGAATATTTGTACAAAATATTGTATAGAGATAGATAAATAGATAGAAGACAGAAAGACCGTGAAAGAGAGGGAGAGGTAGGAGGTTAGGCTGACAGATGGGAGGTCTCACCCGGTCCCAGGCGACGTCTTCTCGGCCTGGGGGCGTGGCTAAAGTCCAAGAGGCGTGGCCTCTTCTGGTGCGCCATGCAGAGGACACGCCCCCCCCGCTCCCGCGGCTCCTCGAATATCGTCTCCAAACTGAGATTAAATAACATAATGTGTTAGAAATGTTTAATATAATAGTCTCCAAGCTGAGATTAAATAACATAATAATGTGTTAGAAATGTTTAATATAATAGTCTCCAAGCTGAGATTAAATAACATAATAATGTGTTAGAAATGTTTAATATAATAGTCTCCAAGCTAAGATTAAATAACATAATAATGTGTTAGAAATGTTTAATACAAGTCTCCAAGCTAAGATTCAATAATAATATATAATAAATATGTATTATAAATGTTTAATATAATAGTCTCCAAGCCAGAATAAAAATATAATATGAATAATACCAATATTAATAACAGTATAATTAAATTCTATGTTATAAAAAATATAAAATGTTTAGTATAATATAGTCTCCAAGCTATGATAAAATAATAATAATATTAAATATAGTTGCACACAATGATAACAGGCAGGCATGGTGAGCATGGCCTAATGCATCATATTAGACATCATTTGATTTTGTGTTGTGTCCCGCAATATGTTTGGTTCAACAGCAGACCCCTTGCACAGAGGTGAGCAGCATTTTACGCTATAGGCAATGCACAGGCTCAACCACAGAGCCACATGCAGGTGTCCCCCAGCAGGGGCAGAACTGACTCTAATTGGAGGAGTCTTCCATACTTTGCAAAAGGGTGAGCTTGGTAAGCATCATTACATGGCATTGGTATGCCACTAGAGCAGGTTTACAGGTTCAAGCAGCCTCACTGGTCTGGAGTCAGACTGATTACTGTATTTCTGGAAAATAAAGCCTTGGATGGTATTCAGATTTTATGAACCAAAACTGCGGCTTATAGGTTAGACACAAGGAACACAAAGGAAAAAGGTCTGTGCAGTTTTCAGTGATTTTCGTTGGAATGATTAAACATGAAGTTCCTAATGCCATCACGATCTAAAGCTCATTCCCATTAGAGGTTTGCCAGTAAGAGATAACCTCATAAAGAAATAATAATAATAAGTTTATTTCACTTTATAATGGACTAATAAACAAGGAAGACTATTTTCCACAATGTGCTCTCAGTCCATGAATGATAATTCAAAGCCTCTGACTGAAATTAATTGCTAGCAAAAAAAGATGCCTTATTTTCTAAATCGGTCAAAAAGTTTTAAAATCTTTAATCGGCATTCTCTCCAACTAATGACTACTGGACTCTCTGTCCTCTCACCTTTCAGCAAAGGATTCAAATTTGTGTTCACTTGTACGAGATGTAACCAAACTGTCTCCCTTTGCAAACATGCATTAAGAAACTATGGTTTCTTATTTCTTTCTTTTCATATATATATTCCTACCTACAAACTAATAACCGAATATTCGGGCTCGATCAAATATTACTAATCATAATATTCAATAGAAATGTTATTATAAAAAATAAAATTATAATAATCATAGCGAAATGATAATATAATTAGAAAATAATAGTATAAAATCATAATTACATAATACAATTGTAAAACAAATAAGATATAATACAAAATGGGGCTTTATTAAGATGCGAGGACAGAACACAGCAGGAGGGCCTGTGAGCGCTCCTGCCTCCAGAGGCCCCGCTGGCGGTCGTGGTTGGTGTAGATGAGCGTGTACCTGTTGTTGCTAGGTGACCGGTAGTTCTGATTGGTGTAAATCTCCTCCAGGCTAAACTCTTTCTTCTTTAGTCTGAAGAGGAATAGAAAAATAATCACTCTCCACCACTGGCTGGTCAGAAAAGGTCCCTAGGGCACCGGCCCCTGACCTCACCATGTAACACCAACATTTTATAACTTATTTCAAATAATTATATTTAGTCAGTGCCCCCTGAAACTCTAGGCTAACTACCCCCCAGGGCAGTGCCCTACGGGCAGAAAAGGTTCGTAAGTCAAGTAGCCCTTCGTACGACTCAGTACCCTTGAAGTAGCTCTCGGGTTCAAAAAGGTTGGAGACCCCTGCTCTAACCACTAGAGTCCTCTAACCACTAGAGTCCTCTAACCACTAGGGTCCTCTAACCACTAGAGTCCTCTAACCACTAGGGTCCTCTAACCACTAGGGTCCTCTAACCACTAGAGTCCTCTAACCTCTAGAGTCCTCTAACCACTAGGGTCCTCTAACCACTAGAGTCCTCTAACCACTAGGGTCCTCTAACCACTAGGGTCCTATAACCACTAGGGTCCTCTAACCTCTAGGGTCCTCTAACCACTAGGGTCCTCTAACCTCTAGGGTCCTCTAACCACTAGGGTCCTCTAACCACTAGGATCCTCTAACCACTAGAGTCCTATAACCTCTAGGGTCCTCTAACCACTAGGGTCCTCTAACCACTAGGGTCCTCTAACCACTAGGGTCCTCTAACCACTAGGGTCCTATAACCACTAGGGTCCTCTAACCTCTAGGGTCCTCTAACCACTAGGGTCCTCTAACCTCTAGGGTCCTCTAACCACTAGGGTCCTATAACCACTAGGGTCCTCTAACCTCTAGGGTCCTCTAACCACTAGGGTCCTCTAACCTCTAGGGTCCTCTAACCACTAGGGTCCTCTAACCACTAGGGTCCTCTAACCACTAGAGTCCTCTAACCACTAGGGTCCTCTAACCACTAGGGTCCTATAACCACTAGGGTCCTCTAACCTCTAGGGTCCTCTAACCACTAGGGTCCTCTAACCTCTAGGGTCCTCTAACCACTAGGGTCCTCTAACCTCTAGGGTCCTCTAACCACTAGGGTCCTCTAACCTCTAGGGTCCTCTAACCACTAGGGTCCTCTAACCACTAGGGTCCTCTAACCACTAGGGTCCTCTAACCACTAGGGTCCTCTAACCACTAGGGTCCTCTAACCACTAGGATCCTCTAACCACTAGAGTCCTATAACCTCTAGGGTCCTCTAACCACTAGGGTCCTATAACCACTAGAGTCCTCTAACCACTAGAGTCCTCTAACCACTAGAGTCCTCTAACCACTAGGGTCCTCTAACCACTAGGGTCCTCTAACCACTAGAGTCCTCTAACCACTAGGGTCCTCTAACCACTAGAGTCCTCTAACCTCTAGGGTCCTCTAACCACTAGGGTCCTCTAACCACTAGAGTCCTATAACCTCTAGGGTCCTCTAACCACTAGGGTCCTCTAACCACTAGGGTCCTATAACCACTAGAGTCCTCTAACCACTAGGGTCCTCTAACCACTAGGGTCCTATAACCACTAGGGTCCTCTAACCACTAGAGTCCTCTAACCACTAGGGTCCTCTAACCACTAGGGTCCTCTTACCTCTAGGGTTTAGGAGGCCTCTATAACCTTTAGGGGGTCTTACCTCTTGGGTCGGGGGAGGCCCATGGGCGTCAGCTCAGCATCTCGCTTAGGCATCGACTTCCTGATCGGGATTTCAGATACACGCTTCACCTGGACCTGCAAATGAACTATATTATAAATATACAGTATCTCACAGAAGTGAGTACACCCCTCACATTTTTGTAAATATTTTATTAAATCTATGCATGGGAAATGAAGAAATGACCGTAACCCTAACCATACAATGTAAAGTAGTCAGTGTACAACTTGTATAACAGTGTAAATGTACTGTCCCCTCAAAATAACTCAACACAAAGCCATTAATGTCTAAACCACTGGCACCAAAAGTGAGTACACCCCACTCTTTCAAGTGAAAATGTCCAAATTGGGCCCAAAGTGTCAATATTTTGTGTGGCCACCATTATTTGCCAGCACTGCCTTCACACCAACCTGTGAAGCTCCGGTGAACTCCATGCCCAAGAGGGTTAAGGCAGTGCTAGAAAATAATGGTGGCCAAACAAAATATTGACACTTTGGGCCCAATTTGGACAATTTCACTTTCATTTTGAGGGGACAGTACATTTACACTGTTACTGTACTGTTACTGTACAATGAATAGATTTAATAAAAATATTTATATTTATATATTTTATATTAAATATGTGAGGGGTGTACTCACTTCTGTGAGATACTGTATATTTAAGCAATAGATCACGACAGGCTGTGGTATGTTCTCATTATACCACAGTTAAGGGGCGTTGTCCGTCCCGACGCGCAGTGGAGGGACGGCGACCCCCTTCACTGTGGTATAATGACCGTATATCACTGACTGAAGTGATCTATTGCTTTTATAAAAAACGGTTACGTAAGTATGGCGAAATGAAAGTCATAGACACCCTCAATTCAGAAAAGCATTTTTTTTAACAAATACAAAAAAGTAGTCCCTCCTGGCTGCCTGCAAAGTGTACGGCGGTTGCTATGCAACACACTGTAGCATCCTTCACAGAGAAGGCTAGAGACGGTAGCTTGGTTCGCCGGCAATTTAGCCTACTATCGAGTTCACTCACCGTGTGCCTATTGCTGTACAACATTTCCACCCTCTCCAGCAATCAACATATTTTTAGGCTTCAGTGAACTATGCTATTGCTTTTATATATAAATAAACAGTTCAAGTTAGGCACAGAGTGATACTGAACTGTAAACTGAACGGGCGTCATAACTGTGTGTATATGCGCAATATGCAACAGTTGGGAACCAATCAGATTGATTTAAGCCGCTTGATTTAAGCCAACCGTTTTATAAAGGCATATAACACATACATAAATATATATGTACAGTGCACACACACACACACACACACACACACACACACACACACACACACACACACACACACACACACACACACACACACACACACACACACACACACACACACACACACACACACACACACACACACACACCTCGCAATTTGAATTTACTCAGCGAGTCACTCTGTGATTGAGCAATACACTCGACTCTAGTGACGTTTACGAATCAGTATTTTGTAAGCCTACGTGTCAGAGCCATGAGTCGACAAATCAATTGATTATCTTTTATTTTTTTGGCCCCGTGACTGCAGCAGTTGCGGCGCTCGAAGGATCTGCGCTTTCCTTTAAGACAGCGGCCCACCCATCATATTTCAAAGGATGCGCTCAGGAGCTCACCAATAATGCATTTTTTTATGAAGTCGATAGAAATGATGATGAACAAAATATCGGAGAGCATAGAGCAGGATTGTGAACGTTTACATTGTCTCATGTCAATTTACAATTGACAAAATGTGTTGGTTGACTCATTTTTATTAGGATATTGATGCTGTGCGCCTACTCTTTGCAACAGAATTTGTTTAAGACATGAAACCATTTAATTTGTTGGACGCGTTGTCATGCACGCAGCCACTCTGTCAGCTATGCCCCAATCGTCAACGGCGGCTTGCAGGACGTTGGCCATGTATTCCACCATGTGCCTCTCTGGCATTGAGCGGGTCTACAGAATCGCACTTTGCACAACCCAGTCAGTAAAAAAGTGAACGTCATGTACGACTCCGTAGTCAACACTGTCCAAGCATCGGTAGTGATTGCAACTTTCTCCGCTAAGGACAGGATCTCACGGAGGGAGCCTGCTGCTTTGCTGTACATTCTCTCCAGCCGCACAGTCAGAGTTTGACGACATGGCACGGTGTAATCGGGCTCGAGAAATGCGATCAGATCACCGAACCCCTTCGCCTCGACTATGCTTATGAGCAGCATATCTCCTGCTATAATTTTTAATTGATTATTTTGAAAAAAAATACAGGTGTAGCAACGTTTTGAACAGGACCGTTTATACATATATATATATAAAAAAAATATATATATATATAAAAAACTATTTTCCGATTTCTATTTTTAGAGTCGACTTGAGCACGAGTCGAGAATCAATCACATTTTTAACATCCCTACTTGACTCCCCGATTGCTCAGAACATTAACCAATGACATCGGTGGTATCTCATATAGGCGGGGCAAAAGCGTTGCAGTTTTACCGACCGGAGACCGGCAAGAGTCTTCTCTATTGGTTAGCTCCGCTGGTCTGGATACGTCACCCCTTGTATTCTTCTGATTGGTCGTAGTGTTATCCAATTGCGTGCAGTGATATTTTCAAATGCATGCTTGGTGCCGCCCCTCGAGTTGGGCCGTTTTCATTGCTTGTTGCCAGACCCTACAGCTCTCTAGATGTGGGTCTGGATTTCCAGGCTATCAATTTGTATTAAATCGCGTTAAAATAAGATTGCGTTAACGCGTAATTAGTTAACTTGCCCTGCACTAATAAATATATTTGGACAGCACACACACACACACACACACACACACACACACACACACACACACACACACACACACACACACACACACACACACACACACACACACACACACACACACACACACACACACGTATCAATACATATGGACAGTAAACACACCTGTCCAGTCTTCCTCTGGCGCTCTGTGGCAGAGGGAGCAGGCGGTTGGCTGGCGGCCGTGCTGCTGGCCGCTCCGTTGGCCAATGAGCCGTGAGCCCCGCCTCTCTTCAGCCGACGGGCACCTCTGGGGAGGGACCTGGAACCATAACAACGCTACTGTCACGTTTGACTGTTTTACTACACATTTAAACACATGTTCTGTTCATTAGACATGTGACCGACCTTACAAAGCTGCACTTGGGTGCCGAAGGTTTCCCATAACTAGAAAGATCGGAAATAAATCAAACACATGATGAATACAGACATGAATAACAAGGTCATTCATAAAGACACGCAGAGAGACAGACACGCAGAGAGACAGACACGCAGAGAGACAGACACGCAGAGAGACAAACACGCAGAGAGACAGACACGCAGAGAGACAGACAGTACCTGTGGTCGTTCCCCAGACCGGGCGGAGCCGTCCAGTCTCTCAGCGGGTGGTCTGGAGGCCATTGGCCCGCTGACGCTAGGAGACACATTCTGGCTGTCTCTATGGCAACGGGCGAGAGGTGGACAAGAGCGTGAAGAGGGCGGAGCCAAAGGCCTGTCGTCATGGAGACATGAGGCGAGTTGATTGGCAGGGTGGTTAGTGATCGACCCTGCGGTGAGCGCAGGGAAAAGAAGCAGGATCCTGATTGGCCGGCGAGGAAGCTTGACCAGAACAAACAGGAGATGGGAGGCCCTGATTGGCTGGTAGATGGCGTAGAGGTCTCAGATTGGCAAGGAGGTGGTGTGGAGTGGCTTACTGAATGGCTGCTCAAGAGGTTTTGTGATGATTTGTCAGACTGTGCCCTGGGCTTCTTTATTTGGACCAATGAGAGTCCAGCAGGAGGACAACGGTCTACTGGACAAGTTTGGCATACTGGATAATCTCCAACAAACAGGATGTGATGAGTGGCACCGTTGGGCCATGATTGGCCAGGGACAAGGGAGCTTACTGATTTGCCTAAGCAGTGCGAGAGGGGAAGCTGTGATTGGCCGCATGGCAACAGCATATTATTTGATTGATGGAGAGGTGGAATAGAACACTGTGATTGGACGACGGTCGCATTGGACGTGACCACTGAAGCAGCGGGACAGGAATTGGGAACGTCCCTGCAGAATCTTCTCTTCTTAAATCCTTTTAGCTCCGCCCACCGTCCTAAAGACACGCCTCCTTTTTCTCCTGACATAGGCTGGCTGCCATCACCAGCAGTCTTTTTCAAATTTAAATGTCCACCGTTCAATGACCACTTCCTTTTTCCTTTAGCGGGCGACTCCCCTTCCAGCACAGTGAGTTTAAGCTCCTCCCCCATGGTGCTGGAACCTGGTCTCTGAGTCATCTGAGCATCCGTTGCTAGGGGCGACCTGCAGGCCAGGAGGGATGAACACCCCACTGCTAGGTGGGGCCTTCCCGTCGCTAGTGAGGGCGTTCCTGTTGTTAGGGAGGGCAATCCAGGTGCTAAAAAGGGCATTCCCGTTGCTACGGGCGACCTACAGTTCAGGTTGGAAGGCATTACCGTTGCTAGGGAGGGTGTTCCTGTGGTAAGGGGCAATGTACAAGTCATGTGGGAGGGCATTCCCATTGCTAGGGTTTGCGTTACTGTTGCTAGGGGCAATGCACGGGTCAGGTGGGAAGGTGCTCCTGTTGCTAAGGAGGGTGTTACTGTTGCTGGGGGCAAAGTAGAGGTCAGGTTGGAGGGCATTCCCGATGTTAGGGAGGGCGTTGCTGTTTCTCGGGGCGTCCTGCAGGTCAGGAGGGAGGGCGTTGGTTTTAATAGAGGCGACACACAGGTCCTGTTGGAGGAGGCGGGGGGTTTGGTCTCTGTGCATGGCGCCGCCCCTTTGGACAGAACACACAGAAAAAGGACATCAACGTTACAGTGCTAGTGAACATGAAGTCACGTTTTTGGTGGTTTTAAACATTTAATACGTCTCCTATGATCTTCAACATTTTGAGTTTATTTTCATCTTCTTCATCATCTGTGCAAGGTGGGAGCGAAGCCTATGCAGTCTTGTACAGAGTTCCACGCCTATAAACATAATAATCTATGCTATTTTGTCACTGTTAATAATAATAGCGCAATGCAGAACAGTGCTTTTTTCTGTGGCATCACATCACAAAAAAGTATGCCAACACTTAGAGGATACACCAATGCCACGGTGCGTGGGGATAAGGGGGGGGTGGTGGTCCGAGCAGCAGCTGAGCCTCTCAGAAACGTATGCAGAACACATAGTACAACATTAGGGTGTATGGCAAATCTTATAATGCTCCTACTTAATGACACAAACTAGCCAAAATGAAGTTATCCTTAAGTTGCTGTGAGCCATAACCATGTGGATAACACATGGTTGTGTGAAATCCACATGGTTGTGTGTTATCCACATGGTTGTGTGATATCTACATGGTTGTATGTTATCCACACCTCCCCCCTCCTTCCTAGAACTCCTAGCCCAAAACACATTATTAAATGTCAAGCTGTAACAGCTTAACTTTACCGTATGGCCAATAAAAGAAAGCAAAACAACACGGACAAAGATGTCACGTCAAAACTACATCCGCAGCGCCACTGTGCAATTCATCTCCAATCACACACCCGCCGGTGAAACAGAGAGGAGATAAGCTTATGCTCCATCCTTTTCCCAAACATTAGTTGATTCAAATATACTGGAGTTTTGCGTTTTAATCCAGGTGTAAAATAGTGAAGCGATGGCGGTTTGAGGAAGAGGGGGATCATGATGTGCATACATGTCTTCATGTTTTGGAGGTTGTTTCCCTGTTAGAATGGGCAACCTCTTTGGGAGAAAGTTGGTCAACAAAACACAATTGTTGGGATACAACTGCACACCTTCATGTTATCAAAAGCAACCTATTTTCCCGTAGCGCAGTGCAAGTAAACATTGGCTTGGAGTTGGGCTGAGCGATTAATCAAATTCAAACCGACATTGCGATGTAATAGAGAGCGATTGCAAATCGCAAAGGCTGCGATTAAGAAGAAATATATACAGTATATATTATTTTTTTAGGATTTGTTACTGTTACTGACTAGAGATCAGTAAGATTTGTATTTATTTTTCCTTTATGTTTCAATAGTTAGATAAAGATGTTATAATATCAACTCATGCATCAATTCATCTCAACACATAGGCCTGCAAAGGAAAGAACAGTTTATATGTTGACTGCTTCCAATGTTGTGTTGGTCATACTATAGAATGATTTAATGCTTGTTTAGTGAATAATACAGGACATGAGGAACTTCAAAAAGAAAAATCGCAGACTAAATCACTTTGATGTGAGCTACACACAAAGCTCTCAAGGAGACGGTGACGGGTTTATTCCGTGCTGGCCACTAAACAATGTGCACGGCAGAACAAGCCTCTCGGATCAGGAGCGACACAGCTTGTTTAATCAAAGTATTGGCAAAAATGGCCAATTAGACTTTTTTTGCAGTGATTCTGGCGCAAAGGTAACATGTAATTTCAACGAAATAACAACAGAGGCGTATAACAATGCTACCATTTTTCTACAAAGTGAGCAGTTTCTGTTGTTTACAAAACAGACACTGATCCGGCAACTTGACAGCATCCATGATTGAAAGGGGCTCATATCCCTCTATCCATATCCCTCTATCGACCCCATATGCCTTTACCTGACCCTCCATATCTCTGTCACTATAGTCCTTCCGCAAAGCTCCATTCATCTCTGTGCCTTTATCCATCCCTCCATATCTTTCTGTCCCTCAATACCTCTTTCCCTTGATACATCTCTATATGTCCCCCCATATCGCTCTATATCTGTCCCTAAATATCTCCATCTGTCCCTTGATACATCTCTATATGTCCCCCCATATCTGTCCCTCCATATATTCCTCCTCCCATCTATCTCCATCCAGCTATATTCTTTGATACATAGAGAACTACGTATATATCTATCCCTCCCTCCATCTTTCTATCACCTCCTCCATCTCTCTATTCCACTATTGTTGAATAGAGTTGTGTGTTCATTCCACCAACTTCATAATTCATGACGAAAATACATTGAAAAAAGTTTACATTTTCATATCTGAAAATGTAGAGCTCTGCGAGCATTGTGCACAAACTACCTTCTAGGTTAGACAACATGGGACCTGCAGGCACCACCTGGTCGCCCTCAGGGACCACCTGGTCAGGGACCAGGGTCCACCTGGTCAGGGACCACCTGGTCGCCCCCAAGGACCACCTGGTCGCCCCCAAGGACCACCTGGTCGCCCCCAGGAACCACCTGGTCAGGGACCACCTGGTCGCCCCCAGGGTCCACCTGGTCAGGGACCAGGGACCACCTGGTCACCCCCAGGGTCCACCTGGTCACCCCCAGGGTCCACCTGGTCAGGGACCACCTGGTCAGGGACCAGGGTCCACCTGGTCAGGGACCACCTGGTCAGGGACCAGGGTCCACCTGGTCAGGGACCACCTGGTCGCCTCAGGGACCAAGATCGCACAAGTCAGCTCTGTCTAGAATTTGTAATTATTTGTGTTGATGTACTTTTTTTTAAAATCATAACCCGTGCATTGATGTAGATTTAATGGCAATGTCAATATTGCGCACTGCCAGCGCTCTTCACAAACGCCCCAATTATGTATATTACGGTTAATATTCCAGAGACAAGTTGCACTGCTTCAAATTTCCAATAGCACGTAAATGCCGCATGGACCGGTCGCTTTCGGCTCCACTTATTGGTTCATGTCCGGAATGGTTAGGCCAGAGCTTGAGTGTAAAAGATACGGTTACCGCAGAGCTTCAGTGTAAAAGACGAAGTTCGCGGGGACTTAAAATTATGACAAAATTAAAAGGATGGTTCTATAAAATTGTACAGCAGCACACCAAGAGTAAACACACAGGAGCTATTCTAAGACGACCACCGCAGAGGGGAAAAACATTTAAACTTTCTAAAAAATAATTTGGAATTCTCTCCGACAACACATTTCGTTCTCCTCACCTTTAGTTCTGCTCCTCCTGGCCCTGCCCCCTGACGCGGCCCCGCCCTCATCCAGCATAATCCCGCCCCTTTGCATGACGAGCAGAGGCAGGTGGAGCCACAAGCGCTCCAGCCCCGCCTCCACCGCAGCCAGACGGAGACAGAGCGGCGCCAGCGCCTCCTTCAGGAGACTGAGGGGGAGGAGCTGCTGCTCCCCCCGCCCCCTGTCCTGGAGGGGCGGCCCGGTGGAGTTTGGGGGCGTGACTCCCAGATCGTTCTCGTGCTGATGACTGACATCGTCACAGTGAGGACGAGCGTCGTTGTCATGGTGATGACCCGCATCGTTGTCATGGTGATGACCCACATTGTTGTCACGGTGATGACCCACATTGTTGTCATGGTGATGACCCACATCGTCACGGTGATGACCGACGCAGTCCTCACGGTGGTGAATGACTTCCTCGACGTAAAGGTGACGACCGGCATTGTCGTCGTCGTCACGTTGAGTGACATCACAGTCCCTGACCACCCAGGGGGCTCTGAGGTCCCATCCATGACCCGGAGAGGAGAGGGGGGGGGCAGGGAGGGGGGGGGCGCCGTCCATCTGGGGGGTCGGTGGAGTGAGCATGACAGACACTGGAGAGAGAGAGAATAGATTAGTATAATACTAAAACTCTACTCAATACAAACATCTATACTATAACCTCTCTTTCTCATAGAGTATTTACTGTAGCTAACCTAAAATAACAGTCTTCAGTATTTACTCAAGTCATTCTCAGATTTACTTTAAATAACTGATAACTCTGTAAGTAACTGTTAAACTGAATTACTGTGTCCAAGTATTCACTGTTAAAAATGGAACAACTGTCTCTCTCAGATTGTACTGGTCATAATTGAATCACTATCTCTCAGAATGTACTGGTAATAACTTATCTCTCAGGATGTACTGGTAATAACTTATCTCTCAGGATGTACTGGTAATAACTTATCTCTCAGAATGTACTGGTAATAACTTAACTCTCAGAATGTACTGGTAATAACTTAACTCTCAGGATGTACTGGTAATAACTTAACTCTCAGGATGTACTGGTAATAACTTAACTCTCAGAATGTACTGGTAATAACTTAACTCTCAGAATGTAATAACTTAATAACGGTCTCTCTCAGGATGTACTAGTATTTACTTAATAACTGTCTCTCAGAATGTACTGGTATTAAATTAAATGTCCCTCAGTATTTAGTGTAAAAAGCATAACTCGGGTTTTGCCTCGGTATTAATTGTACTAACATCGTTTCATATGTTGATATTAGAAGTTAGTGTCTCACTATAATGAACCATCCTAATAACGATGTAGCTAAAGGTAGCATGATGCTAGTGCCCTGTATTTCTATGGTTAGCCGCTAGCTAGCCGACCGGCTAATCCAAACTAAACGCTTACCGCGGTTTCTTCCCGGTTTTACGGAGACGTCCATCCGCTCGGGCGCGTGCTCATGTTTGATTTGAAACAATAAGTCAACAACAAGCTGCGGTTTAGTCCCAAGACAACGAGCCACCTCTCCGGCTATCCGACTAGCTACGCATGGTGCATTCGAGTCGTGCGGGATGGAAGCAACGCAGCCAGTTTGTCCAGATCGGGCCAGATTTCCCGCCCAATCTGGCAACACTGGCTGAGTTACGCTGCGGCCAGTGTTGCCAGATCGGGCTGGAAATCTGGCAACACTGACAGCGGAAGCACCGCGGAGGAGTTCGCATGGTGCAGTCGAGTCCTGTGGGACGGAAGCGATGCGGCGGCGGAACCACGAAGGAGGTCCAATCCTTCCTCCAATCCAATCCTTATTTTAGGATGGTGGGAGGAGAGTGGATTATCAAGACGTTTCAATTGATGTGTACTGAACGCAACCCTTCGGTTGACCGGAGTTGTCTATGAAGTTGGTGTTCTTTATCCCTTATGTATTATCCGTGTAGTCCGATACATCCATGATGGATTAATAATGAAATATCTTATAATAATTATCGGAGCTTTGGGGAAGAAACCAGAATGCTCGTTTTTATTAATTACGAGTTGGATGTTGGCGTGTACAGTATTTTAAAGTCTGAAGATTGATTAGGGTCACACCTGTATAACGTGGACATCAGAGGGCGTTATGACAGCAGGGATAAAATACTAATTTAACCTCGCCGTCTGGCTTCTACTGAAGCGCAATGCGTTGAGAAAATAATTCATGCTGTTTTTCTGAGTTAACTACCTCAGACTTCTGAGATACGGTAATACCGAAATATCATAAAGTTAGCGTGGGCCGTAACCATGGGGATAACACGCCCCCCTCTTTCCTAAAACTAAACGCAGAATCTCTTGGCTTTGAGGTTTCTCGTTCATTCAGAAAAACAGCACAAATCAAATTTTCCATGAAAACTTCACAGAATTCTGGAGGTAGTTGAGTCGTTAATTAAGAATAACCGCAGAATTGATGTTCCTTAAAGGCTCTGTGGCCCCGTAAGGTGCATCACACCAAAAGTAAAGAGAACTTGGCTCACACAATACACCTTCATTTTGAATATACAGAAAGTTAAAAAAAAATACGATTTATTTTTTTTCATTCATAGAGGCATACAAACCCAAGCCCAGGACTTTTGTAAAACTTTAATCAGAGAGCTCATTTTTACACCTTAACAAAATAATCGTTCAGACAGTAAACATTAAAATGAGCCTTGATTTCCTCCACAACATCCAAACTTAAAAAATTATTTAAAAAAAATGAACTATTAAAGTCTAATCGAGCCATAGCGGGCGGAGGAAATGGTTGAAATAGTCAACAGAACAGTCCAGTGGATGATGTTCTCCATCAGAACAGTCCAGTGGATGATGTTCTCCATCAGAAATCCAAAAGGAAGCCAGGGGCCCTTGATTTCTACATGGCACAGATTCTGTTTATTTTTTTTAAACAATCACTTAATTCATTTTCAGGAATATTTGTATGTGTACGGACAAAAAGAGAAAACTAACCTGGATCAAAAACATTGTGAATATATACAGAGTTCTACATAGAACTGTATATATACATAGAGTATATACAGAGTTCTGTTTCACAGGGGCACTGGTAAAGTTGTTTTTCATTTCTGCATGTTAAACAACTACATGTTGGACACATTGATGCCCTTTCTCTTTGATAGGAAAACAAAAGGTGGGCCATGAAGCTTGGGGTGCTTTAGGTCAAAAACCTCCAACCAAACGAATACTTTGAGAATATCCTGATATTAATATCACATCAATATTAATATCTCTGAATAAGATTAACATGGGGATGTTATGATCTCTATATAATATTAAAATCAGGATATTCCTTTGATAACTACAATATTATTTTTCATAGCATATTGTGAAGCGTATTCCATCCACACCAAACAGACCAACCGACCAGCCGTCTGACTGCCTTTGAATGTTACTCGTTACCGTCGGTAACGGCTGCTGGCTCCGCCCCGCTCCTTGTCGCGCTCACGCTCACGAGGTCGTTCGCGGTCACGTGACCGCTCGCCGCGGCGCGCGGAGGGGGCAGAGGCCCCGCCCTCCCCGCCCCCACTACGAGGCACGCGGTCCGACCGCTGCCGACGGCTGCTCACCACGGCCTGCGTCCTCCGCAGGAAGTCATCCACACGCATGTCATAGTCGTGCTGAGGGAGAGAGACATAGGGTTAGAGTTAGAGAGAGACATAGGGTTAGAGTTAGAGAGAGAGAGACATAGGGTTAGAGTTAGAGAGAGAGAGAGACATAGGGTTAGAGTTAGAGAGAGAGAGAGACATAGGGTTAGAGTTAGAGAGAGACATAGGGTTAGAGTTAGAGAGAGAGACATAGGGTTAGAGTTAGAGAGAGAGTTAGAGTTAGAGAGAGACATAGGGTTAGAGTTAGAGAGAGACATAGGGTTAGAGTTAGAGAGAGAGTTAGAGTTAGAGAGAGACATAGGGTTAGAGTTAGAGAGAGAGTTAGAGTTAGAGAGAGACATAGGGTTAGAGTTAGAGAGAGACATAGGGTTAGAGTTAGAGAGAGAGTTAGAGTTAGAGAGAGACATAGGGTTAGAGTTAGAGAGAGACATAGGGTTAGAGTTAGAGAGAGACATAGGGTTAGAGTTAAAGAGACATAGGGTTAGAGTTAGAGAGAGACATAGGGTTAGAGTTAGAGTTAGAGAGAGACATAGGGTTAGAGTTAGAGAGAGACATAGGGTTAGAGTTAGAGAGAGAGACATAGGGTTTGAGTTAGAGAGAGACAGAGTTAGAGTTAGAGAGAGGAGTTAGAGTTAGAGAGAGGAGTTAGAGAGAGAGAGACATAGGGTTAGAGTTAGAGAGAGAGACATAGGGTTAGAGTTAGAGAGAGAGAGACATAGGGTTAGAGTTAGAGAGAGAGAGACATAGGGTTAGAGTTAGAGAGAGAGAGACATAGGGTTAGAGTTAGAGAGAGAGTTAGAGTTAGAGAGAGAGTTAGGGTTAGAGTTAGAGAGAGAGAGACATAGGGTTAGAGTTAGAGAGAGAGTTAGAGTTAGAGAGAGACATAGGGTTAGAGTTAGAGAGAGAGAGACATAGGGTTAGAGTTAGAGAGAGACATAGGGTTAGAGTTAGAGAGAGAGAGACATAGGGTTAGAGTTAGAGAGAGACATAGGGTTAGAGTTAGAGAGAGAGAGACGTAGGGTTAGAGTTAGAGAGAGACATAGGGTTAGAGTTAGAGAGAGAGTTAGAGTTAGAGAGAGACATAGGGTTAGAGTTAGAGAGAGACATAGGGTTAGAGTTAGAGAGAGACATAGGGTTAGAGTTAGAGAGAGACATAGGGTTAGAGTTAGAGAGAGACATAGGGTTAGAGTTAGAGAGAGACATAGGGTTAGAGTTAGTGAGAGAAACATAGGATTAGAGTTAGTGAGAGAAACATAGGATTAGAGTTAGAGAGAGAGACATAGGGTTAGAGTTAGAGAGAGACATAGGGTTAGAGTTAGAGAGAGACATAGGGTTAGAGTTAGTGAGAGAAACATAGGGTTAGAGTTAGTGAGAGAAACATAGGATTAGAGTTAGAGAGAGAGACATAGGGTTTGAGTTAGAGAGAGAGACAGAGTTAAAAGTTAGATACATAGAGTTTGCTGCTATTTCGGGATATGGTTTGAGCCTATATTTTGGTCTTAGCATAGTCTAGCTCGTGATCTTAGCCCACCATAGCTCTTGGCTTAGTCTAGCTACTAGTCTGTGCCTAGCTCTTAGTCTTGCCTAGCTCCTGGTCTTAGCCTAGCTCCAGATCAAAGGCTAGCATAGCTCCTGGTCTTAGCCTAACCCCTGTCTTAGCCTAGCTCCTGGTCTTAGCCTATACAGAGCATTTATGAACAGGCAGTTTGGAAAAAAGCAAAGACAATAATTTCCGACTCCCAACACCCACTCCCCCTTCCCTGAAAATTAAACCCTGCCATCAGGGAGAAGAATCTGCGTGCTGTTATGCAAATCCAACCACCTTAAAGGGGTAGTTCGGAATTTTGGACATCGGACCTCATTTCCAATTGAACAGTGTGTTATTTATCATTGGAGACCTCAATCAATTCCTTCTAGTTGCAGAAATCGCTGGTGCTAGGCTAGCGCAAGTTGAGGGGAACTGCTAGCCTACAAACCAATTATAATGCAGACTATCGATGTAAATGTCTTGTGTTGATAGAATAATGTCTCCAATGATAAATAACACAATGGCTCACTTGGGAATGAGGTCCGATGTCCAAAATTCCGAACTACCCCTTATCATTTGTCCCAGCCTCCATTAAGCTAATGATAAATGTGAATTAGAATAATGTGCAATAAATAGGTTAGCACTTTAGCACATAGCACTTTAGAAGATCTAGTTTTAGTTCAGTTTTAGTTCTAGTGCAATATGCAACACAATAACACTTGCACTTTATCCCCATACTGTAGATGTATATTCAATACAGCAAAGCACAATTTAACCTACAGTCTACCAAGCTCCATGTTGTCAATGTTAAAATGTTGGTTTGTCTGTTTGTTTTTTGTTTTATTGTACTCTCTGTGTATGTTATAAAATCAACGATGCACTGTGCCCAAGACAAATTTCCCCACGGAGACAATAAAGTTGAACCTAACCTAACCTAGCTCATTGCTCACCGGGCTAGGTGCAAAGGGGCGCGGTAGACGCTTTTCTCTGAATCGTGTGTCGTGGTGTGGAGGTGGGGCAAGGGGGGGGCCCTGGTGGTGGTGGGCAGAGTAGGAGGAAGAGGCAGGATGGTGGTGCATGGCGGGGGCATGGTGGTAGTACGGAGGACCGTGGTGGTGGTGGGGAGGGGGCGGGGCCTGCTCCACACTGGGATATGGTGCCTGGAGACACAAATTCATATTATAAATGTATTAATATACACACAAACATAGCACAGATATAATAGCACATATGTTAGCTACCAAGCTATAGAAAGAAGATATAGCTAGGTAGCTAGGTAAAAAGACATCAGCTGGACAGGGTGTTCGCCTATCGAGCGCCATACCTATGGAATAGTCTGTCACCTGTAATCAGGGAAGCTGACTCTGTCGAGCTATTACAAGCCAAGCTAAAAACGCACCTCTACAGCCATTTGTTTGGAACACAGGGGTGCGAAAACTAAACTGATACGATGTGAAGATCGATGTGGGTTTTTCGTGCTTTTGTTTATGCAGTTACAAAATTAGTAGCAGTCTACATTTCCACTATGCACGTTTCCCCTTCTAATTCATTATTCTGTCTGTTTTAGCGTGTTGCGCTGACTGCCACTGGACGCCTGGACTCTTGTTATGGCTAACCGGCTAGCACCCCATCATGTATGTATGTATGTATGTATGTATGTATGTATGTATGTATGTGTGTATGTATGTATGTATGTATGTATGTATGTATGTATGTATGTATGTGTGTGTGTATGTATGTATGTGTGTGTGTGTGTGTATGTATGTGTGTATGTATGTATGTATGTGTGTATGTATGTGTGTATGTATGTATGTGTGTATGTATGTATGTGTGTATGTATGTGTGTATGTATGTATGTGTGTATGTATGTATGTATGTGTGTGTGTATGTATGTATGTATGTATGTATGTATGTATGTATGTGTGTATGTATGTATGTGTGTGTGTGTATGTATGTATGTATGTATGTATGTATGTATGTGTGTATGTATGTATGTATGTATGTGTGTGTGTATGTATGTATGTATGTATGTGTGTATGTATGTATGTATGTATGTGTGTGTGTATGTATGTATGTATGTATGTATGTATGTATGTATGTATGTGTGTATGTCAATTATGGCACCCACTGCACTCCTGACCATCCCTGGAAGGAGGGATCCCCACTCTGTGTTCCTTCTCAAGAGGAAGGAGTTTTTTCTTGCCCTTATGGGGGCTTGGGTCAGGGGGATGTCCTAAATATTTGGCCTGTTAAGCCCTTTGAGACTGTAATGGTGAATAAGGGCTATACAAATAAAATTGAATTGAAGAGGTAAATTGAGATGCTAGCTAGCTATAGATTGAAGAGGTAAAAAGAGATCTTAGCTGTAGATACAAGAGGTAAACAGATGCTAGCTAGCAATGAGGTAGAGGTACCATCGTCTGCCATGTTGGTGGGGGTCCCAGATGATAGTCCCTCATGTAGTCATTATAAGACTAGAGAGAGAGAAAGAGAGAGAGACAACAACATAGATGACTCAATGTAAACATGGTCTATGAGAATAGTCTATTATAGACCATTCTGAGGTGATTGGATTTCCTTTTTCATTATTACTGGCTTTGAGATATATATTAATATACTTTCACATTTTACTGGTAGGTGTGTATATGGTATTATCTTAATTTTTAGGTCAATCACTAAGAACCTCTTCCAGTATGCAGCAGAATACAACAAATACCGATAAATGAGTGGTTTAAAAACATGAAATCTTACCCCGTTCAAAAACACATCTCTTCGTACACCAGAGAATCGTCTGTAAGAAGTACACATTACATGTTTATACAGTACATAAGACATTACATACCTTACATCAAACATTACATATATACAGTATATATCCAATTACCTACTCTACATTACATGTATATAAAGTACATACTATACATTATACATTAATGTATATACAGTACATAAGACTGTACATACTCTACATTATACATGACCTACTCTACATTACATGTATATACAGTAGATAAGACAGAGTGCATACTCTAGATTACATGTGTATACAGTACATCAGACCGTACATACGCTACGTTAAACATGACCTACTCTACATTACATACTTTACAGTGCATATCAGGGTGGGTCAGAATGATGGGGTCTTGGTTGGTGATCTGTGTTCTAGCCCTTTGTTTTAAAGTTACACAGTGGCGCTGTTAAAGAGCCTGGTGACGCAGCGCCACTGAACCCAGCATCCCGTTGTCCATCACTTAAACAAATGTTTACCTGTCAATGGGTGCGTTGCGTAGATCTTGAAGGGAACCTGTTTTTCATTAAATCAATTACTAGGAAGCAGCATGAATACATAATGCATCATTATAAAGCAGCATGAATATACATAGAACTATTATAAAATGGATGAATATTTAATACAAATAAAGTATTAAAGTGTATGAATATATAGTTATAAGGAAAAAGCATGAATATAGCATTCATAATACAAGAATGAATACCGTATATAATAATAATTATTAAAGCGTATGAATGTATAATTATTATAAAACCATATGAATATATAATGAATAATGGTTAGGAGTTGGGTTAGGGAATTCTTCCCTCAACCTTTCACCGTCACACTCCAGGGAGCCTGGGGGCAGGGCATGGGTCGGTAGCTTATTGCTCTTCCCAAGGTCATTTATGATAGCAGTGATTGAAAGTGGGTTGAGGATAGAAGGACTGCTAGAGACTGGGTCCTGGGTTATAAAGCATGGTACGGGCCAATCCATGCCCTTCTAATTCCTAAACGGTCCAGTGTGTCAAATTGAGGCAGTTAGGTATCAGATTGCAACCAACTGAATCCCCCCCACACCCTGCCCTTTCCAATAGCTGTTGTACTGGCCTGTGCTGGTCGTGTAAGGCGTTGTGTAAGGTGCTAGTAGGAACTTCCAAAATGATGTTCTTGTGTCATTTTATACTGAACACGATTGTTCTGTGAGTTTTTCTTCCCAGGTCAATAAACTGACACATCGTGGAGCTGAATGGGACTGTACCCGTACGCCGCAATTATTGTTTTGCGAAAAAGGGACTTTCAATTGAATTGCACCAGGGTTGATTTTTTACATCTTTTTAGCCTGCAAATAGATCAGTTTAACCAGCCAAACTTTGTACATGTTGTAGGATATGGCGGAGGTTACAGCCGATTTAAGTTTCCTAACACAGTGTTCTTTTTGCATCCATAGTGGTAAACTACAATGAAAGAGCTATAATTATCATAATCCCCCTCATCTGCCAACTACCATTTGTTAAACTATGTCTGTGCAGCGGTGGATGTCCACGTCTGATGGACTGTTAACCTGCTAGGACACCTCTAACGCCACTGTGTGTGCAGATGTGTGGAGCTTCATCTGTACAGCGTTTATGTCCAAGGGTGGTTAAGCCTCTTGGATACAGAGTGTTAACGCCACGGTGTGTGGCGCATTTCATATGCACCCTCGCTTATAATACGGCTACTACACAAGGACGGCACTGACAAGAATCACAAATATGTCATAGCTATTGGAATAACACGCCCCACTCCTTCCTACAACTCTTATCCTACTCTTTCCTACAACATATTTTCTTTAAGACGTGTTCTCTCTAGAGGTCTGGGCTACTGTAGAACCATTGCAGTGCAACATGGCTGCCTCCTTTGTAGAGGACCCTCTCTCAATGTAGATATTAAAGGGCTTAAACTAAGGGAACTAACAACAATTCATGGGATTATATACTAATTAAAACTTTTTTTTATAAAAAAAACTTTTATATACTTATGAAGGTTATTATTAATTCCAAGTCAATTTCACTCAATGCCACTTATTTCAACACACTGGACCGTTAATGTTGTTAAGAACGTCTAATCACTATGTACAGTTTGTAGTAGTTTGCGCCAGATGCCTATGGTCATGTATCTGTGGGAGGTGGCAGGAGGCGGAGGGGAGCAGGATAATAAAGTTTCAGCCATTAAGCCTTTCCTCCTTCATTTTATCAGGCGCTCTGTGGTAAAGGAGCAAACCATTCACCCAGAGGGGTAATGGGTCGGTAGGCGCTCTGTGGTAAAGGAGCAAACCATTCACCCAGAGGGGTAATGGGTCGGTAGGCTCTGTGGTAAAGGAGCAAACCATTCACCCAGAGGGGTAATGGGTCGGTAGGCGCTCTGTGGTAAAGGAGCAAACCATTCACCCAGAGGGGTAATGAGTCGGTAGGCTCTGTGGTAAAGGAGCAAACCATTCACCCAGAGGGGTAATGGGTCGGTAGGCTCTGTGGTAAAGGTGTTCGGGATGAGTTCAGAAAGCTAGGGGACTAGGTTAGCTGTTAGAGTAGGTGTAAACTAATTTCATGGAGGGGAATGGGTAGTTAGGTAAAGTACATTTAGGGGAAAGGTAGAAGTAGCTATAAAGTATTTTATGGATGAGTAATTAATTTGAGGTATGGATGGAGAGTTGATGTAGTTTAGGATTAGGGTGGGGGCCCAATAACAGCCTTCAGATCAAGGCAAAGGCTGAGACCTAGATCAGGGAAGCGACCTGGAGAGGTCTCTGCTACCACAGTCCGGAATGGGTCAGGGTTGGCAGTGGAAGGCTAGGAGTGAGGAGTGGAAGGCTAGGAGTGAGGAGTGGAAGGCTAGGAGTGAGGAGTGGAAGACTAGGAGTGAGGAGTGGAAGACTAGGAGTGAGGAGTGGAAGACTAGGAGTGAGGAGTGGAAGACTAGGAGTGAGGAGTGGAAGAAGACTAGCAGTGGAAGGCTAGAGGTGAGGAGGGGTAGATTAGGGGTGGTGGGTTAGGGGTGAGGAGGGGTAGGTTGGGGTGAGGAGGGGTGGGTTAGGGGTGGTAGGATATGGGTGAGGAGGGGTAAGTTAGGCGTTATGTTGACCTGGCCGCTGGTTCATCTCTTGTTCTGCCCGTGGTCGCTTCCGGCCGTGTACCTCATACTCATCCGAGCGACGCCTAGATCACACACACACACACACACATGAGTCAACAAAAACACACACACACACACACACACCAAGAGTCATCACACACACACACACACACACACACACACACACACCAAAAGTCCCCCCACACACACAAAGCGAGATCACACAGACACATCAGATGCATACATATACATCAATAGGGAATAATGTTTAACATGACATTAGCCTGCAGGTATTTCACATTTGTCATCAATTATAAAAGAATTACATTAATTATAACTATATTAAAGTGGCAACCTCGAAGAATTCTGTTTTGATCTCTTTGGCGAGAATCTGAAATTTCCCCAGAGATGCAAACAATTTGGCAACTGACCCCCGGTTCATAACATTGATAATACTGCAAACTGCTTCCATCAGCGCGCCATAAGACCAACCACCGTTTTGTTAACTTATTCGGTGATAGTAACTTTACATATAATTATTTACAATACAATTTTTGAGATTGCCACTTTAACAACATTTTAATTTATCATTTGATGATTTTCGTTAAGCTTGTGTTTACGTTGTCTAGTAAATGTGAGAGCTAAATATATGGTACTGTCTTCGAGTACATGAATACTATTAATTAATTAATTGTAATCAGTGTAAGCCCTAAATGTTCTATTCAATATTAACACACAAACAACCCCATACACACAGACACACACCAACAACCCCACACACACCTACCCACCCACCCACCCGTCTTATAGAACATTGAGTCCATTCCATGTTCTCTATGGGCATGTGTGTGTGACATACCGGTCTCGCAGTGTGGAATTGTGGGAAAGAGGGGGATGGTAGTGGGGTTTAATAGTTCATAGCTTAGCACCAAAGGTCATCAGGTCCTTATGGGCAGAGGGGGGGGGGGGGGTCATTATGGGCGGAGCTTGCCCTGGCCAGAGGAGAGGCTTTCATGGGAAGAGGCGGACTCTATTATTAGAGTTGGGTGGAGGGGGGGGGGAAATGATGACAGTCCCAAAAACATAACAAAACCAAGCCCGGCCCCTTGCTCACAAGGCCACGCCCCCCCAGGCAAGCTCCGCTCACAGGAAACTCAGTCCTTGAACAGTCCAAAGCCTCGCCGCCTGACCCGGCCCCCAACAGTGACCCTCATCCTAGCAACCAAACCAAGTCCAAGGTGGGGAGTGGTCTCCCCCCTCCCTCACCCAGAGTTCATTTGGAACAACCAATCAGATCCCCACACAGTCCACAGACTTCGCCCCCATTACGTCCACACTCTGCAACTCTACCCAATAGGATATGACCTTGAACAGGACTAGAGCAGAATTGGCAGAGGCAAGCAGAGGGTCCTTCTTTCTCTTATTTTTACGCTCTCTCCATTTCCACTTCTTTTTTATGTTGTTCGGAAAAAACCCAGTCCACTCTGGGCTATCATCCCTCTCCTCCAGACTGATGCTCTGTTTATAAAGTCTTTAGTTTAGGAGGAATCTATTTATTCTAACGTCCTGACGGAGCCTGTCGGGTCACACCTCACTCCTGTGAAGAGAAGATGGTTTTAACACACAGCATTTACCTGGAGAACCTGGCTACAGTTGTACATCTGTAGCCGTCTTAATTACACGTCAACACCTGTAGCGATCTGTACTAGAGATTAGGAACTATTCAAAACTTAAGTTACATTTCCAGTTATAAATTCTATCACTTATTGATGATTTGAAAATGTTAAAATATATATTTTTGGTCGATAATTGGTTAATTTCCAAAACACCACCAATAAATGCTCATTTCAATCTGCAAACAGATACAAAATTTAAAAGATCTAGATAAATCAATATTACTCTAGGTAACATTTCCTATAAAGAATGTCAAACCATTTGACAAAGAGCCATGTACCTTCAGTACTGCATGCAGTTAGGTTTGTTTGTCCAGTGACAATGTGAGTATCTATATAATAAAATATTATATATCATATACTAGTTGAGATCAGACTGCTACCTTGTTTCCTAACTGAAGCAAGACTGAAGGAAACTTGTTCACTAGCAGAGGAAAGAATGAAGGTACCTTGTTCACTAGCCGAGGATAGACTTATGGAACATTGTCCACTATCTGAAGAGAGACTGAATGAACCTTGTCCACTATCTGGAGAGAGACTGAAGGAACCTTGTTCACTAGCTGAGGACAGACTGAAGGAACTTTGTTCACTCACTGAAGAGAGACTAAAGGAACCTTATTCACTCAATTAGGACAGACTGAAGGAACCTTGTTCACTCACTTAGAACAGACTGAAGGAACCTTGTTCACTCAATGAGGACAGACTGAAGGAACCTTGTTCACTAGCTGAGGAGAGACTGAAGGAACCTTGTTCACTAGCAGAGCACTAGCTGAAGAGGGACTGAAGGAACCTTGTTCACTTGCTGAGGAGAGATGGTAGGGGAGGGTCTGCAGGACCCCCTCCCCCCCACCCCTGCACAGGATGACATCCCGCCTGCGAGCCAATCAGAGGCCAACAGTGCTGAGTGGCGGTCAGAAGGGGGAGGGGGTGGTGGGCGGGTCCCCCACCTCCTACCCCGTACTGACCAGCTGACGGTAAACAAGAGGGCTGGGCCTAGCCCCGGGGCTAAGCAGGCCCCTGCTGCTAGGTGGGTGTGTCCCGCGCTGTCCACTGCCCGGGGGTTGTTTAGCTAACCTTCCCAGGACGCCACCGACATCGCGGTGGGGGGGGCGGCCCCTCTCTGCCGGGCCGCCGGGCATCCCAGCCGCTGTGGATGAGTGATGGTGGTGGTGGGCGAGGCCGGCGTGGTGGTGGGCGGGGCCTGCG
This sequence comes from Micromesistius poutassou, assembly GCF_964030765.1. Classification (NCBI taxonomy): domain Eukaryota; kingdom Metazoa; phylum Chordata; class Actinopteri; order Gadiformes; family Gadidae; genus Micromesistius; species Micromesistius poutassou. The sequence goes on from NC_140288.1 coordinate 15,106,653, forward strand.
TGGGCAGGGGGCAGGGAGGGGGGAGGGGCCATCAGGCGGTTGCGCCGGATCTTGCGGGCCACGGGGCCGGCGTCCACGCTCTCATCGGCAGGGAAGAGAGAGCAGAGCTGGGCTCCCACGTCTGGTTGGATCTCCTAGAATGTACAATATATGATAATGATGATCATACATATAACAGATAATTATAGGTCTATGAATGTACTTTACCACTATGGATGATCATACATATAACAGATAATTATAGGTTTATGAATGTACTTTACCACTATGGATGATCATACATATAACAGATAATTATCGGTCTGTGAATGTACTTTACCGCTATGGATGATCATACATATAACAGATAATTATCGGTCTGTGAATGTACTTTACCACTATGGATGATCGATACATGTAACAGATTGAGATAATTATAAGTCTATGATTGTAATACGAGTACTGTGTGTTGAGAAACATAAATAGGCTGTGACTTTCACCTTATATATAGGACTTTGTCCTATAAAATATACAATGGTGACTTTAAAAAAGCTCCTGATCGAGATTGGTTGAACTGATTTATTCGCTGGCAAAATTGCAACGAATAATCGTGTTCAATGTAAAAGGACCTTTACTGTTGGTTATGTTTTCAGTTATCTACTGCGTCAAGCTAATTTATATCCGTTTCAGCCTAACCCCATACATTATATAATCCTAAATAACCATTATAAACTTGTCTACAATTCTAATATACTATGCAACGCCATTTGTACCACAAGAAAAAATAAAGATAAATGCAGCATAAAATATCAAAATTTAATTTAATATATTTTTTAATTGTTTAAATTAAATACATTTCTTAATTGATTATACGTTTAAAATAATTACTTAAATGTTTATAGTGGTTTTGAAAATAAATGAAATAAATTATAAATTATAGACAGGTGTGTGTATTATAAGGCAAGTTTCATATCAAGCATGCGTTGCGTTGCCTCGAATGACATAATGCATTCTGGGATAAAAACGTCAGAAATGCTGGTGATAACTTCCCTATGCGACATGTCACATGACTTTAAAAACCCGCGGGCGCTCCCTCTGTCTGCTTCTCCGTGCATATGGTCTCAAATAAATGCGGGCATAAGACACTCCCCTCAACATATCAAAACGTTGCCCTAATTGGTTGGAATTACCACATGGAATTTCCCAACTCCTTTCAAAGAGGCGTGCCCTCCAAACGACGCTTGTTCAAACTACGAGAAGTGCACCTGTGTCCAACTTGACGTGTTTCTGACTAGTTCCAGCGGATGTTCTCAAGTTTCGTGCATGCATGCATGCGCTCAAATGCAGACGATCTGAACACGCCTAAAGACAAGTGTGTGTATTATAGACAGGTGTGTTCCGTAGATAGGTGTGTTTTGTAGACAGGTGTGGTTCTTAGACAGTAAAGGCGCACCGGTTGAGGCAGTGTTTTGTTTGTTTCATGGCCTTGGGACTATGTCTTTATTTAGGTATTCACAGTGTATGTGTGGTTTACGTTCGTATTTGTAGGGAATCAAATTATTATGTATTCTGTATATTATTTTAGGTACTATCTATATTTTATTTTGGAGCCTGTGGGTGAGCAAGTGTTTTCAAGACGTATGCCACACATGTATATATCCCAGAAGAGCAGGTCTCTTAAAGGTTTGGTACCCTTTCACCCATAGAAGGCTCTGTAATGTGTGGTTAAACACACAGTTCAAACACACAGCCCCTCTGGGTATAATCCAGATAATGCCCAACTAACAATGCATGTGTGAGCTAACAGACAGGGGCGTACAGTAGAGTGCTGTGCTTACCTGTCCGTCTCGTCCGATCTTAACCGGCTTGTGCTCGTTCCAAGGGTTACTCAGGTGGGCGGTTTTGGTGAATGGCAGCTCACGCCTGGTGGACACAAACAGGCTTTAGACATTTAAACATTTTCACCGCCCTACCTGTTTGAAATGTTCCATGGGGCCAACCAATATACATGTGGGGCCATACTGTAGTTCACGGTGTATGTGGCTGATGGTGTTCTTAGTCAACATACCTGCACAGCCAGTCGATGTGGAAAACTCCCCCCAGCATCTTGGCGTTCATCCCGGCTGGGAGGACCCAGTGGATGGGCGAGCCGCCATGCTGGGACTCTGAGGAGAGTCGAGCAAAACCTACACACACACACAGACACACACAATATATATATGCGGTCTTTGAAGGTTTTAAACCATGGGTTTCTCATCGGTCTAGACTTAATGTAAGTGTACACAGCCAGAGTTAATGGATTTTCAGTTCATTAAAGCAAAAAAACTTTTAAAAAAAAACTTAAAAAAGTAGCAAATCCCCCCTAGATGTGTGTGCGAGAACACATGTGTGTGAGTTTGTGCTTGTGTGTGCATATGTGTGTGTGTGTTTGCGTATGTGTGATTGGGTACCTTGGAACTTGCCGCTCTCCCGTACAGAAAACACCAACATGACACTGCGAGCGGAGCGGAAAGCAGTGTTCAGCTTCTTCTCGTTCACTGGTAGAGTGGACCACACTCCCTATAACATAATGTATATATTAATACTGTAGAGTGGACCACTATCCCTATAACATAATGTATATATTAATACTGTAGTATGGACCACACTCCCTATAACATAATGTATATATTAATACTGTAGTATGGACCACACTCCCTATAACATAATGTATATATTAATACTGTAGTATGGACCACACTCCCTATAACATAATGTATATATTAATACTGTAGTATGGACCACACTCCCTATAACATAATGTATATATTAATACTGTAGTATGGACCACACTCCCTATAACATAATGTATATATTAATACTGTAGTATGGACCACACTCCCTATAACATAATGTATATATTAATACTGTAGAGTGGACAACACTCCCTATAACATAATGTATATATTAATACTGTAGTATGGACCACACTCCCTATAACATAATGTATATATTAATACTGTAGAGTGGACAACACTCCCTATAACATAATGTATATATTAATACTGTAGTATGGACCACTATCCCTATAACATAATGTAAATATTAATACTGTAGTATGGACCACACTCCCTATAACATAATGTATATATTAATACTGTAGAGTGGACCACTATCCCTATAACATAATGTAAATATTAATACTGTAGTATGGACCACACTCCCTATAACATAATGTATATATTAATACTGTAGTATGGACCACTATCCCTATAACATAATGTAAATATTAATACTGTAGTATGGACCACACTCCCTATAACATAATGTATATATTAATACTGTAGTATGGACCACTATCCCTATAACATAATGTAAATATTAATACTGTAGTATGGACCACACTCCCTATAACGTAATGTATATATTAATACTGTAGTATGGACCACACTCCCTATAACATAATGTATATATTAATACTGTAGAGTGGACCACTATCCCTATAACATAATGTATATATTAATACTGTAGTATGGACCACACTCCCTATAACATAATGTATATATTAATACTGTAGTATGGACCACACTCCCTATAACATAATGTATATATTAATACTAGATAAAGTATTAATAGATAAATAGATAAAGTGTCCCCCAAGATATGTAACATATCTTCCATGAAGATCTCCTTCCCACCCAGGACAAAAGAACAACATAAAGGGTTACACGCACATTATTACCAACACATACACACCTTGGCCTTGGCGAGGGAGACGTTCTCATGGTTGTTGCTTTTAATTAGAAAGTAGCGTGCGTCCCGCAGGATGTAACGGAGCTTGCTGCTCTGGTCTGGAAGAAGAAGAAGGAGAAGAAGGACATTAATTACTGCTCCAGTGTTTCCCACATGGTTAAGTAAGACTATAGTGGCTGGACCTGAGAGCCTCTAGGGGCTCCAGAATTTTTATTTACTTCTCAAAGTTAAATGCATCAATCTACTGCACTACTAAAACTAAAGGGCAAGATCTATGAATAACTTTTTGCTCTTGTGAACTATTTAGTGCTAAAAATAAAAAAGTAAAAAATGTAAATCCTAAACATGCTTTTGGACTTTTTGAGAGTGTCTACGTGTGGAGGGGCAAAACAGAGGAAGGGGCAATAAAAATTGATTGGGCCAAAGAGTTAGTACTTTTTAAGTATTGCGCATCAAGTACTTCATGACTTAAGTACTCCCAGCGCAAAGTAGGACCTTGGACTGGATACCAAGGACTGGATAGCTAATCCTACTCTAAGAGGAGGACCTGGGAGTGAGTTACCAAGGCTTAAACCTACTCTAAGAGGAGGACCTGGGAGTGAGTTACCAAGGCTCCTCAACCTACTCTCGGTAGATTAGGCTTTTAGGAGTGACAGACATCATACAACCTAATCCATATCTTAGTCAAGATGAGCTCAAATCTGGGTGAACTGGGAGTTTCTTTCTCTTTTGCTTCATATTTATTGAGCCAAATCATGTTGCTGGAAGCAGGGATATTTAAGCCTAATTGGTAGGGGTGTAATGATTCACCGATACTAAACGGTATCCGGCTGGATTAACACAGATGCGACTGCATCGATACGTGGGCACCTGAATCGATTTAAATAACCAAGAATCGGTAGATGCACCGATTTAAATGTTGCGAATCGGTTTAGTGAAGCTTTAGCCTGATATCAAGGCACCATTGTCACCTAATTTTATTCCGTTTCCATACAGCTCTGAAAAATGGAATTTAAGGAAGTGGTGGATCCGTGTGCTTGTGCTTATCGTGCGTGCTTGTGCGTGCTTGTGTTCCCTCCGGATGATATTATGAATAAACGACTGCGTCTCTGGTATTACGTCATTCCTTCTTTAGCGCTCGTTAAGTAAAGAATAACTATCCACCGGTCACACGATAACGTCAAAATCCAAACCGTAGCGCAAATTCACACCGGTGTACTCTCTATACCGTTTATACCATACACCCCTAAGACCCACCCACTGGCACTGATCTGTAATAGGTCTGTAGCGTCAGTGGGTCCCACCTCCTGTAGGCTGGTTTGAAAATGAGAAACTAGTGCTTGTAGTTTTTTAGAGTTGGGAACCCTTGATAACCCTGATACGTCTAATATACTAGAAAAGTACTGTGGTATGAGGGGGAGTATAAGTAGCATACATAGTAGTATACATAGTAGAATACATAGTACTACTAGTTTAGTGTGGGGCTCACTTTCCATCCCTTTGCGGACGGCCTGGACGGAAGACGACAGCTTCTCTCGTTTCCTGTTGGAACCTGTTTTCAAAGTAAGAGAAATGGTCTTATTAAAAAAATGTAACTGAACAAACTTAGCACCAGTTAGCTTAGCACATGTTAACTTAGCATCAGCTAGTTTAGCACCAGGTAGCTAAGCACTAGCTGGTTTAGTAACTGCTAGCTTAGCACCAGGTTGTATCAGGTTACTTATAACCAGGTAGCTTAGCACAAGCTGAGCTTGCACACGGTATCTCAGTGTGCCGCTACAATAACTCACCACCATCTGAGAACTCTCCGCCCCTCCTCCTGGCTCCGCCCCTCCTGGCCGTGCCCTCTCGGTCGGTGGAGGCGGAGTGCGATGATGCAGGTGAGCGAGATGAGGAGCGGGATGAGGAGTGCGTCTCGCTGCGGGAGTCTCCTGCCTCACTGCGTGTGTCATAGGCCTCACCACGACTCCTCCCGTAGCCGCCTTCTTCCTCCTCCTCCTCCTCCTCTTCCTCCTCTTCCTGTTCACCCTCTTCTTCCTCTTCCTCTTCTTCCTCATCCTCCCCTTCCTCCTCCTCCCTCTCTTCCTGGTCTTCCTCTTCCTCCTCCAGGCCCTCCTCCTCCGCCTCCTCCTCCTCCAGGCCCTCCTCCTCCTCGACCTCTAGCCCCTCCTCTTCCTCCTCCTCCTCCTCCTCCTCCTGTTCTGCCGACTCCTCTTCTCCTTCCTCTCCTGGTTGCTCTACTTCCTTGTGTATGGGGACGGGCCGGCGCTCTTCTCGCCGAGGCTTCTGGGTAAAGTATTAAAAAGGGCACAGAATGAATGAATTTTAGAAATGTAAACTGTGTATACGCTAAACTGTATAAACTGTACAGATTATAAAGCATATATGAACTCAAACTCAAAGCTTCCGGTAGCTTAACGTATGTGACATCCCTCTCCTCTACTAATCTCAATCGACCCTCAAACTAACTCGATAACTAGACATACTTCAGTAAAAAATGATTGATGGACGAGGGAAGAACCACCATAAGCCACAAAAAAGACAAAAGTGTTCAAAAAAACTGAAGATATTGAACTGATAAAGATATTGATTGGACGGCGAAAGTTTGCAAAACCAGCTTACGTGACTTAATTGTGTAGAACTTGTTGTGCTTACATTAGAGGCCTTTTGTCAGTTTCATGCCACCTTCATAGATCAATGGTGGTGGTACCTCCGGTATATCAAATGGTAGTGTTGTGAGTTTTGCACACTGCACTTGTGCCTGACATTTAGTTAGTGTGTAAAGCCTTGGGGAGTAGGCTCAGCGTTGTCGAAGGGGTCTGGGTCAGAGACGGTATGGGGGAACACAGAAACATGCTCAAGAGGCACAGGAGAAGACGACTTGAAAAATGCTCCAAAACATTGCAGGCTATTTCAGTGTCTTGTGGTTACATCTCTCAGCGGTTACATCGCTCAGCGGTATTCAGCAGTATGTCTGACGCTGATCGCTACTGGGGATCGTATTGGTTTAGCTCTACACACCCCTCGTATAAACGGTAAACTGTAAGTCGTTGAGTGCTTAGAGGGTGCTCACCTGCTCAGCAGCAACAACGTCCGCTCTCCGGGTTTTGCGCTCCTCATAGTACCCCGCCCTGTAGGCTGCGGAGGCCGGAGCCTTTTTGGAGGATGAGGGGGGGGTGCGCTTGGTCCCAGCGGTGGGTCTGTGGGCGTGGCCCGAGGGGCGGGGTCTCTTGGTCCCCTGGCTGTCGGGACGACCCGCCTTCCTCTTGGTCCCTGAAATGAAAGTTTGAAGTTCCCTCAGAATGGTGCTTCCGTACCGTTAAAGTGAATGTTTGCAGGAGTAGTATTGCTTAAGTTTTGGATACCAACTTTCTTCAAAAGAGTGATAGCCTACTTTAGTTGTCAAACAAGGAAACAACCTGAGAAAGAAACGTCTCCAAAACATGGATGTTTTAAAGATTGAACACCGACTTCCATAATCCCCCTCATCCGCGGAATGCCATTCGCACCCATTAGATCGCCTTCACAAGGACATATAGGTTGAATAGTCGATCTTTTAACTGGCACGATTATTATTGGAAAATGACGTATATTTGCATCACGGCTGATATTACTTATTCCTGTTCTCAGATTTAATCCAACTATAATAACTTTTACACGGATAGGATAGTACTGATTAATTGACAGATTATTTCAGATCCTCTTTTTCCGTTCCTCAGAGGTTTCCATAAGGACTTTAACAAGTCTTTATCTCTTACCCTTTTTGTCAGCCAGCTCGTGTTCGGCCTCTGGATTGTAGAGCTCATCATCCTGGTCAGGGGCATCGGTTAGGATGTCCTCCAGAACACTGAGCTCCCCCTCTACGGGAGGACAGAGGAGACAAGGAGATGAAAGAGAGTGCAAAATCCAGTTTGACATTCCCGTGTGTGATGTCTGAAATAGTCTCCCACCCAGCAGTGATAAGGATTCACGCTGTGGAGCCGGGAGGCACCTCCCAAGTACCCATCTTACTCCGTACGCTTACCTGCCTGTGGAGCAGCCTAGACATTTTAGGTAGGTGGACAGTAGGGCAGTGACTCTAACCACTCCAGCACCGTCATGTGGCAATTGTTCTATTATTTATTTATTACACAGGTGTGATATTTAAATATTATATGAAATATTAATCATTGATCATCGTTTAATAACTGAAAATATTCCCTACAAGGGAACATTTTCAGTTATTAAATGCACACTATTTCCATATAAAATGTTTTTTCAGAAAAATCTCACCTGTAGTAGTTGGAGCATTGCAAATATGATCTACTACAGCAAAAATAATGGTAAAAGGTCATTTTATTGATTTTTAGTGAATATTTCCAGTTATTAAATGCATACTATTTCCATATAAAAATGTTTTTTTCAGACAAACCTCACCTGTAGTAGTTAGAGCATTGCAAATATGATATACTACAGCAAAAATGGTAAAAGGTAATTTTATTGATTTTTAGTGAACATTTTTCATTTACTGAAACATGTAATTGGCAGACGGTCCCAACCGAATGTCAAGCCAATATCCAATAACGAACCAACTTTACCGCGGTAAATAACTTTCAGTCACTGAGACAGTAAAGTGATCCTACTTTAACATAATTAATCTTGACTCAAGTTAAAGGCAGGCTCACTTAACGATAGAAAATGCTTTTTGTGGATCTCGGTTATAGGATGCATTAACCAGCCTGCATCACAGGCTTCATTCTCCCTGTTTTTTTTGTTTTGTTTTCTAGTTTTTTGCCAAAGGTTGTACACCCAGACTTGTCGTTATTCACACATCCCCATTTGTGAGTGCTTATGCTGAGTTCTCGCTTTGAGTATTATCCACATTGAATATTTCACTTGCAAAACAATATTTCTTTTCATACAAGATAACATATCATAGCCCTTGCAGTTGTGGAGACAATATTTACTTTGGGTAGGTTATGTTCTGAAGAACTGAGCTGTATCGAATATCGATATTTTTCAAAGCATTGTTAGAAAATACAGTATCATGACAACACTTGGCATCACCAAGCATACAAATACAAATCTATAATTAATAATATAGTGCATTATGTTACAGCTATACTATCATATGCTAGCAGGCTGTAGGACCAAAGGCTAGTCGTGGCTAGCAGGTTCGAGTCCTAGGCTAGCCGGCTACGGCACCAGAGGCTAGCCGTCCGTGCTACCAGAGGCTAGCCGGCTACGGCACCAGAGGCTAGCCGTCCGTGCTACCGGAGGCTAGCCGGCTACGGCACCAGAGGCTAGCCGTCCGTGCTACCGGAGGCTAGCCGTCCGTGCTACCGGAGGCTAGCCGTCCGTGCTACCGGAGGCTAGCCGTCCGTGCTACCGGAGGCTAGCCGTCCGTGCTACCGGAGGCTAGCCGTCCGTGCTACCGGAGGCTAGCCGTCCGTGCTACCGGAGGCTAGCCGTCCGTGCTACCGGAGGCTAGCCGTCCGTGCTACCGGAGGCTAGCCGTCCGTGCTACCGGAGGCTAGCCGTCCGTGCTACCGGAGGCTAGCCGTCCGTGCTACCGGAGGCTAGCCGTCCGTGCTACCGGAGGCTAGCCGTCCGTGCTACCGGAGGCTAGCCGTCCGTGCTACCGGAGGCTAGCCGTCCATGCTACCAGAGGCTCGCTCACCTTTCTCGTCTCTCCGCTCCGCCGACATCATGAGCGGAACCTGCCTATTGTCTCGCGGTCTTTTGCTTCCCGCAGTTCAAAATAAACTTAAACGTATCTCCAGTATTAATTAATTAATTTTTTTTTATTCAGTGGTTATTTTGTAATAATTTTGCGGTTCCAGCTAGAACAAAAAGGTTTCCCGATGTGCGACTCCAAAATCCCCCATAATGCAGTGCGACTTGGAAGGCTGCATACTTCCTGTTGTCGTTCTCTCCGGTTCCTGTGCGACGTCACGTTGCGGGAGTACACACGCGTCGTCTTTTATTCCTCCCGTTGTCAATGACTTCTCTATAACACGGAAGAGTAATAATAGAAACGATCAAATGTCGGACGAGGCGACGCGGCGCACGGTGTCGGACATCCCGCTGCTAAAGACCAACTCCGGCCCGCGGGACCGCGAGCTGTGGGTGCAGCGGCTCCGGGAGGAGTACGTGTCCCTCATCCGGTACGTGGAGAACAACAAGGCGGCGGACAACGACTGGTTCCGCCTCGAGTCCAACCGGGAAGGCACCCGCTGGTTCGGGAAGTGTTGGTACGTCCACGAGCTGCTTCGCTACGAGTTCGACGTGGAGTTTGACGTGCCCGCGACCTACCCTGCCACTGCGCCCGAGGTGGCGTTACCGGAGCTGGAGGGCAAGACGGCAAAGATGTACCGCGGGGGCCGCATCTGCCTCACCGACCACTTCAAGCCGCTGTGGGCGCGCAATGTGCCCCGCTTCGGCCTCGCCCATCTGATGGCGCTCGGCCTGGGCCCCTGGCTGGCCGTGGAGATCCCCGACCTGGTGTCGCGGGGCCTCGTCACTCACAAGGAGAACCAGCAGGCCCCCTCAGCTGAGGCCTCGTGAAGACTGTGTTCATTATATAAAGTCATGAAACAACCTGCTTATGTTCACTATATAAAGTCATGAAACAGACTGCATATGTTCACTAGTGATGGTCATGAAACAGACTGCTTGTGTTCACTATATAAAGTCATGAAACAGACTGCTTATTACAGTATGTTCACTAGTGATGGTCATTAAACAGACTGCATATGTTCACTAGTGATGGTCATGAAACAGACTGCTTATTACAGTATGTTCTCTAGTGATGGTCATGAAACAGACTGCTTACAGTATGTTCACTAGTGATGGCCATGAAACAGACTGCTTGTGTTCACTATATAAAGTCATGAAACAGACTGCATATGTTCTCTAGTGATGGTCATGAAACAGACTGCTTACAGTATGTTCACTAGTGATGGTCATGAAACAGACTTCTTACAGTATGTTCACTAGTAATGGTCATTAAACAGACTGCTGTGCTCACTATTATAGGGATGAGGTCATGAAACAAACCGCTCATGTTCACTAAACAAGGTCATGTTTCATTCATATTTTTGTCTGTCAATCAGATGAATCAGTTATTAGAACTGCTTGCGATGGTTGAACATGAGCGAGAATTTATCAGAGGGTTGTTCATAATTGTAAGCAATGTATCGTAATGCAAATGTTAGAATGGGTGTTAAGTTCGCCTCTTAACGCTTGCTGCAAGTTCACTTTAGTCTATCAATGTAATGACAGAGAAATGGGCATCCATTGTTGTGACATGAACTCTGAGGACTCTGGTTGCTTTACTTCCGCACGAAACGCAGAGGGAAAACTCTGACCCAACAGAGTGTTCAAAGCTCTTTTCTCCGAGCATAAGGTTGGAACCTCCCGAAAACGGAGCGTTTTGAAGGCAGCATTAGTCCTCAGGGCTCACTTTGGGATTTGGCCTTGGAGTATTTAAGAAGGTCTACTGATCGAGGCATGTATTAGTACAACCTGTATTTCTATCAGATGTGGATCATTTAGGTTGAGGCTACAACATGTTTGTTTACCAGTGACTAATGTTCGTTAGGTGCAGGTAACCTGAAGAGTTATGTGGTTACATATGTTGTCTGATTTCAATATTGTTCAGTCCATCTGTGATCACACCAAGATGTAAGATACATTTTGAATCCAGGCAGAAAGTAATCTTGAACTTGGGAGATTAACTTTATTGGTATCTTTATTATAAAAATGACATTACTATAAAATAATGTGTGCAATCCATGAGATGAGAACACAGGCAACAACACTGATCCAGATTCACCAGCCCTGTGTAGACAGAACATCACATCTAAACATTAGTGATATCACAAGTAGGATGGATCAATTTTTTGCAGGTTGCCGGTCTCCCAAGGATACATGTTATCAGAGTGGTGTCATGAGAGGGGGGGGGGGGCTGACAGAGGGGTGTGTCATCAGAGAAGGGGGTGTGTTGTCAGAGGGGTGAGTCCTCATACAGGCAGGTCCTTATAGGGGATGTGTCCTCAGAAAAGGCCGTAGTGCTCCAGTGAGGTGCAGGCCTCCAGCAGCAAGGCCTTGCAGTAGATGCGTGCAGTATACAGCAGGGTGAGGGGGTCCAGAGTGCTGAACATGGTGTCTGCCAGAGCGAAGCCCAGCGTGGAGGGGATAACGCCCCGGCCATACTCCACCATCCAGGTCCCTGAAGACCACTGCACCGCCGCCGCCTCGCCCACCCCGTGCACCAAGGTGTCACCTGACAGGAAGAACAGCCAATCCCATCAGAGAGAGAGAGAGAGAGAGAGAGAGAGAGAGAGAGAGAGAGAGAGAGAGAGAGAGAGAGAGAGAGAGAGAGAGAGAGAGAGAGAGAGAGTGTGTGTGTGTGTGTGTGTGTGAGACCTGGGTAATACAGCTGACTCTTGGTGGTCCCCTCCTTCCACTGGTGGAATGTTCCAGAGATGATGGTGTCAGAGATCTCAGCCCAGTAGCGACCTGAGAAGTCACACAGGAAGCAGTGTTATATGATCCCTCCTGAACATCCCTTCCTCTCTATCCACTAGTACAGAAGAGGAGATCTCTCTCTCTTGACTACTTCCTGAGTCACAGCTGCTGGTGACTGGTGTTGAAGTGATGATGTCATGGCTGGTGACTGATGGGTGTAGTGACGATGACTGGTGGGTTTAGTGATGATGTCATGACTGGTGGGTGTAGTGACGATGACTGGTGGGTGTAGTGGCGATGTCATGACTGGTGGGTGTAGTGGCGATGTCATGACTGGTGGGTGTAGTGACGATGTCATGACTGGTGGGTGGGAGGACCTGAGTGTCCTCCGGTGTCCAGGGCTGTGCCGAACAGCAGGACGTATTCACTGAGGGAGCCGTGGAGGAGACACATGGAGCCCATCCACCCGCCAGCGTTCACAAAAACCCACTGGAGGTCCTCGTCTGGCAGGATGTGACCAGGATATCTGGGGAAGACACAGACTCCTGTGACTCCTCCTCCACCCCTGGTCTGCTCTCACCCCTTTAACTAACTGGACAGTGTCATATTTAATAGCCCCCCCAGAACTGTTTTTGTTCATGAATTACATTGTTTGATGGACTTATATCTGTTGTGAGAGAAAAGGGTGCCCATCAGAATGGAGGTTCAGGCATTATATAATTAATATGCAATTATTAACCCTAAAAAAGCATGATATGGGCTCTTTAAGTGTATCACATTTTGCTGACCAATAGCTGGGAACTCCAGGTGTAGCATTTATGTACCCAGAGTATTTTGAAAAACGTTTGAGTAGCTATTGTTTATATGGTTTTAAAAGGAAAATCGATGAATACGAAGGTATTGGAGATCTGCAATATTAGACCTTTTCCTGAGTTCCACCACGATCTTGGCAAAGGCCTGTTCATGGTCCTGCCCTATAGGGAAGGCAGGGAATACAAGGCAGTCATCAACATGTTTTAATATATTTAAATTAAGTTTGTTACTGTTGGTAACAAACTTACCTGCATACTGTGTGGCTATCTTAGCGACGTCTTCCTTAGTAAACACGTATTGTTTGGTGGCCAACCAGTGTTTCACTAACAGCACGGCCAGGATCGTAAACACCAAGAACACACAGAGTTTACATATTTTGGTAACTAGAGACATGCTGATATTTGACTGACTTAAGACATTTATTCACGGTTAAAGCAGACCAGGTTGGACGACATGTGGAACCAGCGGGTGGATTGTACACGCCGGAAAAAGTGTCTCAGGTGACTGCTGTTGGGGGTGGGACATAGTGAACTAACCAATCAGCAACCCGGAAAACACAGGCTCGATCACATGACGTATGGTGCGTTCTCAATCATTTCAGTATAGACTGATAAAGAACAGTTGTAAAGGAAACAAAGGTCAACTGGGATTGCAAATAAATCAATAAGACATAACATATATAACATGTTATAGATAACATATCTATACAAGACACACTTTACATTTGAATAATGGCAAGTTCGTTCTCCAGGGGCCATCTCCTTGTGTTGCTGGCAACTGCGGGACCTTCTTAGCTAAGTATTGTAAGATTACGTTAAGACTGACTTTAATAACGCTAAGCGAATTAGTGTTAATGGATTATCAACTCCGATAACAATCCCAATATGTTATAGGCCTACCCTCTGCTACGAGGTACTCCCCTACTCTCAGTCTGCATACAAATCCTCCGATACAGGGACAAGACGTGACTGAATTCCTCCAAACATACACCTAACGTCAGCTGAAGCCCGCTGTTCAATACAAATACATCGTCATTGGTATGGGTTTTGATCATTCACACGCTTGGCTAGGTGGTGGTGGGCTACTTCTGGCTAATCTTAAAGAAGAACGTCTTAAGTTCCCACCGCTCGGAATCATACCGGATCCCCGTGCTGGAACGCACCATGGTATGTTGGAGGCGGGCCAAAGTGAACGAACCAATCAGTAGCTCAATACAACACGTCGCTAGTTTTGCCCACGCAAGGGTTGCCAGTACAAACGAAATCCCCCCCATTTTATGTATTTTCGTATTTACATATTTTATCCTAAACAAACAACTGTATACTACAATGCTGTTGTCATTAATTGATTCATATGACATATTTGGTAAAATAAAAACAATAGAGTGTGGTCGTGGGTTATCTTGTATGTAGGCCTATGTATAATTGCAGCTGGTTTTACTGAAACATGCCGTGGTGCTGCCAGTCATGAGTTCAGGAGACACGGAACAAGTACATGAGGATGTGCAGATTCCAGAATAATGAACTAGAGCAGTGTGCTGGTGATCACTCATTAGTTCAACTTTATCATATAGTAAAGGTTGGACATTTGTTATTTAAACAGATCTTTTCAAGATAATTTGTATCCTCTCAACATGAGCGGCCAGGACGGCGTCAAGTTTGATCCAAAAGGTAACATTAGAGCAAGTTAAATTATCGGCCTATCAATTATTTTTCAAAGTTGACTCTGTCATGGACCGATCTGACACGAATTATAAACCCAACGCATGTTATCTCCTTTCATAAGAGTGTGTCATACTTGACCAGGGGCGTAGGAATGAGTTTAACATTGGGGGGGGGGACACATATCGGAAACTTGACAGATCCGTTAATGGTTTGAACAGAAATATGTCATAAATTAACTACACAGCAAAACATTCACAAATATATTTTATTCTACTAAAAATATACATTTGTAAAGGTAAAGGAAAACACATTTTGAATGGCAGTAATGAACTGATAAACATCAAACCAATTCTTTAATTGCAGGCCTAATCATCCAGTTTTGTAGAATAATAAATAATCTGAATACAATTTCAAAATTCTAAAAATGTATTCTAATCATTCTAAAAATGTGTTCAGATTCATAGCCTACATCCTGACAAGCAGAGCCTGGACAAGCTTCACTGCATATACAGACCTACTTTATGGCACCCACCATTGCTATTTGTCCTATGGGTGTTATTCTGATATTGAGGCAAATCATGATCACTGTCCTATAGGATTACTGCTCACAACAAAGCTAATGGGAAAAAAACCCTCAAATGCTTTTGGTAGGCCTATATTGGCCTACACATGTTAAGAGAAAATATGAAAAGACATTGAATGAGTGTCATGTGCAACTATCTATATTTTTATGAATTAGCTTCAGAACATTTTGAACAAAGCATAGTAGTGTGTGTGTGTGTGTGTGTGTGTGTGTGTGTGTGTGTGTGTGTGTGTGTGTGTGTGTGTGTGTGTGTGTGTGTGACTGCCAGCAACCATTTAAATGCGTCTGAATGTCAATGATTTGGGCTAGGCTAGTTATTGGTCATTCGAAATCCCTCAGGTCAGGGGTGCTGGCCAAGTTGAAATCAACGTAAGCTCGCAAACTTTTTGCTGTCTATCAAGCAGAGACGGCTTTTCATAGACCTCTGAAGAATAAGTCCCGCCTCCGAGGCTCCCAGTTCCCTCAGTCAAATGTCAATGGGATCGCCATCGGGTCGCAACAGTGTGTGCCCCAGGCCAATGGTATGGCTTTTTTCTTTTTTTTATCACCACAATTGAACAATGAACAATTCAGCGAATCAATCAAATAGGCTACCTCCCTCAGCAACACTCGCGCAACACAACTACAGCAGAGAAGAGATGGATCGCTAACTAGCGAGTTGTAAAAGCACTTTCCACCCATTTCAGTGGAGGAATTGGACTCCCCAAGCAATGTTATACTTAAAAGGAGCAAGTAAGTTCCATATTAATTTAGTCTTTCGGCCTGTAGCATATAATCAATATAAAGCAACTGTTCAGCTGTTGGTGTTATGGCGCATAACACGCAACACAATAACGCAAGCTTGCATAAAGCTCCCATTTGGTGAAAAGACTACACTGCGATTCATAGTGGGGGTTATCTCGGCCATGGTTGAGAAGGAATTGGGAACCGCGACATGGAGGAGAAAAGGATTGTTGCCCAGGATTGTCCGCCGGAGCCCCGCTGCCCGCTGAACGCTGCCCGTTGCCCGGGGTTGTCTCCCGCCGGAGCCCCGGTGCCCGCTGCCGCAGTAGCGGGCACCGGGGCTCTGGCAGGCAGCGGGGCTCCGGCGGGAGACAACCCCGGGCAACAATCCCCTTCTCCTCCATTTCGCGGTTCAGTCCGTACTTAATATTGACGTGGAAGTGGAAGAACCAGAGGCGTCTGAGAACCCGACGCAGTCGTTTGAGATTCATAATATCATCCGGAGGCGCAAACAGCTTTTGACCATGATAATATATATATTATTTTATATAGATATCTAAATATAATATGATATTATTTAGATATAGAGCTTTGTGGTGGTGTGTGATGCTTTCACTTCTTCAGACAACACTCCTTAATGCGGTTTTACAATTTTAGCGCTCTCTTCTGGATTTAAATAATGATCGGATATAGTTTTTCTTGTCGATACCCATTTTTTGATGCACTGAGTGGGTTGTAATAATGTAATATCTTAAATCCACATAACTATACCAGCTAGGCTAATTGTCAATACTGTTTGGACACTCCTCGCATGAGAAACACTGTGGCAGTTTTAAACACAACAATGTCTCCCCATAATGACGAATAGTTTCATGATAACTAAACAATGACCCAAACACAAAATTATTAGTATGATGATGGGTATGAAGTGATGGGACATTTTGGTTCAGTGAGAGGGCTGTTTAAACAGACGTTCAGTGGGAGGGCTGTTTAAACAGACTGGTGTTCAGTGAGAGGGCTGTTTAAACAGACTGGTGTTCAGTGAGAGGGCTGTTTAAACAGACTGGTGTTCAGTGAGAGGGCTGTTTAAACAGACTGGTGTTCAGTGAGAGGGCTGTTTAAACAGACTGGTGTTCAGTGAGCGGGCTGTTTAAACAGACTGGTGTTCAGTGAGAGGACTGTTTAAACAGACTGGTGTTCAGTGAGCGGGCTGTTTAAACAGACTGGTGTTCAGTGAGCGGGCTGTTTAAACAGACTGGTGTTCAGTGAGCGGGCTGTTTAAACAGACTGGTGTTCAGTGAGAGGGCTGTTTAAAAAGACTGGTGTTCAGTGAGCGGGCTGTTTAAAAAGACTGGTGTTCAGTGAGCGGGCTGTTTAAACAGACGTTCAGTGAGCGGGATGTTTAAACAGACTGTAACCTGGTTACGTCCCCCTCCCAGAGCACCAGCACCTGCGTTACAACCCCCTGACGGAGCGCTGGGTGCTGGTCTCCGCTCACCGCATGACGAGGCCCTGGGCCGGCCAGACTGAGAGCGCATCTGAGCAACCAGTGGCCCGGAGCGATCCTCAAAACCCCCTCTGTCCCGGGAACACGCGCGCTAATGAACAGGTGAACACACACCTGTCTCCTTCTTAAGGTCTCTCCTAAAACACACACCTGTCTCTGTCTCTCTCCTGAAACATACACCTGTCTCTCTCTCTCCTGAAACACACACCTGTCTCTCTCTCTCCTGAAACACACACCTGTCTCTCTCTCTCCTGAAACACACACCTGTCTCTCTCTCTCCTGAAACACACACCTATCTCTCTCTCTCCTGAAACACACACCTGTCTCTGTCTCTCTCCTAAAACACACACCTGTCTCTGTCTCTCTCCTAAAACACACACCTGTCTCTGTCTCTCTCCTAAAACACACACCTGTCTCTCTCTCTCCTAAAACACACACCTGTCTCTGTCTCTCTCCTGAAACACACACCTGTCTCTCTCTCTCTCCTAAAACACACACCTGTCTCTGTCTCTCTCCTAAAACACACACCTGTCTCTCTCTCTCTCCTAAAACACACACCTATCTCTCTCTCTCCTGAAACACACACCTATCTCTCTCTCTCCTGAAACACACACCTATCTCTCTCTCTCCTGAAACACACACCTGTCTCTCTCTCTCCTGAAACACACACCTATCTCTCTCTCTCCTGAAACACACACCTATCTCTCTCTCTCCTGAAACACACACCTGTCTCTCTCTCTCCTGAAACACACACCTATCTCTCTCTCTCCTGAAACACACACCTATCTCTCTCTCTCCTGAAACACACACCTGTCTCT
Source organism: Micromesistius poutassou (assembly GCF_964030765.1). Taxonomy (NCBI): domain Eukaryota; kingdom Metazoa; phylum Chordata; class Actinopteri; order Gadiformes; family Gadidae; genus Micromesistius; species Micromesistius poutassou. Next base: position 15,124,923 of record NC_140288.1, read on the forward strand.
CTCTCCTGAAACACACACCTGTCTCTCTCTCTCCTAAAACACACACCTGTCTCTCTCTCCTAAAGGCTCCTGCCCAATAGGCTACATTAAAAGTCGGGCCTAAGGGCAGATTCAGACCAAATCAGCCATTTTAACCATTGATTTGAAGGGGGGTTGTGCATTTATCAGTCGCAGGGGTTACCGAAAAAAACTGCAGCGGCCTGTCTCAAAAATTTGAAGCTGAATAAACTTTGGAGGAAATGCCACCCAACGTCACACTGCTGTGGCCAATAGGATATTTACTAATAGGATATTTGACCGGCATATCATCAAAATGTCTGGAAGAAGAAACCTCTGCAGGTCACTTTGACTGGCACCGTTTTTGTCTAGCGGGAACGCTACCCCCCACCACTACGAGATTCGGGCCGATAATATCAAACCAGTTTGAAATACTTTTCCCTCCCGTATCCCCCGTCGCCCTCCCCTCTCCCCTGTCTCCCTCCTCTCTCCCCTGTCTTCCCTGTCTCCCTCCTCTGTCTTCTCTCCCTCCTCTCTCCTCTCCCCCTTCTCCCTCCTCATCTCCTCACACCTAGTTCTATCTCTAACACACACCTGTTTCTCTTCCCCATCTTCCTCCATCTTGGACTTACAGTTTTTCTTCTCTACGTCGAGAGCTATTCTCTGGATGTCTGAGGCCTTTGATCCTCACACCCACTCTGCTTCACTGTGCTTATTAACTGTCGAGTTCTCAATGTCTGCCTAAAACTTGAAAATGGCTTAGAGGACAACATAGGATGCAGTCAACAACTCATTTCCTTTTGACAAATCTTCTTTCTTTTATTTGCCAAGATTTCAAAAGTTTCCAGCTGCTTTTCCATTGAAGGACTGTTCTTTGGCTGGTGTTTGCCAGGTGTTTTCAGCAGGTCATTAGGTTGACAACCTTTTAATAAAACAATAATAAGAAAAGAGAAAGTAGATATATTGTTAAGGGACAGGACGAGGGGACCCAAACGCTTGACACAGGGAGGCAGAGACGGGGTGAAAGGAAGTGAGATTTATTGGGACAAAGGGGTAAAGACAAGCCGGGCTAGGCAAGCGGTAGTCAGTCAGGCAAGGATTCGGTAACGGGCGGGTGGTCAGGCAGGCGAGGGTCCAGTAACGGGCAGGCAGGCAGGCAGGTAGGCCAAGACTGGCGCCGGCTGATTGGAGATCCCCGGCTGAAGTAGGGAATGGAGATTGCAGATTGCAGACAGGCGTGTCGGGAGAATGAGGACCAGTGGCGACAAGCCACTGGTCCAAGATGGGGGTGTTGGACCGTGTAGCAGGACGTGGCGTAACATATACAGTATTACCCTAGCAGTCAAAATTATCAGCAATTTCATGCTATATCTTCTCCACACACACACACACACACACACACACACACACACACACACACACACCTGTAACAGGTGAAACTGTATTGCAGTATATATTCATACAGTATTATAGAATATATTTATGCAGAATATATGTATATTATAACAGGTGAACCCAGAATATGAGTTTGTTTATATATACGGTTGACATTTATACAGTATTTCAATATATATTCTCTTTTAAACAGGTGAACCCGGACTATGAGAGCACATTTGTGTTTGATAATGACTTCCCCGCCTTGCAGCCAGACGCACCTGACCCCCCCCAGGGTAAGAATATTACTACAATATGATCACTATTATTATAATTACAATATAATAATTGTTATTACAATATAATCACTATTTTTATAATTACAATATCATTATTATTATTATTACTTAATGATCACTATTATTATTATTATTACTTAATGATCACTTATTATTACAATATCATTATTCTTATTACATAACTATATTATAATTAAAATATTACTTAATCATCACTATTTTTATTATTATTACAATATGATCACTATTATTAATTATTAATAATACATTATTAATTATATATATAATATGAAATATATATATTATTAATAATTTAAATCAATTATTATTAATAGCCGGGATTTAAATGATGAGATGATGAGCCACAGGTGTGCAGCAGGTGGACGACGGGAGCTGGAGCCTGGCCACGCCCACAGACAGACAGGGAAGAGACTGGGGCGTGACCACGCCCACACGCCCACACACACACAGGGAAGAGACTGGGGCGGGACCAGGCCTAGGTTCAAACTGGAGCACTTTAGTTTAGCAATTAGTTTGACTCTTAAACTTAAGTTTTTTAACGTGTGACATTAATGACGTGTTTCCATTGTCTGGATAAAACCCATTCCAGGATCAGGTGATGACTCATTGTTCCAGTCTAAAGCAGCGAGGGGCAAGTGGTGAGAAATATTGCTATTATTATGTTGTTATAGTTTAAAACAGTATAGATGTATGATGTAGAATTATATTATTATAATCTATACAGTATATGTGTGATGTATTGTAATCTATAAAGAATACACATATATATATTATTATTATTATTATTATCTATAAATCATTTTTTTGGGTTGTTTTCAGTTGATTAAATTCAAGTCGTGGTATTATTATGTATGTATGTATGTATGTATGTGTATATATATATGTTAATACTGTATATGTGTATATATATATATTTATGTATGTATGTAGTTATGTATGTATGAAAAAAAAAAATATATATATTTATATATATATATTTGATGCAGTAATTCATGAAAAAGGAGCCCCAACCAAGTACTGAGTACATATACAAGAACATACTTTTCAGAATTTTTTTTTTTGTTAATTATGTAATATTCAAATGAATGTGTGTGTGGGGTATGCCATTAAAATATATATATATATATATATGATATTCTACAGTCAGGTGATGTGTTTCCACCCCTGGTCTGATATCACCCTCCCCCTCATGAGACAGGATGAGGTCATCAAGGTGATTGACAAGTGGGCGGAACTTGTGGAGGAATTAGGCGCCACCTACCCCTGGGTTCAGGTAAGGAACATACACGCGCACGGACACACGAGCACAGGTGAGATGTTTGACTCCTGTTTGGTTTCTTTTCAGATCTTTGAGAATAAAGGAGCTACGATGGGATGTTCAAATCCCCACCCACACTGTCAGGTAACACACACACACACACACACACACACACACACACACACACACACACACACACACACACACACACACACACACACACACACACACAAGCAGAGCTCCACACATCCACACACAACTCGCCCCGATTTCCCTTGGCATCACGAAAGGCCTGTTAACTATTGCGACAATCAGTGCCAAAAATCGCGAGCAAAAATAACTTTGGCGCTCACAACAAAAAAAACACAGATGAAATTGTCACAGCAAAACGATTCACAGAAAAAGGAAACAGCTCCATGATTTGTAAATATTTTACTGACATGGGATAAAATTTCAGCCTCTTTCAAAAACGTTCTGATTTGTCTCACGTCGCTTTAAGGCCCCCCTCCCTCCTGAGTAGCCCAGTCTGCTGTGATTGGTCGAACGCTTTGCGCATGTGTTGGCAAATTCACAGCCCCGGGAAGTTGTAAACATTGCGGGTAGCTGGGAGGCGGGACTTCTGCACTTCAGCGCCGCCCACTACACAGTCTGACGCCAGACTGTTACGGAAGTGAACTTCTGCCCACAAAGAAAACCGCTTGGTGGGAAGAAAAAAATATCTGAGGGAGTGGGAAAACACTTTGCAAGCACGTCTGTTGGTGCTGCTTCACTTTAAGTTCAAGCTCAATTAATGATGTTCTCCTCACTGGCTTTATTAGCGCTCTTTCTTTATTACTGTCTGCACTCTGCAGTGATATGCCACTATGACTTGCGTTCTGGAACCCTGAACGTTGATGTAGTTTTTTGTGGAGATTGGCCAAAACATATGATTTCTCTCCGGTTTTCTCTAAATGCCGTTATTTTAGTAACGGTAACAAAATGGCATAGATTACAGTCTGTTCCAGAGTTGCAGTATGGCTATGTGTCAGTTTGATAATGTTGAATTTGACTACAAACAGCAGTCAGGCAACGGTGCTTCCATGTTCATTCGTCACTGCTAGGCTGTTTCAGCTGAAGGAGTAGCCAGAAGCTGTCCAACCTCTGCAAAATAGTTTTTTTGAGACACCATGTTGTATCCCATAATTTCTAGAAATGTACTTTTAGAGTTACGTATTTCTTTAATAAAGGGTCTGTTCCAATACTTCTTCTTATGCTCAAGCTAGGGCTGGGTTCCCGGTGCTGCGAGCCCCAGCGGAAGATAAAAGCCGTTTCTCAATACCAAGTACGCGGACTACGTTCTCGCGGACTTGGAAGTACGTACTTGGCAAGTCCGGACTTTCAAGTACAGACTTCCGAGAACGCGAGTACGCACCTGCAATTGGAACAGCAGCGGACTCGATGATGCATTCTGGGATATTTAACGGTCCCAAGTCCACACGAGTCACCTCCGATGCGTCCTCGGTAGAACGGCCTCATCGAGAACGCATCGAGAACACACACGGGTTTTACGACAGTACTCGCGTACTTGGAATTGGAACAGTGCTTGGGCTACCACTGATGACGTTTATCGAGAACGCAAGTACACGAGAACACACAAGAACGCGAATTGAGAAACGGCTAATGTGTCCAGGAGGAATTGGGACAGATTGGGACAGCTGAGCTGATTAGATTTTAGGCCAACTTTAGATTTTCTGACCAATCACAACATTCAGACTTGGTAGCCAATCCAGTGTTTGCAGCTGTGAACTCATGTATTGTAATTTATTGTATGATGTGTACTTTGAGGGTTACGATAATAACTATCATTTAGCATTCACCACAAATTATTTAGCTGGAAGCAAGAAGAAAACATCAGGAGATTTAGCAGGCTGCACTAGTCTGAATCGACTATCGACTATCAGTCCTTATTCTCTCACGTCGTCTGAAAGCTTTGTATTCATTTTCATGTCTCCGTACGGTTCGGTATTTAAACTCCTTGCTTCCTGTGATGTTGCAGGTGTGGGCCAGTAACTTCCTGCCAAATGAGGCAGTGGTGTCGGACCGCAGTCAGAGAGCCTACTACCAGCAACATCAGGAACAGCTGCTGCTACGCTACGCTGAACAGGAAGCTAACCGACAGGTAACACACACACACACACACACACACACACACACACACACACACACACACACACACACACACACACACACACACACACACACACACACACACACACACACACACACACAGGCTGCAACCTCCAGCATAAACAATACAGTGCGCATGGTTCTACTGTATTTAGTACACATGGTGGTTCTACTCTATTTAGTACACATGGTGGTTCTACTGTATTTGTTTTAACTGATGTAATCTCTCTTCTCCTCTCCTCTCCCCTCAGGAGCGGGTGGTGGTTCAGTCGTCTGATTGGCTGGCTGTGGTTCCGTATTGGGCCACATGGCCGTACCAGACGATGCTGTTACCACGACGACGACACATTCTCAGACTCACTGACCTCACCCCTGAAGAGAGAAGGGGTAAAGAGAGAGAGAGATGTTACTCTCTTGGGGGTGTGGTAGCCCAGGTCTCACCGGTCCCAGTGTAGTGTAGACCCAACGGGACCAGATCCCCTCTGATAACAGCCCTTAAAGAGCCAGTGAACCCACTGCTTCACATTGAGTTCAACACACTGGGATTTTAAAAAGTGTGTTTTGGGCTGAAAGTTGTAGGAACGAGGGAGGAGTGTTATCCCCATGGTTACGACCAACACCAACTTTATGTTACTTTTTAGTACCATCGTTGTGTGAGCGTTATAATAAGCAATGTTGTATATGAAATTTGCCACACCGTAGACAATTGTTTTGCCACATTGGGTACTTATTACAGTAACAGTGATAATATGGCATAGATTACTATGTTGACGATCATTTAAGACAAATGACGCGTTTAAAACCAAAAAAGTGATTTTGGGTTCAGTGGATCTTTAATGGTGTCTCATGGCTCTTGGTTTACATCATATTGCCGTTGAAAAGATGCGTTAGTTTGGGCACCAAAGTTCAAAGTCAGCTTAATTGTAAACTGTAAAATGTACAAGACAAATAGAGGAATCGGAATTGCGTTTGTCTCTGACCCAAGGTGCAATAAGCAGAAAAGGATAAAATAAGGTAAATTAAATTTTAAAAAGGAATATTTACAATAAATAAATTCTAAATAGTGCAAAACTAATTCTGAATAGTGCAAAGGTAGGAAAAACAAAATGGTATAGATACATTAAAGTTAAAAAAAGTAAATGGTCCAGGCAAATGGGAGGAGGTTTCAGAGTTTCAGGAAGGGAGAAAGGGGAGAGAGTTGACAGCCTGGTGGAAATAGCTGTTTCCTAGTCTGGTGAAACCATATACTGTATCTCACAAAAGTGAGTACACCCCTCACATTTTTGTAAATATTTTATTAAATCTATTCATGAGACAACACTGAAGAAATGACACTTTGATACAATGTAAAGTCGTCAGTGTACAGCTTGTATAACAGTGTAAAAGTACTGTCCCCTCAAAATAACTCAACACACAGCCATTAATGTCTAAACCTCTGGCACCAAAAGTGAGTGCACCCCTTAGTGAAAATGTCCAAATTGGGCCCAAAGTGTCAATATTTAGTGTGTTTATTATTGTTATTATTATTATTCCTACTATTATTATTATTTTTTTTAATGCATGGCATAGCCTACTACAGTGTTCATTCATGCAGCCCCTATGGAACAAAATGTTTCCACAATCCACATGCTATTTCTATGCTGATTCACACATCTTTGACATAATATTTCAATTAGGCTAATCGTTTGCATGTTTGTACTGTGTTGAGCCTACGTGTGTGTAAGCTTATGTTGCAATTCCGACCGGCCATGGCACGTCAAAGTAATAGCAACACCAACTGCGCTATCCGCTACTGCATTTAGACCAGATATTTTTCGGTCAATTGCAGTAGCGCAATTTTTAGATCAGTAAAATAGCACCAAGTATCATTTGCACCGGAACACGCCTCTGCATTTTGCCGACACGCCTCTCCAGGCGCAAGTGTAGTGGCGCGAGTTTGCTGCGGGGGAAAATCAGCTTTGCGCCGGGTGCAAACTAGCAACGGTACATGCGTCGGTGTAGAAAGTAAATTGCGCTGGGTGCAAGATAGGGTCCTGGGTGTGTGTGTGTGTGTGTGTGTGTGTGTGTGTGTGTGTGTGTGTGTGTGTGTGTGTGTGTGTGTGTGTGTGTGTGTGTGTGTGTGTGTGTGTGTGTGTGTGATAAGGTTATTTTGTGATTATGAGTGTGTGTTTAAATAGGATATTTGTGTGTGTTTATACAGGGTGTGTGTATGGTTATATTGAGTGTGCATGTATCCGTGCATAATGCATAATAAGTGTTAATACAGTATTACTGATATGTTTCAGACCTGGCTGACGTCATGCAGCGGCTGCTGACCAAGTACGACAACCTGTTCCAGGTGTCCTTCCCCTACTCCATGGGCTGGCACGGTGAGCCTGTGTGGATGTTGATGAGTGTGTACGTGTGGTGAATTGTGTGTGTGTGTGTGTGGGGATAATGAATGTGAGCTGTGATGATAGTAAGTAAGACATACAGCTTTATTTAAACAGCTCTTTTTAAAGCAAACGGTAGCAAAGAGCTTCACATGAGTGAATGTGCATGTGTGTTTGTGTGTGTGTTGAGATAATGGGTGTGTGGTAATAGTGTGTATGTAAGGGGATAATGACTGTGGTATAAGAGTGTCTGTATGGTGATAATGAGTGTGAGTGATGATAATGATTGTGTGTCTGGATAATGAGTGTGTGGCGATAATGTTTATTTGTTTATTAGTTTTATTTCACACAATACATCCCAGGTTGCTTCAAAACAATCAAAACAAAGTGCGCTTGTGAACAACACAGTAGATTGAAATTAAAATCAAGGAGTGTTCTTGCTTCCTCTCAAGAGTGAGCGCACACTAGTACAAGTACCACAAAGTACAACAAGTACAACAAACACACTAGTACAAGTACCACAAACAGACCCAGACCCTAACCCCATTGTTAACAGTTAAGAGAGCTATAGAGTTTAACTAAAGCAGGGGTTGGAAACAGGCAGCACACGGGCCGAATCAAGACACATGTTTTGACCTTCCAAATTATTTTATAATAACATGACCCCCCAGATGATTTTAGAATAACGTTAGTTTTTTTGTTGACCATTCATGGACCAACTATGAGGTCCCTAATATAATATCTAAATGAAGAATTGACCTCAAGTTGCTCAAGTTATATTTTCATTTAGAGGCGTTATGGGCTGGGTTTCTCAACACTCAATCAATGCATACATTTTGCAGGGGCTCTAATATTGTATTATTTGCACACACAGCTTTGGTACAAGGTAGACACACATGCTTGGCATTGGAGCAACTGGATATATAAAACCATGCTGTTGTTTCCAGTCTTAATTTAATGCGCTGTATTCATAGATGACCGGTGCCATTAGAATTTTAGCAAGCAGGCTAAATGTCGAGGGATAATTCGCCAACATACAGTACATGCACACTTAGGCCTGCGTGATATACTGTAGGCCCATCAAAATTTAAATTTTATATATTATTTGATATATTATTATCATGAGTAGGCTTGTCTAAAAGTTTTGAAAACGGGGTCTCTTCCTCTCCAAACTAATTCAATGTGGACTGAATTCAGACCGTTACCTCAAACTGGAAAATGTTACCAAATTCAGCCTATTATACGTGAATTTTTCCCAGAATAATATGAGCCACGGCCAGACCTGGGCCTTCAGGTGGTGCAATCACACGATCAACAATGTGCTCTTTCTTCTGTTAGTTTCTTCTGAAGTTATGTAACGTTAAGGTAACACACAGGGCAGTTTAACACAAACTGCACTTGAGTTTAATAATAATGTGTAATGTTTTGTGAGTCTATCAATCAATTTGTGTTATTCATAAGCATACCATAATCAAACCTTTATCAAACTTTAAAGTAATTTATATATATATATGTGTGTGTGTGTGATGATAATATGATGTGATGATAATGTCTCCTCCAGGTGCTCCAACAGGTCCTCACCTGTCAGGAGGTGTGGACCACTGGCAGCTTCACGCCCACTACTACCCCCCCCTCCTGCGCTCCGCCTCCGTCAGGAAGTTCATGGTGGGGTACGAGATGTTGGCCCAGGAGCAGAGAGACTTAACCCCTGAACAGGTACTGGCTCACCCTGGATACCAGCTTACCCCAAACAGGTAGCAACTAAACCCTGGTCCTGATTAATGCTTAGTCCCAACTAACCCCCGACAGGTACAGACTAACCAATGGTACTGACTAACCCTTAGTCCCAACTAACCCCCGACAGGTACAGACTAACCAATGGTCCTGATTAACACTAAGTACCAACTAACCTCCGAAGGAACAGACTAATCAATGGTACTGACTAACCCTTCAACAAGTACTGACTGAAACCAGGGCTGGGCGATTCGGCCTAAAAAAAAAAATATATTTAAACCTTGATTTTTTTTCAGTTTTTCTCTAAACCCCATTTTTGTACCATGTCACTGCTTGGTCGCTGCCATCTCGACATTTTCTTGTCTTAAGGAATGACTTAAAAAAAATGCTGCTGCCAAGGTTACCGGCTTTTTTGCAGGCACTTTTTAACTTCTTTAGCTTCATCTGCATCTGTTGGTGCTACACACACCTGCCATTCCAACACAGGTCTCAGTCGCAGGTGCTGGAATAAGTTGGTTGTGTTCCCCATAAACGTGGTTATATGTCTTATATGATTGCAACAAAGTTATCTTATATCTAATTTATAATTTTATCAGTTACTAAAACAGTCCCCAAAGCACTACATAGATGTTCCTCTACTCTTCCTCTAACAGTTCAGGTGTGTCCTGGTTTGGAATGTTACATGGTCTAATGTTACATGGTCTAATGTTACATGGTCTATTGTTCAGTACTATATGTGAAGTACTGTGCCTTTAGGGACACCGGTGTCAAGAGTGCAGGGTTTGGAAAAGGAGCCAAGCCACATTAAATCAGTTATTAGTTATAAAGTCTGTTATGTTTGCCCTTCATCCTGCGTCCACATGACGTGGTCCAGCTCCTGTTCTACAGTGTGTGTTACAGTGGGGGTGTGTGTATTGTTCTACAGTGTGTGTTACAGTGGGGGTGTGTGTATTGTTCTACAGTGTGTGTTACAGTGGGGGTGTGTGTATTGTTCTACAGTGTGTGTTACAGTGGGGGTGTGTGTATTGTTCTACAGTGTGTGTTACAGTGGGGGTGTGTGTATTGTTCTACAGTGTGTGTTACAGTGGGGGTGTGTGTATATGTGTGTGTTTGTCTAGGCAGCAGAGAGGTTGAGGAGTGTCCCTGATGAACACTACAGGAACCGGAAGAAGAGTGAGGAGAAAGAGTGAGATCTGGTGTACGAAGAGGAGGAGATGAACCCATGATAACCCATAATGAGTTATTGTCTGATTAAATTGTTATGTAATCTCAAAACTATAAAGGATAATGCTTCCTCAAAGAACTGAACAGATGATTAATGATTCAATTATATAAATCAATGAATATTAAATTAGTGTTTATACCACTGCAATAAAAACATGAACACTGTTAATGTTCCTATTTATTTTGTTTTCTTCATACACACAATGCCTGGGACTAACAACCTCAACCCAACCTTCCAACCATGGTAACCCTTTAACCCTAGTAACCCTCATAACCCTTCAATACTAGTAGTCTCAATTGCAGAGTATATTTAGTCGTTTCTCAACAATCTATCCAATAAACACACGCCAGTTGTGTTGCCCACCAACATGAGACAGAAGCTAATGTAGCGTGTACACTAACATGAGATAGAAGCTAGTGTAGCGTTGTGTGATGTGATGTCTTGAGGTGCAGTAGACATTTAATTTGTTCGGCACCAACTGCATATATGGGCCATCCTGTCATCCCGAACAACATTTAAACCAAAGCATTTAAATTGGGAGATTTTCTTTGAGTTCAGAAGGTGTTGGGCGCAGATAGTACAGTGCACCCTCTGGTTATATGTACACGTCAAAAACAACAAAGGAGTAGACCTCCTCAAAAACTGAAACTAACTACATCCATTACGACAAAATCTATTTTTTCGTGATACACAGAACGAAATGTAAAGAAATGCATTTTGAATGGGAGCGACTTTTTCGTGCTACACAGAATGACATAAACGGTACTATGGAGACATTATGGATATATTAAGGTGTCTCCTCATGCTCTGGGGGAGACATATAATATATATATACATATATATATATGTTATATAGCCTATACAATTTATTATTTATCTTTTTATTTTAGATATAGCCTATATCAATTTTTTTAGTTTAGTTTAGTTTGCACTGCGACTTAACATATTTGACCTGTTGTATTTGCACTACACTGGTACTGTGAACTAGGGACATTTAATTCACCATTGCATTTATGTTACACAAAAGGATAGTGCACCTGAAAGTGGAACTGAGCACTAGAAATGTTGCTATGGGCATGTCTCTCTGACTCTGCTCTCTCTCAAGATCAACCTGCGCATTGCGCACAGTGCAAATTATTCCTTCAAAAACTATTCCTAAACTTTTTACTTTGTTACGGTGTCACAAATCGAGGTCTTATCGTATGAATGACCAGGGCTGTTCGACACACATTCAAATGGTATCCGGATTGATTCCCAATGTCTGCAGCCTAGTTGTAGAAGCAAGAGTCCTAACCCCTACCTGTTCCTTAATGACATGCATCTGAAGTCACTAAGTGCATGTGTGGTAAATAGTTAAACTAAATAGTTAAGTTAAGTGTAGCCCCGTATGTAGCTAAAGAAAAAGTTAAATCAGGAAGACAACATTCCTCTTCTATTTTTCATCGATCTATGTTGGCTCTAAATTCCCACGCTGTCATTGAAGGCCCCTCCCCTTCATCTCTAAACCATCCTCATGCTTAACAGGAGAACAATTTTGCGACCACGCGCAACGTGTATATCTGCATCCCACCGTCAGGGACCTCTTGGTTGTTTTCATCGACAATATTTGCAGAACCTCCTCCGTCCCGTTCAGCTCCTGGACTCTAGCACCAAGGATCTCCACCAGTCACACCTCCACCCCCAGCCTCTAGACACCATCAGGGAGGATCTCCACCAGTCACACCTCCAACCCCAGCCTCTAGACACCATCAGGGAGGATCTCCACCAGTCACACCTCCACCCCCAGCCTCTAGACACCATCAGAGAGGATCTCCACCAGTCACACCTCCACCCCCAGCCTCTAGACACCATCAGAGAGGATCTCCACCAGTCACACCTCCACCCCCAGCCTCTAGACACCATCAGGGATCCATCATCTCCACCAAGAATCATTTGATGGTGTCTAATCGCCAATAAATGTTGTGGTGTGGTGATCAGATGTACACACACACAGAGACAGAACTACATCATTCTTAGAGTTAAGGACAATCCCAGCCACAAGGCATTCATGTTGCGCTTCATTATCCAGTTGTGGTTTTTCTGATTGTCTCTGACCAACTACACTTTAAATTACAGGGTTACCATTTAATTAGGCAAGTAAGTACAGTGTACTAGGCACTGTGACAGCATGTAACGGCATGTGGTTAATATGTAGTAACGTTATGGAGAGCATGTTACTGAACAATGTGGTAGGATTTAGGGGGTTAGGAATAGGCACAAAGGTTAGGCATAGGGTTAAGGATGTTAAGAAAGTTAGGAAAGGTCAGGAAAATGTAAAACGGTGCCATTATAGGGTGTTACATTTAGGGCATTTTGCAGACGGCCGTATGTGTGAACAACATATATTAACAACACATATTGGTATCCTGAAAATCTCCTGAAAAGAGACTACCCCTGAGGTAGTATTTTCTCTGTGGGAAATGTAAATTACCTTATATGTGAATGAGGAGTAGAAAGTCGGTATTTCTCACACCACTTGAGTGGGCGTGTTGATGACGCTTTGGTCTGCATTTGCATGTCAATGAGTGGCCCCATGAAGATAATTAGCCTGTTGACTTTTGTTCGCTGAATGAGTGAATGGTTAAAAAATATTTAAATGTTGGCACTGCTTTTCAGAGTCATTCGTGGTGACTCTGAAAACACTAAAACACTAAAAGATAGGTCTTATCATAACCCTAAAAGTACACATCACAGCCTACAATAAAGTACAAAACATGAGTTAACAGCTGCACGTGTATACAGAAAAAGATTTTTAAAATATTATTATTTACTACAGTTTGACATTATAGGGTCTTGGCCTTCCAGTCCCTGTTTTCTCAGTTAAACACAGAAATCAGCTACATTTGTCCCAGTGTATGCGAAATAAAGCAAAAAAAGACGCTCTCTTCCTCTGGTAACGCAGTTGTTTGCGACGCCTTTCTTCTTCGTCGTTTCTATTTGTCTCTAACTCATGCACCAATCTTTCAACGATCGATGCTTAGAATATATATTTCATCGTTGCAGCAACATTTAAGATGATCGCGATGAACTGTCAGCGCATTAAATTAATCTTACCTCACTGAATACCACTGATTTTCACGCGGTTTTTTGTCATACATGTAGCTATGTGTATAAAGGACACATGTTTTGGCGTGTTTTATTATTCATAGTTGGCTTAACAGTAATAGAATATTCTTATATGCTATAAGTGACCAGACGTCCGAGATCAAAACTGGGAATATAATCCCCGAGAAGGGGAAAAAACGGTCAGCTATTTTTAAGTAGAAGAAACAATATGATTAGGTTATATATACATATACGTAGGCCTATATCCTACATAAACAATGTATGAATACATTAGATATCTTAAGGACTGTATCTCTGTTGCTGCAGCAGCAGAGTTTATTCTGTCTTGACACTTTGTATTGATATTTTGTATTACATTCTTCCCTTAAATTATGTTTAGAGTGATTGTTTTATATGTATTTTTTATGTATGTCGCTTTGGATAAAAGCGTCTGCCAAATACTTAAACATAAATAAACACCTGAAAGTTTTTATATCAGCTAAAACCACCAATCTGTTTCACTGGATTCAGAATAAAACCAAATTCTATCTTACCCAACAATGTTAGTATTTCAATATTGTTACTTGAACGACTTATTCATGGTTCCAATTATACTGTTAAGAAAGTATTGTCTTATACTTTGCCTAAAATTAGACAAAATAGAACATTTCCTTACAAAGACGAATGGGGCCGGGGAACTAAGTTTTAACTTAATATTTGCCTTGTAGAATTCAGCAAGATTAAAAGTGCAAATATATCAATAAAAATTGGGAATTATTAACATTCAAAGTTAACATTCAATTCTATTTTATTTATAGAGTGCCAAAACATTACACGTCTCACGGCGCTTTGAGTATTGAACATTCAGAGAGAGCCCATGAGTAACAGGGGCGAGGAAAAACTCCCTAGAATTGGAGATACATATAGGAAGAAACCTCGAGCAGATCCACGACTCGAAGGCCTGACCCATCTGCCTAGGGTCAGTTACAGGACCAGGGGAGAGGTTAGGGTTAGAGGAGGGGGAGGTATGAGTAAAAGAGGGGGGAGGGGGAGGTAAGGGTGTATGGGGGAGGACAGAGGTCAGGGTATAGAGGGGGAGGTTAGGGTATAGGGGAGGGAGGTTGGGAGAGGATATGGGAGGGGGGAGGTTAGGGTATAGGGGAGGGGAGAGGTAACCTTACCTCATTAGGGTAACATGCATGTGTATAATAAAAATTACCATACAACAAGCCACACAACCAGGTAATTTTAAATGATTTTATATCATAAAACATCAGTATACATTTCAACATCTGTGCGCACAGTGAAACAATTCTGGGATGTGATTAAAAAAAACAATGGTTCATCGTGAGACCATCTGACCCTAACTCTGTCCCTAACACTGAACCATGAGGAACCCGCGAAGGAACCCTTGAGAAACAAGGAACCCTTGACAACCCGTGACTTAAGTCACGTCCTGCGAGGTAGAAGTTGCATCTGAAGTCTCCACCGTCCAGCTCCGACGAGGCGCCGTCAGTGGGTCACTGAAATGTTGCAAGAGGAAAAAATAAATCGTTAGTCTCGTAGCATAATCTATGTTGCTAGCCATAGGCCAACAATGTCAATGAGGCTACCAATGTCAATTACACTATGAGGCTACCCATGTCGATTACGCTATGAGGCTACCATGTTGATTACACTATGGGGCTACCAATGTCAATTATGCTACAATATCAATTATACTATGAGGCTAATGATATAGATAACTCTATGAGGCTAGCGATGTTGACTATGTTATGAGGCTAACAATACCCATTATGCTATGAAGCTAACGATATCCATTATGCTATGAAGCTAACTATATCCATTATGCTAGGAGGCTAACGATGTCCAGCTAGGCGGCTAACCAGATTCCGGGTCTCCCTCCAGATAGGTGGCTCCTCCTCCATAATTTTTTTAGTTTATATAATTTGTGTTGAAGAAAATACTTTTGTTTTGAGAATTCTACACTTGAAACAGTGGTAGTAGTTTATTATTCTTTGGACACCTGGTTTAAATAATTCTGAATCAAATCAAATTTTAAACTTCAACATGAAACATGCACACACTTGGGAATTTGTAATTCAGGAATATAGTAAAACATTCTGTGAATTTAACAGCATAGCTTTGGTGGTGAAACGATGTAAAAAAAAAAACCTGTTGGTATTAACCTTCCAAAGACTTGAGCAGTCCCATCGTAGTCCTCGTCTTGCTCCTGGTGGGTCGTCAGCTTAATCTGTTCACAATACAAACAGACATTAAAAGCGTGATGTTACGTTACCAAGTGTGACCAGCTGTTTTAGTGTCCATCTTGATGTACGCTGGATAAACTATAGTAGAAGCAGCTGATGTGACCTTAATTACTTCAAATCACAGCTTTGGCTAAAATTCACAGAATGAAAAATCAGAAGGAAAAACTAATGAAGACTCTCTACGATCGTTTGAAATAATTAAAAAGAACCTCCAGGTGTCAAGTGTTTGGTTATGGTTACCCTCCGGTCCACAGCCTCCGGTCCAGCCTGGTGCCCCATTCCTGGTCCAGGGGGATCTGGATACCCTCTGGTCCAGCCTGGTGCCCCATTCCTGGTCCAGGGGGATCTGGATACCCTCTGGTCCTGCCTGGTGCCCCATTCCTGGTCCAGGGGGATCTGGATACCCTCTGGTCCAGCCTGGTGCCCCATTCCTGGTCCAGGGGGATCTGGATACCCTCTGGTCCAGCCTGGTGCCCCATTCCTGGTCCAGGGGATCTAGTTACCCTACATTATAATTAAGTACGAGAAAAGCACTAGACACATCCACATAATAATAATTATTATTATTATCCACCCTGGTGGCCCATACCTGGTCCAGTGGGATCTGGTCACCTGCTGGTCCTCAGCCTCTGGTCCACCCTGGTCCAGGAGATCCTGTGAAGTCAGACAGCATCTTTATAGACCCGTGCACATCGCGGTCTCGAATCTAACTACCAACCCCCCCGCAGGAGCCCCTTACCTTGAGCTGGAACGACGATGGAGATCTTGGGGTGCTTTGGTCGTCTTGTTGCAAAATACAGCCAACAGACTTACCTTGAGCAGATCTAGTAGTTTGTTGCTGTTGGTTCATGTACAAATAATTGACTATACATTTCATATCCCCCCCATTTAGCAAATAATTCCCACCCATAAACAAGGCTGACAACAGTACAAAATAACAAACTGTTCTCATGCCTTTTGTCTACTTCCTTACTACTCTCTAAAACATTGCATGCACATCGCATGAGTGTTGCCTTACTGATCAGGGTGTGAGCTGAGTGACCAGAGATGCATGCTGGGATACTGTGCCATCTGACGCCTACAGTTCTGTAGAGGTTCCCCCTCAGGAGAAACCAAGTTTTCAAAAGGCTGTCGTGACATCAGTTACATGACCTGGAATGTCCGTCAAGACCGTGACAGGGACTCCCCAAAGAGAAACGCCAAAGGGTAGGCTGTGAGGCTCCCCCTCTCGGCGACTAGAATACAACCCAGCTCTTACAGGAGAGAATCATGGAGCACATTTCAACGTTCCTCTTCATAGACCTTGAAGCCCCAGTGAGGCTTTCTTCACCTCTTCTGAAGAGCACAACTGCAGCTCGACAGGGACGCTAGTTGGGATGTTTCCAAGATGGTTTCCGATTCAGCCCGAGAAATACTTGGATCTCAGGGCAGGAGTACAGGAGATCCAGAGGGCTTGCCAGCAGTCCATGTTGAGGTTAGGTAGGGAAGCCACATTGCAGAATGTTTCATCTTCCATCTTCAGTTGGTTGGTTTCTCATCCGATTCTGTCCATTTGGAATGCCGTTAGTCCATCATCCATTGTACCAAGTAGCCATTGTCGCTTCCCATGTTTGCATGATTCAGTCACACTACAGTCCAAGCTGCATGACACTCAAGTCATCCTGTCCAGTGTGTAGAAGGTCGAATTGAGATCCAGATGCTAGATCGCTCCAGGCTCTTGCTGTATTGAACACCCACTTTGTCATCCTCTTTGATTTAGGCCACAGACTTGAGTCATCAGAAACATCCGACCAAATGACACTCAAGGGTGTTTTAGGAAGAGTAGCATCCTCCTATAGCTGAAAATTAAAATGTTCAGGTAATACAAGCCAAGTAGAAGTAGAAAAATTTCCCCTCACACATGTGGTGCCCAGTACCAGGTTAAAGATTGCCCCTCTCACTTTGTGCCCCATGCCAGGGCAACGATTGCCCCTCTCACACTTAGTGCCACATGCAAGGTTAAAGATCACCCCTCTCACACTTAATGCCCCGTGCAAAGTCAACAATTGCCCTGCTCACACTTAGTGCCCCATGCCATGCAAAGATTGCCCCTCACACTTAGTACCCCATGACATTCAAAGATTGACCAGTACCAGGTTAAAGATCACACCTCTTTATTTTCAGTTATTAGATTGTGTATTTACACAAACAATGACAATACTCAAAAGGAATACAAAGCCAAACGAGAGGAGAGACCAGTGGAGGGTTTGTAGGTCTTTGAGACGAGACCAGTGGAGGGTTTGACGGCGAGACCAGTGCTGGGTTTGACGGAGAGACCAGTGGAGGTTTTGTAGGCCTTTGAGAGACCAGTGGAGGGTTTTTAGGTCCTTGAGGAGAGACCAGCGGAGGTTTTGACAGAGAGACCAGCGCTGGGTTTGTAGGTCTTTGAGACGAGACCAGTGGAGGGTTTGACGGAGAGACCAGCGCTGGGTTTGTAGGTCTTTGAGAGACCAGTGGAGGGTTTGACGGAGAGACCAGTGCTGGGTTTGACGGAGAGACCAGTGGAGGTTTTGTAGGCCTTTGAGAGACCAGTGGTGGGTTTTTAGGTCCTTGAGAGAGGAGAGACCAGCGGAGGTTTTGACAGAGACCAGTGCTGGGTTTGTAGGTCTTTGAGAGACGAGATACCAGTGCTGGGTTTGTAGGTCTTTGCGCCCTGCCCTTCACAAAGAAAAGAGAACTCTTCCCGGGGCTCCCGCCAGCTTCTCCGGGGTCGTTTGCGTTACCGCACTGGACGCCACGCGGCGCCTATCTCCGCCTCTCCAGATTTGGGAATCTGAACCCGACTCCCTTTCGATCGACCGGGGGCGACGGAGGCCATCGCCCCGCAGAGACGAGAGACCAGTGGAGGGTTTGTAGGTCTTTGAGAGGAGAAACCAGTGGTGGGTTTGTAGGTCTTTGAGAGACCAGTGGAGGGTTTGCCGGAGAAACCAGTGCTGGGTTTGTAGGTCTTTGAGAGATCAGTGGAGGGTTTGACGGAGAGACCAGTGCTGGGTTTGACGGAGAGACCAGTGGAGGTTTTGTAGGCCTTTGAGAGACCAGTGGTGGGTTTGTAGGTCTTTGAGAGACCAGTGGAGGGTTTGCCGGAGAGACCAGTGCTGGGTTTGACGGAGAGACCAGTGGAGGTTTTGTAGGCCTTTGAGAGACCAGTGGAGGGTTTTTAGGTCCTTGAGGAGAGACCAGCGGAGGTTTTGACAGAGACCAGCGCTGGGTTTGTAGGTCTTTGAGACGAGACCAGTGGAGGGTTTGACGGAGAGACCAGCGCTGGGTTTGTAGGTCTTTGAGAGACCAGTGGAGGGTTTGACGGAGAGACCAGTGCTGGGTTTGACGGAGAGACCAGTGGAGGTTTTGTAGGCCTTTGAGAGACCAGTGGTGGGTTTTTAGGTCCTTGAGAGAGGAGAGACCAGCGAAGGTTTTGACAGAGAGACCAGTGCTGGGTTTGTAGGTCTTTGAGAGACGAGATACCAGTGCTGGGTTTGTAGGTCTTTGCGCCCTGCCCTTCACAAAGAAAAGAGAACTCTTCCCGGGGCTCCCGCCAGCTTCTCCGGGGTCGTTTGCGTTACCGCACTGGACGCCTCGCGGCGCCTATCTCCGCCTCTCCAGATTTGGGAATCTGAACCCGACTCCCTTTCGATCGACCGGGGGCGACGGAGGCCATCGCCCCGCAGAGAAGAGAAACCAGTGGAGGGTTTGTAGGTCTTTGAGAGGAGAAACCAGTGGTGGGTTTGTAGGTCTTTGAGAGGAGAAACCAGTGGTGGGTTTGTAGGTCTTTGAGAGGAGAAACCAGTGGTGGGTTTGTAGGTCTTTGAGAGAAGAGAAACCAGTGGTGGGTTTGTAGGTCTTTGAGAGGAGAAACCAGTGGTGGGTTTGTAGGTCTTTAAGAAGAGACCAGTGGTGGGTTTGTAGGTACTTGAGAGCGGAGAGACCAGTGGTGGGTTTGACGGAGAGACCAGCGCTGGGTTTGTAGGTCTTTGAGAGAGGAGAGACCAGTGGAGGGTTTGATGGAGAGACCAGTGGTGGGGGGGCTGGGGCTTCAAAGCGTACGGAGGGAAACGTTGGAACGTGCTCCGTGGTTCTCAGGTGCAGGAACCAGGTTGGTTCTAGTTGCTGAGAGGGACAGCCCTCACATCTCGCCCCCTGGTGTGTCTCCTTGAGGAGTCCCTGTCTCCATCCTGAAGGACGTTCCAGTTCATGTAACTGACGTGACGACGGCCTCTTAAACACTAGGTTCCCCTGAGGGGGAACGTCTACACAACTGAAGGCCTCAAACAGCGCAGAACCCTCGCATGCATCTCTGGTCAGTCAGTCACACACCCTTATCAGTAGGACAACACACATGGGATGTGATGCAATGATGAGGAATGTAGTAGGAAAGTGGACGGATAAAGTATCTTCTAGGGACGAATGAGAGGCATGAGAACGGGGGGGGGGGAAGAGAGAGGCCAGAGAGAGAGAGAGAGGCCAGAGAGAGAGAGAGAGAGGCCAGAGAGAGAGAGAGAGAGAGGCCAGAGAGAGAGAGAGAGAGAGGCCAGAGAGAGAGAGAGAGAGAGAGGCCAGAGAGAGAGAGAGAGAGGCCAGAGAGAGAGAGAGAGAGGCCAGAGAGGGGGCGGGGCAGGGCCTACGTGGGGCGGGGCCAGAGAGGGGGCGGGGCAGGGCCTGCGTGGGGCGGGGCCAGAGAGGGGGCGGGGCAGGGCCTACGTGGGGCGGGGCAGGGCCTACGTGGGGCGGGGCAGGGCCTACGTGGGGCAGGGCCTGAGAACTGGTTCAAACTAAACGCTGTCAGCCCACAGCATTAAAAGAAAATGTTGTGACTTACAGTTCGCAGTTTCTTCTTCTTCGTGGTTCGATTGTGATACTCACAGAATCTGTTTCTTCTTCTTGAGCTGTGAAGGAGAGCAACGAGATTAGTTTTACGGTGTGTGTGTGTGTGTTTAATTAGTGATTAATCCAATAAATCCAAATAAGTTATTAAAATAAGTTATTTTTCCCATCTAACTACGACGGTAACCGAGTGCGGAGTCAGTGTGACGTCATGGCCCCGCCCCCCTACGTCTTCCGCCGCCAACTCAGTCATGGAGTCATTGATAAATATCTGTAGCCGCGTCACCCGGCGAAAAATATCAATTAACTCAATTAAAAACAGCTTACGACGACATACATCCAGAACTACTATTATTCAACTTATCAAGTAGGCCTAGAGTAAAAAACAATTAAGATAAATTATAAACAAGTGTCCTACTCACAGCAGGTCCGGATGTAGCGGGCCGTTTTACTTCAAAAAGTGTTCGTTAATTAACCCGACGGTCAACCTGGAAAACAAAAGGACCAGACGGATCATTAGTTACTTTTATAACTTCAACCGGACGTTTCTAACCATGTTTCGGTTAAACTACTAAAATAACGTCAATATTAACCGTGTAATGGAGACGGCTCAGCGTCTTTTTCAATCTAACCTGTTTGATGTGGTGGAGCCAACAGCTGACGGAGCGCGAGCAGCAGCAGCACAGTGAGGCTCAATGGAGACGCAGCGCGATCCGCACCGAGACCCGCGAAATAATCAGCGAATAATCAGCGGAACTACATGCAGGTGTGCGCCGCCATAGATATATATATGTGTGTGTGTGTGTGTGTGTGTGTGTGCGTGTGCGTGTGCGTGTGCGTGTGCGTGTGCGTGTGCGTGTGCGCGTGCGCGTGCGCGTGTGCGTGTGTGTGTGTGTGTTGAGCGGGGGTGGGAGTGGGTGGGTGGGTTTGGGTTACAAACTGTGGGTGTGTGTTTGGGTTTGTGTGTTTAAAAGGTGAACGATATGTGGATGAGTGGGAATAAATGGTATATATTATGTGGATGTGTGAGTGTGGTTTAAAACCATATGGAGTAGAGGAATACTGTTACTACCAGGAATTGTATGCTGATTGAAGTATGAAATGACACCGTATGATGGTGTATTTCCTTTTGATGAAAATAATAAAAATAATAAATAAATAAATGCCTAATGTGTAACATAACTAATTAACTATAACTGTATTGATACAATTACTATTATAGAACATAAAAAAATAGAACACAACTTACTTAACTTAAATATGCAAATTACAACATTTGGGCAAATTATGCAACTATGAAAGTCTTTATAGTTGCGTTTGTTTATTCACAAAATAGAAATGCTATAACGGCATAAAAAATAATAAAATCAATCAGCTCAGATATTTATTGTCAAAGTGATGAAGTTATCACAACGTACAGAAATCCAAATGACACTAAATGTTTCAAATTACATTAATAAAATAATACATTATATTGTTACTTTAATATTCTTATATTGTATGTTTGAACAGTGTTCCAATATATTAGTCAAACATTTACATGTATTAAATCTATATTTGTACATATTTTATACAAACAAAAACAAGGCGATGACATTAGTCACACATCAAATATCCGTACAGTCACACCCAAATCATAAAGAAGACATTTATTGCCTGTTACACAATGCATGGACAAACAAATAAAAAAAACGAATTGATTGTATTTATTTAATCAAAGGAATCAGTACATTCCCCCCCCCTACACCAGGAACAAGGACAGGAAATCTAGTCACTATACCATCCATGACGAAGCCCACCCACTGAGGAAATGTAGAGGCTTCAGGGAGAAGACCCTAGAAGAGCGCAAACAGTTTCTAAAAGACAATCACATGTTTCCAGTGCTGCTCCTCCTAGCTAGGGACTGCGTCACAGAGGTAGACTGCAAGGAATGTGGCAGCAACCGCCACACCTCAGCCATCCACCCAGGACTAAGTCGTCTCCAAGTCGTCTCCTCCCGCTAGAGATGTGAATAACTCAAAATCTTCTCTGGGCACCCCTGCGGTCTCCCCAGAGACCCTACCCTTATTTGACTGACACATTTTACTACACATTTGCCTAACAGGTTTGGTTATATATCAGAGGCCATGTAAATGGCCTTTTGTCTAGACAAATTTAACTTTCCAGTAAGTCTGGCGGGATCAGTCTTGGATTCGCTCAATTAGTTTCACGTTTCCATTTGGTCATTTAGCTTCATGTAAGCGTTCATGCAAAGCGTCCTTCAAGTTGGGCTGAGATACGCGCATACAATCAAAATCTACTTTTCTGAATCTCCACACACGGACACAGAGTTCACCAGTGTTTTTGTTTGGGTTAGTAACCTGCTGTTTATTGGTCAGAATCGTTCTTTCTGGTCCCTGTGTGATTGATCCGGTTTGAAGCGGTGACGGTTGGTTCTGGTCTGTTTCAGGCGGTCATCGAGGAGGTACTGGAGGAGAGCCCATACTACGAAGGGACAGGAGCCAGGTGACCGTAGCCTAGGGTCAGAGAGGTCAAGGTCATCAACACATGTTCACTAGCCCTCCCCTCTGACCCTAGGGTCAAAGGTCAAGGTCATCAACACATGTTCACTAGCCCTCCCCTCTGACCCTAGGCTCAGAGAGGTCAAGGTCATCAACACATGTTCACTAGCCCTTCCCTCTGACCCTAGGCTCAGAGGTCAAGGTCATCAACACATGTTCACTAGCCCTCCCAAGAAGTTCACACCGCTCCGTTTAAAAGAGAACAAGCTCAATTTATAATTATTATTTGAATAATTACTATTATTAGTATTTTGATATGAAATGCAATCTATATATTTTTTTTTTTTTGGGGGGGGGGAAAATGTACTGATTCCTTTGATTAAATAAATACAATCAATTCGTTTTTTTTATTTGTTTGTCCATGCATTGTGTAACAGGCAATAAATGTCTTCTTTATGATTTGGGTGTGACTGTACGGATATTTGATGTATGACTATAATGTCATCGCCTTGTTTTTGTTTGTATAAAATATGTACAGATATAGATTTAATACATGTAAATGTTTGACTAATATATTGGAACACTGTTCAAACATACAATATAAGAATATTAAAGTAACAATATAATGTATTCTTTTATTAATGTAATTTGAAACATTTAGTGTCATTTGGATTTCTGTACGTTGTGATAACTTCATCACTTTGACAATAAATATCTGAGCTGATTGATTTTATTATTTTTTATGCCGTTATAGCATTTCTATTTTGTGAATAAACAAACGCAACTATAAAGACTTTAGTTGCATAATTTGCCCAAATGTTGTAATTTGCATATTTAAGTTAAGTAAGTTGTGTTCTATTTTTTTATGTTCTATAATAGTAATTGTATCAATACAGTTATAGTTAATTAGTTATGTTACACATTAGGCATTTATTTATTTATTATTTTTATTATTTTCATCAAAAGGAAATACACCATCATACGGTGTCATTTCATACTTCAATCAGCATACAATTCCTGGTAGTAACAGTATTCCTCTACTCCATATGGTTTTAAACCACACTCACACATCCACATAATATATACCATTTATTCCCACTCATCCACATATCGTTCACCTTTTAAACACACAAACCCAAACACACACCCACAGTTTGTAACCCAAACCCACCCACCCACTCCCACCCCCGCTCAACACACACACACACACACACACACACACACACACACACACACACACACACACACACACACACACACACACACACACACACACACACACACACACACACACACACACATATATATCTATGGCGGCGCACACCTGCATGTAGTTCCGCTGATTATTCGCTGATTATTTCGCGGGTCTCGGTGCGGATCGCGCTGCGTCTCCATTGAGCCTCACTGTGCTGCTGCTGCTCGCGCTCCGTCAGCTGTTGGCTCCACCACATCAAACAGGTTAGATTGAAAAAGACGCTGAGCCGTCTCCATTACACGGTTAATATTGACGTTATTTTAGTAGTTTAACCGAAACATGGTTAGAAACGTCCGGTTGAAGTTATAAAAGTAACTAATGATCCGTCTGGTCCTTTTGTTTTCCAGGTTGACCGTCGGGTTAATTAACGAACACTTTTTGAAGTAAAACGGCCCGCTACATCCGGACCTGCTGTGAGTAGGACACTTATTTATAATTTATCTTAATTGTTTTTTACTCTAGGCCTACTTGATAAGTTGAATAATAGTAGTTCTGGATGTATGTCGTCGTAAGCTGTTTTTAATTGAGTTAATTGATATTTTTCGCCGGGTGACGCGGCTACAGATATTTATCAATGACTCCATGACTGAGTTGGCGGCGGAAGACGTAGGGGGGCGGGGCCATGACGTCACACTGACTCCGCACTCGGTTACCGTCGTAGTTGGATGGGAAAAATAACTTATTTTAATAACTTATTTGGATTTATTGGATTAATCACTAATTAAACACACACACGCACGCACACACACACAAGCCGTAAAACTAATCTCGTTGCTCTCCTTCACAGCTCAAGAAGAAGAAACAGATTCTGTGAGTATCACGATCGAAGCACGAAGAAGAAGAAACTGCGAACTGTAAGTCACAACATTTTCTTTTAATGCTGTGGGCTGACAGCGTTTAGTTTGAACCAGTTCTCAGGCCCCGCCCCACGTAGGCCCTGCCCCGCCCCACGTAGGCCCTGCCCCGCCCCACGTAGGCCCTGCCCCACGTAGGCCCTGCCCCGCCCCCTCTCTTGCCCCGCCCCACGTAGGCCCTGCCCCGCCCCCTCTCTGGCCTCTCTCTCTCCCTCTCTGGCCTCTCTCTCTCCCTCTCTGGCCTCTCTCTCTCCCTCTCTGGCCTCTCTCTCTCCCTCTCTGGCCTCTCTCTCTCCCTCTCTGGCCTCTCTCTCTCTCTCTCTGGCCTCTCTCTCTCTCTCTCTGGTCTCTCTCTCTCTCTCTCTGGTCTCTCTCTCTCTCTCTCTGGTCTCTCTCTCTCTGGCCTCTCTCTCTCTCTCTCTCTCTCTCTCTTCCCCCCCGTTCTCATGCCTCTCATTCGTCCCTAGAAGATACTTTATCCGTCCACTTTCCTACTACATTCCTCATCATTGCATCACATCCCATGTGTGTTGTCCTACTGATAAGGGTGTGTGACTGACTGACCAGAGATGCATGCGAGGGTTCTGCGCTGTTTGAGGCCTTCAGTTGTGTAGACGTTCCCCCTCAGGGGAACCTAGTGTTTAAGAGGCCGTAGTCACGTCAGTTACATGAACTGGAACGTCTTTCAGGATGGAGACAGGGACTCCTCAAGGAGACACACCAGGGGGCGAGATGTGAGGGCTGTCCCTCTCAGCAACTAGAACACAACCTGGTTCCTGCACCTGAGAACCACGGAGCACGTTCCAACGTTTCCCTCCGTACGCTTTGAAGCCCTAGCCCCCCCACCACTGGTCTCTCCATCAAACCCTCCACTGGTCTCTCCTCTCTCAAAGACCTACAAACCCAGCGCTGGTCTCTCCGTCAAACCCACCACTGGTCTCTCCGCTCTCAAGTACCTACAAACCCACCACTGGTCTCTTCTTAAAGACCTACAAACCCACCACTGGTTTCTCCTCTCAAAGACCTACAAACCCAGCGCTGGTCTCTCCGTCAAACCCACCACTGGTCTCTCCGCTCTCAAGTACCTACAAACCCACCACTGGTCTCTTCTTAAAGACCTACAAACCCACCACTGGTTTCTCCTCTCAAAGACCTACAAACCCAGCGCTGGTCTCTCCGTCAAACCCACCACTGGTTTCTCTTCTCTCAAAGACCTACAAACCCACCACTGGTTTCTCTTCTCTCAAAGACCTACAAACCCACCACTGGTTTCTCTTCTCTCAAAGACCTACAAACCCACCACTGGTTTCTCTTCTCTCAAAGACCTACAAACCCACCACTGGTTTCTCCTCTCAAAGACCTACAAACCCTCCACTGGTCTCTCGTCTCTGCGGGGCGATGGCCTCCGTCGCCCCCGGTCGATCGAAAGGGAGTCGGGTTCAGATTCCCAAATCTGGAGAGGCGGAGATAGGCGCCGCGTGGCGTCCAGTGTGGTAACGCAAATGACCCCGGAGAAGCTGGCGGGAGCCCCGGGAAGAGTTCTCTTTTCTTTGTGAAGGGCAGGGCGCAAAGACCTACAAACCCAGCACTGGTATCTCGTCTCTCAAAGACCTACAAACCCAGCACTGGTATCTCGTCTCTCAAAGACCTACAAACCCAGCACTGGTCTCTCCGTCAAACCCTCCACTGGTCTCGTCTCAAAGACCTACAAACCCAGCGCTGGTCTCTCCGTCAAACCCTCCACTGGTCTCTGAAAGACCTACAAACCCAGCACTGGTGTCTCCGTCAATCCCGCCACTGGTCTCGTCTCAAAGACCTAAAAACCCACCACTGGTCTCTCAAAGGCCTACAAAACCTCCACTGGTCTCTCCGTCAAACCCAGCACTGGTCTCTCCGTCAAACCCTCCACTGGTCTTTCAAAGACCTACAAACCCAGCGCTGGTCTCTCCGTCAAACCCTCCACTGGTCTCGTCTCTCAAAGACTTACAAAGCCACCGCTGGTCTCTGTCAAAACCTCCACTGGTCTCTCCTCTCTCAAAGACCTACAAACCCACCACTGGTCTCTCCTCTCTCAAAGACCTACAAACCCTCCACTGGTCTCTCCTCTCGTTTGGCTTTGTATTGTCATTGTTTGTGTAAATACACAATCTAATAACTGAAAATAAAGAGGTGTGATCTTTAACCTGGTACTGGTCAATCTTTGAATGTCATGGGGTACTAAGTGTGAGGGGCAATCTTTGCATGGCATGGGGCACTAAGTGTGAGCAGGGCAATTGTTGACTTTGCACGGGGCATTAAGTGTGAGAGGGGTGATCTTTAACCTTGCATGTGGCACTAAGTGTGAGAGGGGCAATCTTTAACCTGGTACTGGGCACCACATGTGTGAGGGGAAATTTTTCTACTTCTACTTGGCTTGTATTACCTGAACATTTTAATTTTCAGCTATAGGAGGATGCTACTCTTCCTAAAACACCCTTGAGTGTCATTTGGTCGGATGTTTCTGATGACTCAAGTCTGTGGCCTAAATCAAAGAGGATGACAAAGTGGGTGTTCAATACAGCAAGAGCCTGGAGCGATCTAGCATCTGGATCTCAATTCGACCTTCTACACACTGGACAGGATGACTTGAGTGTCATGCAGCTTGGACTGTAGTGTGACTGAATCATGCAAACATGGGAAGCGACAATGGCTACTTGGTACAATGGATGATGGACTAACGGCATTCCAAATGGACAGAATCGGATGAGAAACCAACCAACTGAAGATGGAAGATGAAACATTCTGCAATGTGGCTTCCCTACCTAACCTCAACATGGACTGCTGGCAAGCCCTCTGGATCTCCTGTACTCCTGCCCTGAGATCCAAGTATTTCTCGGGCTGAATCGGAAACCATCTTGGAAACATCCCAACTAGCGTCCCTGTCGAGCTGCAGTTGTGCTCTTCAGAAGAGGTGAAGAAAGCCTCACTGGGGCTTCAAGGTCTATGAAGAGGAACGTTGAAATGTGCTCCATGATTCTCTCCTGTAAGAGCTGGGTTGTATTCTAGTCGCCGAGAGGGGGAGCCTCACAGCCTACCCTTTGGCGTTTCTCTTTGGGGAGTCCCTGTCACGGTCTTGACGGACATTCCAGGTCATGTAACTGATGTCACGACAGCCTTTTGAAAACTTGGTTTCTCCTGAGGGGGAACCTCTACAGAACTGTAGGCGTCAGATGGCACAGTATCCCAGCATGCATCTCTGGTCACTCAGCTCACACCCTGATCAGTAAGGCAACACTCATGCGATGTGCATGCAATGTTTTAGAGAGTAGTAAGGAAGTAGACAAAAGGCATGAGAACAGTTTGTTATTTTGTACTGTTGTCAGCCTTGTTTATGGGTGGGAATTATTTGCTAAATGGGGGGGATATGAAATGTATAGTCAATTATTTGTACATGAACCAACAGCAACAAACTACTAGATCTGCTCAAGGTAAGTCTGTTGGCTGTATTTTGCAACAAGACGACCAAAGCACCCCAAGATCTCCATCGTCGTTCCAGCTCAAGGTAAGGGGCTCCTGCGGGGGGGTTGGTAGTTAGATTCGAGACCGCGATGTGCACGGGTCTATAAAGATGCTGTCTGACTTCACAGGATCTCCTGGACCAGGGTGGACCAGAGGCTGAGGACCAGCAGGTGACCAGATCCCACTGGACCAGGTATGGGCCACCAGGGTGGATAATAATAATTATTATTATTATGTGGATGTGTCTAGTGCTTTTCTCGTACTTAATTATAATGTAGGGTAACTAGATCCCCTGGACCAGGAATGGGGTACCAGGCTGGACCAGAGGGTATCCAGATCCCCCTGGACCAGGAATGGGGCACCAGGCTGGACCAGAGGGTATCCAGATCCCCCTGGACCAGGAATGGGGCACCAGGCAGGACCAGAGGGTATCCAGATCCCCCTGGACCAGGAATGGGGTACCAGGCTGGACCAGAGGGTATCCAGATCCCCCTGGACCAGGAATGGGGTACCAGGCTGGACCGGAGGCTGTGGACCGGAGGGTAACCATAACCAAACACTTGACACCTGGAGGTTCTTTTTAATTATTTCAAATGATCATAGAGGGTCTTCATTAGTTTTTCCTTCAGATTTTTCATTCTGTGAATTTTAGCCAAAGCTGTGATTTGAAGTAATTAAGGTCACATCAGCTGCTACTACTATAGTTTATCCAGCGTACATCAAGATGGACACTAAAACGTAACAGCTGGTCACACTCACACTTGGTAACGTATCATCACCCTTTTAATGTGTGTTTGTATTGTGAACAGATTAAGCTGACGACCCACCAGGAGCAAGAAGAGTACTACGATGGGACTGCTCAAGTCTTTGGAAGGTTAATACCAACAGGTTTTTTTTTTTACATCGTTTCACCACCAAAGCTATGCTGTTAAATTCACAGAATGTTTTACTATATTCCTGAATTACAAATTCCCAAGTGTGTGCATGTTTCATGTTGAAGTTTAAAATTTGATTTGATTCAGAATTATTTAAACAAGGTGTCCAAAGAATAATAAACTACTACCACTGTTTCAAGTGTAGAATTCTCAAAACAAAAGTATTTTCTTCAACACAAATTATATAAACTAAAAAAATTATGGAGGAGGAGCCACCTATCTGGAGGGAGACCCGGAATCTGGTTAGCCGCCTAGCTGGACATCGTTAGCCTCCTAGCATAATGGATATAGTTAGCTTCATAGCATAATGGGTATTGTTAGCCTCATAGCATAATCAACATCGCTAGCCTCATAGTTATCTATATCATTAGCCTCCTAGTATAATTGATATTGTAGCATAATTGACATTGGTAGCCCCATAGCGTAATCAACATGGTAGCCTCATAGCGTAATCGACATGGGTAGCCTCATAGTGGAATTGACATTGGTAGCCTCATTGACATTGTTGGCCTATGGCTAGCAACATAGCTCATGCTACGAGGCTAACGATTTGTGTTTTTCCTCTTGCAACATTTCAGTGACCCACTGACGGCGCCTCGTCGGAGCTGGACGGTGGAGACTTCAGATGCAACTTCTACCTCGCAGGACGTGACAAAGTCACGGGTTGTCAAGGGTTCCTTGTTTCTCAAGGGTTCCTTCGCGGGTTCCTCATGGTTCAGTGTTAGGGACAGAGTTAGGGTCAGATGGTCTCACGATGAACCATTGTTTTTTTTTTTAATCACATCCCAGAATTGTTTCACTGTGTGCACAGATGTTGAAATGTATACTGATGTTTTATGATATAAAATCATTTAAAATGACCTGGTTGTGTGGCTTGTTGTATGGTCATTTTTATTATACACATGCATGTTACCCTAATGAGGTAAGGTTACCTCTCCCCTCCCCTATATCCTAACCTCCCTCCTCCCATATCCTCTCCCAACCTCCCTCCCCTATACCCTAACCTCCCCCTCTATACCCTGAATGGATTCATAAAAAATACATATAAAACAATCACTCTAAACATAATTTAAGGGAAGAATGTAATACAAAGTGTCAAGACAGAATAAACTCTGCTGCTGCAGCAACAGAGATACAGTCCCTAAGATATCTAATGTATTCATACATTGTTTATGTAGGATATAGGCCTACGTATATGTGTATATATAACCTAATCATATTGTTTCTTCTACTTAAAAATAGCTGACAGTTTTTTTTCCCCTTCTCGGGGATTATATTCCCAGTTTTGATCTCGGACGACAAAAGAAGCCAGCGGTGGAATGAGATAACAAACGCCGTCACTGTTTAACTGTGTAAGGACATGGTTCCCTTTCAAAATGTCGATAGAAAGGGCTTTAAAGAGACGGTCAAAACACTCAATCCCAGGTACGCGTTACCTGCCCGCACACACTTCAGCCAAATTGAGATGCCAAAACTACGGCAAGGTCCGCGACCAAGTGGAGAAAGAAATCCATACTATCCATACTAGAAGTAACTTAAAAAAAAACAACTTATGTACTATGTGAAATATTTCCTAGTAATACAAAAATATACTAATAGCTGCCTAACCAGTATTTTACCCCTTCAGAAGTATTTATATCGAAATTAAAATATAAAATGAACATACCGTGATATAATACCATTACCGTCTATACCTCAAATCATGCCGTGATATAAATTTTAGTCCATACCGTACAGCCCTAATGTATGGTATCACAGATAGTGAATAATCGGGGGGGTTGGTAACTACATTGCGACTGCTCGCTCAGACCTCTCGCTTATGATGCTACAATGCTAGAGAACGAGAATATTTCTACATCCAGAACGTCATGCACTTGGGCGTGGCTAGGCTCCCATGGTGCGGAAGCAATTATGTCCTTGATGTTGCCCTGCGTCACTGAGCAGTTTCCATAGGAATGAATGGGAGCCATGTTTCTGTTCTCCCTCTATACCAGGGGCCTCTACGGATTCTCTTTTTTGCATAGGAAATTTCCTTTCCTATCGAGATGACCCGGAAGTACTTGGATGAAAGGTGGTTTGAAATCTAAAAATGCTTAGGAAAGGAGCCTTGATGCATCCTTTAACCCTCCTTTAGCATAGGTTACTATATATTGGTTTCCCATAATCCTTCATGGCGGCAATATTTAAATAAACAGGCCACCAACAAAGTTTACAGACGCTATGCGAAGACGCATGAGAGACGCGGTTAAGCAGAAGAAGAGAATACAAAAAAGAAAAGAAAATACAATTGATAATAATGGATACCAATTCCAGAAACACATTATTTGAATCAAAATTAATTAATTTATTGCTGGTTAGCAAGCACACAATAAACACCATAAGAAAATAAAATTCTGACTTCACATTTGAGAAAGAATACTGGGGGCAGTTAATTTCAACATCAACATAAGTTGAGCCTCGTTTTTTTCCAGTGCTAAAGTGACAGCTAGTTAAATTGACAGCTAGCACGACAGTGCTGACAGCAGACGCGCGATGATGCAGATGAACACACCTCTGAGTTTATGTATTGAGAAACCTCCCAGTGTCTTTCCATTGAAGCAAGGCCATCCCTCTAACTGTGAGTTATTGTAGGCTAACCACAATGTAGATCACAGTGTTGCCACAGAGGGCCAGACAGGACCTGGCTGGATGAGTAATGTTGACTCATTACTTCAGATCCAGAATTCTGTGTTGCAGAAAGTAGGCCAACGCTGCCCCGTCTGGGTTCATACTGACACTGTCTGGTCTGGGTTCATACTGACACTGCCTGGTCTGGGTTCATACTGACACTGTCTGGTCTGGGTTCATACTGACACTGTCTGGTCTGGGTTCATACTGACACTGTCTGGTCTGGGTTCATACTGAGACTGTCTGGTCTGGGTTCATACTCAGTGATGGTTCTACACTGAATTGCGCCCCGGGTGAGACCCCCTCCGAGCGCCCCCTACGTGGCTGGCTGTTGACGGGGGGGGGGGGGGCTAGTGCCTAAAACCGCCACTGTTCATACTGACACTGTCTGGTCTGGGTTCATACTGACACTGCCTGGTCTGGGTTCATACTCACACTGTCTCTTAGGTTCATACTCACACTGTCTCTTAGGTTCATACTCACACTGTCTCTTAGGTTCATACTCACACTGCCTGGACTGCTTAATGAGACCCAGCAGATCTACCATGTTATAGCAGAACTTGTGGCGGGACAAGGCACAGAGCCTGGGCCGGAAACAACAAACCGCAAGGGTCAGAGTTACAGCTTGTTTCCTGTTTTGTTGCGAGATATTCTGAAGAAGGGTGTGCTCTAGCATCTCATGCTGCTACCGAGGATGTTTGTGGTGATACCCTCCAGTGAAGTAATCTCAGCATGACTTAGGGACAGTCATACCAATCTCATGACACCCTCTCTGAAGGGTTTGGGCTAACACTGGTTTGGGCAGAGAGGAAGTTCCAACCCACAGTATATATATATATATATATATATATATATGGTGAGAGAGATCTGCTCACCCTCAGACTACGACCTCCCCAGTGATCAGAGAAACACAACCTCAAGCAATCTCATCTCCTTCTGTCTCCAAAGGTAGGACCATGGTTATCTTTACTTTTAATAAGATAGAGACAGATAATCATGTTGATTTCTTGAATCTGTTTTTATTTGTGGATTTCCCTCCCTCCATCCAGCGACCAATCAGGGCAAAGAGATGGAAACCCTGTCCCTAGTCCTGCTTCTCCTCTCCACAGCGTTCGCTATGCCAGTAAGCTAACTAGCTCCGGTTAACCGTTTTTTTTCTCACCCCCACAGATAATGGATTTCATGGAAATGCCTTGATTATTACTACATTTTTATGATTTATTGATTATTATTACAACACCACACACACACACACACACACACACACACACACACACACACACACACACACACACACACAGGGAAACCATGCAGATGCTGTTTAATTCCAGTAGTCTGAACCGAAATCGTCTTTTTTCTCTTCCTGCACTTCCTGCAAAGATGAGGCGGATGGGAAAACCATACATCTCCTCCTTCTCCTCCTCCTCCTCCTCCTCCTCCTCCTCTGAGTCCCTAGAGTCCTCCTTCTCCTCCTCCTCCTCCTCCTCCTCCTCCTCTGAGTCCCTAGAGTCCTCCTTCTCCTCCTCCTCTGAGTCCCTAGAGTCCTCCTCCTCCTCCTCCTCAGAGGAGGAGCGTCTCACCCCTGGTACACTGGCCCCTCCCACTGTTGCCCTAACAACCATCACGGGGGCAGACTGGGACACGACTGCAATGGGACCAATCACGGAAGGGAGCACACCACCTACGGCCCCACCCAGCAGCACGGTGACGGAGGCGGTGACAGGCTGCGTTACCGAGGAGATTCCAACTCCTCCCCCCGTCACAGAGGTCAGAGGAGACGCCTAACAGACCGAGCTCCAGAGAACGTCCCGTTGACTTGAAGGTCTCGCGGTGTGGTGGTTCTATCTCAGGGGATATCCGTCTTGTTGACTACGTTGGTAGGACATGATCTCTGTCATTGTGTTATAGTTCTATATCAGCATGTATATGTACACGCCCAGGTGATAAAATGTTATACTTCAACTATACTTTTGAAAGAATGTACTAAGTACACTTTTAGTTTGTAACTGTACTTTGTGCTTTTTTTGTCGCCTTCGAGTATACCTAATTGTACTCAAAAAGTCCTTGAGTACTACTTGACTATTACTTGAGTATACTTTAAGTGTAATTAGTTAGTATGCTAAATTGGCACAACTTTTTACAAACTTGTGCTGAAGTACACCAGTGAAAATTATGATTCTTTAGCATTTGAAACACACTTGCAGTACAATTGTATTAAATCACCAGTGTGTTGGAAATATATTAATAAATGCTTTAGACTTCAATTGATAGTGTAGAAGTGTATTTTGAACATACTGTTATTATATGTTATTAAACTGAATTATAATGCACTGTCTGTATTTGGGAATATTAAAGTGTGCTGTTATGTTAATAAAAATGTATATATACTTCTATCACAATTTGAGCATCATAAAGGCATGTACTTTAAGTATAATTTTATAATACTATAATGTAGAGTAGAAGTGTAGATGAAGTGTATTTTATCACTGTGTATATATACAACAGAATATACGTTTATTTTAGGTACAATAAGGTTATAATACTGAAGTAAACTAATACTTATAATACATTATACTGATATAAATGGGAAACCAGATAATTCTTGTAATGTAAAAATCCTAATTAGACCTACCTTAGGGCTGGGTTTCACTGGGTAACGATACCAATAGGAGGGTACTACAATTTTTTTTCTACTTCACTGGATACTCATTATGTGAAGGGAAGGAATCAGTTGCGTATAAGGATATTGTACAGGAAGAGCTCATGTCGCCAGACCTTATCTCAGGACCCTTTTCAACATGGTCTGGGCAGCCATGTTAGAGAAGCCTCCAGCTAGAGGTGGAGAAGCCTCCTGCTAGAGGTAGAAATTCTTGATCTACAAGTATTCTGTATACTTGTAGATCAATGCAACCTTTTGTATCTAAATTAGTGAACATTTGAGTTTCTGTAATGCCAGATGTGAAATTCAAGGAGGTGAATTCAAAACTAACATGTTCAGATGCATATTACGGCTCAATCGTTGCTTTCCCTGTGTTCACCACTAGGTGGAATTGTTACTCATGAATGCCGCCATTCTTGGCCAGGACTCCCTGGAAGAAGAGTTACAGGAGCTCAATGGGACTTTTCCTGGTTAAATAATAGAATTATTAGAATAAATAAATGAATGAGGACAGTGCGTCCAGAAGGCTTGTTGATGACCTGGCGACGAGGACTGGTTGAGGTGAAGCAGGTGGAAGATGAGGGGATGAGGTAAGAAGTGCAGAGAGGACTGGACTGGAACAGGGTGGGTCTCATGGGTCATTCAACATCATTCCTCTTTTTTGCCCATGAGCTTTAGGTGCCTGTCATATTTTCTATGGTTTATAGTAATGAGGAAAATGTATTTTCATGGCTGTGAGAAGCACTGTGAGGAATGTTTAGTGCTGATTTCCCTTTTGTAGGGTATAAACCTTTCTATAAGCACTGATGGGTATAAACTGGAATATTGTCATCACCTTGACAACGAGGCTCATGCTAAACCATTCTGTGTCACCGACGACGGTGATGAGTGACTTGCTCCAGGGGTGGAAAGGTTTGTTCAACTACCTAGAGAAGGGGAGAAGAGCTTGATGGGTACCTATTGTTCCAACTGACGGGGATTAGATTCCTCGGGTTATCCAAGAGTGCATAAGTTAACCACTGTGTGGTTGACATTCTTGGAGAGGAGAGCCAGGTAATATCAAGTGTTTAACATTTGGCTTCATTGTAACAATACATATCTTATATTATGAGGTGTTATGAATGACAAAGGGACAGGACCCTCCCACCCTGTTGACCTGGTTATTTTCAACTATTATTCCAAACATATGGCAGAGATATCCTTTTAAACCTTCATTATTTTCTACCATAATATCAATGCCCATTTTTTCTAAAACACAAAGAACTGACTCTCAAAGTGACTCCTGAATGCAGAATCTTGACCCTCTGCAGTGCACTGTGCAGCCATCAGGGGACACATTTTGCATAATAAATGTGAGCTGGTCTGTGTGTGTAACATCTGGAGTGGAATCGACACTGATCGAAAATTACTTTGCAATTTTTATCTGACTGATATTTCTTGTAGGACCCGCTCTCGCATCAGTTCAATAATTTGTTAACATGTTGTTGATGTGAGGTATGATCGTGTTCCCTTGGCAGCACTGCCATATTTTTCTATATCTGCTTTCAAGAATGGATCGAACTCGCTGATAACTTCCAGCACACCCATAAAGTTCCCATTATCAGGTTGCCATAAAATATCACTGTGTCCCTCTGCGTCTTTATTCTGACATGTTTCAGGTCCTATTGAAGCCAGTATGTCCTCATATGTTCATCAATTCTACCCCAGCATGCAGGATCCGTGCTGTAAGTAGCGGGATTTGCGACCTCTTGTTCTCTCTCCGTAGCAACAGGCCGTCATGGAGGGATTTGTGGCGGGTTGGACAGCATGGGTAATTCCTGGGGTGTGGGTGGTTACTGGTGTTTGGGGTGGTTGAAGTGTCAGTCCCTCTGTCTCAGACTCCTCATGTGAGTGAGATGGTGAGGCATGGTCAGTGGTGTCTTCGCCATGGCCAGAGCTATGAGCCAGAGTGCTTTTTTGCTCCGCTATCACATTTCTTTCCAGATATTTTGCCGCAATGGCATGTTGTCCAGTAGCCCTGACATATCATTTAACAACAAAATGGCTTAATGAACATGGCCACATCAGCTGCTTCATTTTTTTTATGTTTCTTGTTAATAGGGGTCAAGTTTTTTTTATTTGAAGTGCAATGGAGAATAGTCTGGCCAATCCAGGGCCCCTTGCACACCTGGGCCCCTAGGATGCAGCATAGGCTAGCCTGTGCGTTAATCTGGCGCCTGGTTGTGGGGAGTTAAAAAATATATGATATACAGTATATGAAAATATATATCATATATAAAATATATAAAATATAAGAAAAAGGGGCGGCCGGGACTTGGATAGAGGCGTTGCTGCGTTGTCTAGCGAGCTGCTGACCATCATGGGAGAGAAGGTGATGCAGTCGCATTTAACAAAGACGTTGAAAGATGAGGCGATCTACGAGAAAGACACAGAGGAACTGTCCTCGTGGCATGCCGCGACCGAACCGGCTTGGCAGTGTAAAAATGCCAGACAAACACACACAATATATCACAACTTTTATTAACACTATAAACACTATAATAATGACAACGGTTCAAAGATGCAAGAAGCGCGCTCGGAAAAGGTTCACAAAGGATTATGGGATGAATAGTTCCTTCACTCGTTCACAAAATAATGCACAGTCTTGTACTTTTTCTTTTTCTTACGTTTTCAATTTTTTTGCTTCGAATCAAATGGTGTATGGTGCAAAAGGGGGTGGTCCCTGGTGATCAGATCACGTGGTCACGGGGTGCTTCCTGGTTGTGGTCGTGACGTTTCAGCAGTATGCAGCATGCTTTGTAGTGGCATGTGCATGTGCCATCACCATGGGCTGTTGTCCTCAGGAAGATGTGCAGTTTTGCTTTTATTTCTGCACAATCTAAGAAACCAACGTTTTTAAGGGGAATATATTGATTGTTTATTTTTCGAGGAGTCTAATAATGCCAAGGACGGTGTCTAAACTTCGTCACGCTTGGCACTGATCACTCGTAACTGTCAAAACGTGTGTTTGTGAAAGAACATGTTGAGACGTGTTTCCATGAAGGTCTGACCAGCTGGGAGCCGCTCAAGAAATGGATTGCAGTTTTCCTGACCGACTGTTCCCGACGTACTTCAGCTCCGGACCCCCGAACTGCGGATCCAAACACACCGCCGGAGGATGGGGCGAGTACAAGGGGATACTCAACACATCTGACCAGGTACCACGGAATACTCAACACATCTGATCAGGTTCCAGGGAATACTCAACACATCTGTTAAGGGAATACTACCTATTCAGGGAATACTCAACACATCTGTTAAGGGAATACTAAACACACCTGATCAGGTACACGTGTGGTACCAGGGAAACTATGGAGGTAGATTTGTGTCTTTATTATGCAATCAAACAGAATAGGTTTGAGAGCAAAACTTTCCACACTGCCATCAAAAAATAGATTTGAGTGCAAAATTATCGACACTGCAATCAAAAAATGTTTTATTGCAAGTAAAATAAATGTGATTAAAAATGTATTAATGGAAATCCAAAAGTTTTTTTTGCAAATCCAAAAGTTTTGTTTGCGAATCCAAAAGTTTAGCTTACAAATCCAAAAGTTTTGCTTGCAAATCCAAAAGTTTTGCTTGTTGTTGCCAAGCTGTCACTCTGATCGAGACTGGCCAATAGAGACGTCCGGCGTAGGTCCCGCCCACGAGATTCAGCTCAACAGCAAGCAAAACTTTTGGATTCGCAAGCAAAACTTTTGGATTTGTAAGCTAAACTTTTGGATTCCCATTAATACATTTTTAATCACATTTATTTTACTTGCAATAAAACATTTTTTGATTGCAGTGTCGATAGTTTTGCTCTCAAACCTATTCTGTTTGATTGCATAAAAAAGACACAAATCTACCTCCATAGGAAACTAAATCCAACCGGGGGGGGGGTTTGGATTGTGGATGAGACCATCTGATGGTCTCGGGTTATGGGATCAGTCAACGTTACCTTGTTGTAGCTTGTCTTGTCATGTTCTTATGAGAGTTGATTAAGTTAGTAGTACCCTCTACCAACTCAAATGTTATTATTAGTAACCTTCAATGTCGACTAGTTTGTTGGGTGGTCTTAGAGTACGTCCATAATAGTCCGTAGTGTTTAAGATCCCCAGCCTACTCTTTGGCAAATGATCATTTGTGAAATGCATGTTTTGTGTAAAGTCTCTTGGATATGCCAGTGTAAATACCGTGTAACGGTAAAGGGTGATTATGTTCTCGATGCCAGTGTTGAGTGTCTGTGGCTCTCTGCAGGGAATGAGCAATGAGGCGCATCCGAGGATACTACCCCGACGGCGGACTGGAGGAGACCTCTGGGCCCCCTCAGAGCCCGTGGTCCTGCCGCTGCTGCCGCCCAAACCAAGTACGTTCAGAACGTTAAGAAGTAATAACAACCAGTACGTTAAGAAGGTTGTCTGACAACCAGTACGTTAAGAAGTAATAACAACCAGTATGTTAAGAAGTAATAACAACCAGTACGTTAAGAAGTAATAACAACCAGTACGTTAAGAAGTAATAACAACCAGTACGTTAAGAAGTAATAACAACCAGTACGTTAAGGCCTGTCTATGGAGGTAGATTTGTGTCTTTATTATGCAATCAAACAGAATAGGTTTGAGAGCAAAACTATCGACACTGCAATCAAAAAATGTTTTATTGCAAGTAAAATAAATGTGATTAAAAATGTATTAATGGGAATCCAAAAGTTTTGCTTGCGAATCCAAAAGTTTTGCTTGCAAATCCAAAAGTTTTGCTTGCTGTTGAGCTGAATCTCGTGGGCGGGACCTACGCTGAAAGATGTAAGACACGTCTCTATTGGCCAGTCTCGATCAGAGTGACAGCTTGGCAACATCCACAGTTAGTAACGAGAGAGGGAGTTTTGAAGTCCATGATGAGACCGAGCGGGACTCAGGAGCCGAGTTGCCAAGCTGTCACTCCGATCGAGACTGGCCAATAGAGACGTGTCTTACATCTTTCGGCGTAGGTCCCGCCCACGAGATTCAGCTCAACAGCAAACAAAACTTTTGGATTCGCAAGCAAAACTTTTGGATTCGCAAGCAAAACTTTTGGATTCGCAAGCAAAACTTTTGGATTCGCAAGCAAAACTTTTGGATTCGCAAACAAAACTTTTGGATTCGCAAACAAAACTTTTGGATTTGCAAACAAAACTTTTGGATTCGCAAACAAAACTTTTGGATTCGCAAACAAAACTTTTGGATTCGTAAGCAAAACTTTTGGATTCGCAAACAAAACTTTTGGATTTGCAAACAAAACTTTTGGATTCCCATTAATACATTTTTAATCACATTTATTTTACTTGCAATAAAACATTTTTTGATTGCAGTGTGGAAAGTTTTGCTCTCAAACCTATTCTGTTTGATTGCATAATAAAGACACAAATCTACCTCCATATCTGACAACCAGTATGTTAAGAAGTTATATCAACCAGAACGTTATGAAGTTGCTAAAAACCAAGAAGTCATTGATTAGGTTCTAAACCCGTATATTTTCAACCGGACTAACTGTGTGTTCACACCAAAAGACACATTTTTCGCCAGGTCACGCTGACGCCAAAGTTTTGCTGCGCAACAAATCATAATCTGTCGCTGTGCAGTTATGTCAGGTGAACTTTGTTGTGCAGCGAATTTTGTCGCACAACATCTTTTGCCCGCCAAAGGTGTTTTATGCCAAATCTTGGGGCAGGTTTGTGCCTCAACAAATTTTGCCCGATACGCGTCTCTACATTGACTTTGTATTGAAACGTGTCGCCCCGTGACGTTTGGTGTGAACGCGCAGTTAGGTGGTCCTCAGTGGCAGAGGGCTTTAAATGTCTTTGCGTTAGATAGTATAGATAGTATAGATAGTATTCTGTTGAATTTATAAAATTATCCGAATGAAAAGATGCTTAAGCTGTTGTTGTTCCAGTTCCACCGTGGCACCTGGACTCTTCAGAGACGACAGACTTCGGACAACATGTGAGTTTAAAATGTCTCTTTTGGTCATCTGTCCCCATTGCACGGTAAACGTATTGCTAAAGCATTTAGTTATTGAGCAGACGCTTTTGTCCAGACCTCCAAACATATACAGTACATATACTAAACATATACAATGAAGCCTGCTCTAGGGTTCTGACTTGTAGACTGTGGACGTGGTGGTCTGGGGTTCCTACTGGTAGACTGTGGTGGTCTAGGGTTCCTACTGGTAGACTGTGGTGGTCTAGGGTTCTTACTTGTAGACTGTGGACGTGGTGGTCTGGGGTTCCTACTGGTAGACGTGGTGGTCTAGGGTTCCTACTGGTAGACTGTGGTGGTCTAGGGTTCCTACTGGTAGACTGTGGTAGACGTGGTGGTCTAGGGTTCCTACTGGTAGACTGTGGTAGACGTGGTGGTCTAGGGTTCCTACTGGTAGACTGTGGTAGACGTGGTGGTCTAGGGTACTAAAGGTAGACTGTGGTAGACGTGGTGGTCTAGGCTCCTCCTCCTAAATCAAATACCTAATAATAACAAGCTGCTATTTGGTAATATACTCCAATTACGATTATCTTTTCTTTCCAGCGACCTGCCATCCAGAATAGTGCATTTCTTCGTATGCTATTGAATAGTGCTAGTGCTGCGGTAAAATGTAATTAGAACTTTGATCATTAAACAAAAATGTGTTTTGTGCATTGTACAAAGGAGTGTGTCTCCACTGAAATTAACCTGGGTCGTGTTTCCAGATAAATTACCTCTGCCTCATTAAAAATATTACTTCTAAGACACGTTTGACTCGGAACCCCAGATATTTTCAATGGCCTGCTTTGCCTAATTTGCGCAAAGTAAACTGAAATCGGTGTGGCGCATGCACACATTGGGTCCAGTGGGACACTTCGGTGTTTTGCAGACAATCTTGTCTTAAAAGTAATTTCCAGCTCTGTTAACCCGCCTGGACTACTTTGGATTATAGTAAGTAACAAGCGCAGGC
This sequence comes from Micromesistius poutassou, assembly GCF_964030765.1. Taxonomy (NCBI): domain Eukaryota; kingdom Metazoa; phylum Chordata; class Actinopteri; order Gadiformes; family Gadidae; genus Micromesistius; species Micromesistius poutassou. The sequence goes on from NC_140288.1 coordinate 15,166,933, forward strand.
ACACCGTTGCGTTGTGAACGCTTCTTTAGATGTACAGTATTGTTGGGTATGTTGGGTGGTGCAGGAGGTGGAGGTGGGCTCTGTTTAGATGGAGTCTACGGGCTCTGTTTGTAAGGTAATATCAGATCTCTAGAATCTGAGCCCTACTGTTCATTCAGTGATGGGTTTTTTCCACAATTGTTTTCTCAGCCAAATCTTAAATCAAACTTCCTTAAATAAGGGAATTACCTTTCATAAAGTTAGTCCCTTCAACGAGGGTTAGTACCTTCAATAAGGGTTAGTACCTTCAATAAGGGTTAGTGCCTTCCATAAGGGTTAGTACCTTCAATAAGGGTTAGTGCCTTCAATAAGGGTTAGTACCTTCCATAAAAGCGGCCACACACCGCGCCGAAAATCGGGCATCGCTGAGTCTTGAGAGGTCGGTGACATAAGTCTCTTTGGTGGTCTGTTTGGTGAGGTCGGCCATCGATAAGGTCATCTGCATTCTTTTCAGCCGATTCAACGTGTATAATCGGTCACTACAGTCGTTACCAATCTGATTGGTGGAGGGCTAGCCCTTGACTAGCGAATCAGTGAAGCCCGGAAGTAAGGATGGTAAACATACAAACAGTGAAAGCGCAGACAATGGCGACACACTCTCTCAGCGCATCGTTTTGATAGTTGATATTGAATTCTTTGACCATGTGGACTGAGGAAATCGAGGAACAATTTATCAGCATGGTGGAGGATAGACCGTTGCCCTGGTATTTATGGTTTTTGTTCTTTTTTGGACCACAATACAGATTAGCGCCACCTGCTACATTTCATCTCACGCGAGCGCAGAACGTACAGTGACTGACTGTCTGTAGTCATCTAGGTGTGTATTTCACACTTTATTCACTGAGTCGGTGAGATTAATAGCCCGACTCCATTTTCTGGCGACAATCGGCCAGTCGTCTTGGTGTGTGCCTTCCATGAGGGTTAGTGCCTTCAATGAGGGTTAGTATCTTCAATGAGGGTTAGTGCCTTCATTAAGGGTTAATATCTTCCATAAGGGTCAGTGCCTCCAATGAGGGTTAGGCGTTCTGGACACCTATAGTATAAGAGTGTGTGTGGATGGTGAATCTCCATCTGAGCTTTGAATGGCAAGTTCTTGTCATCCGTCGGCCTATCGCTAGTGCTTTCATGAGGAAAAAGTCTATACGTCTAAAACAGAAAGTAACAAGATGTTTTCTGTGTTCCCAGATGGAGAACTTCTACCTGAACCACTACGGTGACGCCTTCGGCTCCGTCAGTGCACTGCTGCAGGACCACTTATACCCCGGCCCCAAACGGAGAAAGGTGGGAGAAGGAAAATCAACTTTATTGTCCAACTGAGGATTTGGCTGAAGAGGATTATATTTGATTCAATTAATCAACCGAAGTGATGCTAGCTGTCAGTTAACTGAAACTAAAATGTCATGTTTTTAAAAAAAACAGACGAAAATTGATTAGACCAAGCCAGATATCTGCACTGGATGCTGGAGCTATGGAATAGCTGTAACGCTAACCTATGGGGGCAAGCTCTTTATCCGCATTTGGGGCGTCAGTGCAGATCTCTGGCTTGGTCGAATAACCCTGTGACACTCAGGAAAACGATAATGGGGTTAAAAATCTCCTTTAAGAAGCTATTAGGACTCCCATAATAATGTGGTCCTACCAAGGAGATGACAGGACTTGACCTTCACCGTTCCAAGAACCACATAAGGAAATCAGCCAGACCAGGGATTTTATCGTAAAGAGCTGTGCTTGTTCCCAGCGGAGGAAGACACGGTTATTCAGAAAGGAATGGTGCTGTTTGTTGATGATCAAACTGCTTTCCAAAGAAGCAGAGCTCCATTTGGGTTGACCTTTTCAATGTAGTTTATTCCAGATATACACACGTAAATAGATTTGTGTTTGCATTACCTGGAAGGTGTATTCGGCCGAGTTGTGGAGCTAATGCTATGCTACCTGGGGGTAGCATAGCAAAAACGGATGCCTCCCAAACGTGGACGTATTAAATAACGCTCCAAATGCACAAGTCGTACGTTAATGCGCCTCATCCACAAACTGCCATTCGTTTCACTATTATATGTTTGGATTGTAAATCAACTATTGAGTCCTACACATTTTCTTGTAAAAGTGGAAAAATATTGGGAAATGCAGACATCATCAAAATGACAAAATGATATTTTAACGTCACTTCATTAACTGACCAAGCTGCCGGTTACCTTAGAGACCAGGCACACACGGTCATCATGCGGGCCTCGTCCTTGACACAACTCCAAACGTGTTCCTCAGAGCTGGAGGAGTGACGCGCTGAGCCTGGGCTGGACGGACGGCTTCCTGAGCAAGCTGGAACACAGGAAGTGAGTGGAAGGTCTTAGCGGCCGCCAAATACGCCCATCTTATGCACGCCTTTCACTCTCCGTGCGCAGCCCCGCCTCCTCCCGTGAACCAAGAAAGCCTGCTCTGTGAAGACGGGGGATTTACCCCCCTTGGTTTTACGCAGGCAGCTTGAGATAAGACGGTGAAATTAGGAGTCTTTACTTGTTGTGGAAGTACCAGAGAGTCGGAGAACCCGACACAGTCTGTAAGATGCATAATATCAGAGAATCCCCCCCGTCGGCCGCGGCGCAATGAATGAATAAAGATCCTAGTTATTTTATAACCTTGTTGATGAGCAACATTTAGAAAAACATGTACTTTTAATTCAGCCTTGGGTGAAATCGAAGCGTAGTGTGTACTGAATGCATGTTGATGATGATACACTCCTTATAGGGGGTAACTACATTGGCACGACACCGGCTTCCTCCATCTTCTGCGCCAGCTTTTTAAATAAATCACCGAAGTGAGTTGACAGCTGTCTACTGAAAACATCTTTCTCCCGCCGGAGCAGCCCCTCCGCCGCCCCTCCGCCGCCCGTCCGTATACGGCGTTCCCCGCCGCGGCACAATGAATGAATAGAGATCGTAAACACGTCGGGAGAAAAAAACATCTATAATCCATAATCCATAATCCAATCCCACTCCGTACATGCACGCTTAACTCGACTATGAATCGAATTATCTAGGGGTCTTAATTTGACTATGAGAAACCCAATTCGATTAGATTTTAGCGCGACTAAGGTGTATACATGCATCTCAGTAATCCAATCATAGTTGGACTAACCCAATAATTCAACTCTCTCTCGTCTCACTCTGTTCCGTTTTGTAACGCGTGGCTCTCTGTGTCAGGTGCGAGTATTCGTATCTTAACCGCCGCGTGGTTGCCTACGACGACCTGCTGCGAGACGTCCTCCACGACATCCCCCCCGCCCTGCTGGGGGGGCTGCTCCAGGAGGAGCTGCAGCAGAGCGGCCAGCGGCGGCTGTTCTCCGAGACGGCCACCGGGGGGGCCCTGGCCCACGCCGCCCTGCCCCAGGGCCCCTGGCTGCTCTACTCTGCTGGACCGGCCTTCAGCCTCCTCAGTATCCTTCACCTTACCCAGCTGTGTGTGTGTGTGTGTGTGTGTGTGTGTGTGTGTGTGTGTGTGTGTGTGTGTGTGTGTGTGTGTGTGTGTGTGTGTGTGTGTGTGTGTGTGTGTGCCCCCTGCTAGCCCTCTTTAACTCGCCGCCCCAGACTTCCAGCGGGTGTGGTTGCGGTGCGAGGGGGGGGAGGGGGGGGGTGCCCCTCGCCTGGACCCCAGCAGGACGCTCTCCTGCGTGGAGCTTAAAGGGCCGGTACGCCAGATCAGCGTCTCCCCGCTGCTGTCCGACTGTACGTACCGACGCACTGGGTTCACATCACCCGTCCTCTCAGACTGAACACTTTGGTTTATTCGTTTCCCCACGTTAACAAAATAATACTATTGGTGGAGCCGAGTTGTATAAGTTGACAAATACGCGTGATAACATTTTTATCGTGCGTATGAATGCCACAAAGCGGCGTTCGTTTTAATCGCACCGAGGTTGAGTTTTCGTGGCTCTAGCCTGTGGTTCGTTAAATCAGTTTAACCAATCACTCTCAATCTTTGTCGTAGTCGCCTTTTAGGGCTGAGCGAATATTTGAATATTCATATGTTCGTTCGTTAGTCAGGTATTAGAATCTCAATTCAGTATTCATGTTTCATTTTGTTTTGTTTTGTGGAAAAAGTGCAATACACAAAAATATGAATTGGTTATTCAGTAAACATGAATAGAACAGGCAACAATGTTTTCTCTTGAATGGCGATCCGTCCCCCGCGACGGCACTGATGAGTCGATTCTGAAAGTCACGGACGTGATATTGTTGTTTTGCCGTTTCGTATTACAGAAATAACACATTTGTTTGACCAGTTGAACCACTTTAGAAAACAAAAGGAAAAAACGGATCAGTTGATAAAAGCTGGATTTTGTGGCAGTGGCTCCACCTGCTGCGCTACAGGCACTGATAGATACACACTTTATCTTTATTTTCTCCCTGCACCGAATATTCAGATAGTTTGGAACCCTAGTGAATATTCAAAGCATGAAATGATGCATTGGGGCCAGCCCTAGTCACCATGGAGACGGTACACATTTGTAGGAACACGGCAGAGGCTGTTTCTAAACACTATTACATGAAACACGGTAAAGCGCAGACCCCTTACCGACGGGTCCACGGGAATCAGGCTCCGGTCAGCAGTAGTGTGTGTTTGTGTTCCCAGGTTGTGTGGCTGTGCGCTCCGACTACATGTGTGGTGTGTGGAGGTTCAACGAGACGGACAAACCCAAGGTCCTGCAGGTCATGAAGACCAAGCAGCCAGCCACCTGCATCGCAGCCAGGTAGACACACACACACACACGCACACACACACACACACACACACACACACACACACACACACACACACACACACACACACACACACACACACACACACACACACACACACACACACACACACACACACACACACAGTGTGTTCAGTCTATGTTGTTGAGTCTCAGTGGAACACTCCATGGAGTATTGAACACTTGTGTTTCAGTCCACATGTTCTGGGTGAGGTTCTGCTGGCTGATGAGAGTGGATCTGCTCACCTCTGGACCGTCGGCAAAGGGTGAGTGTGTGTTGTATGATGGATCTGTGTGTGTGCAATGAATCTTTATATAATCGATCAGTGTGTGTGTTTAATGAATCTGTATAATGAGTGTGTGTATAATGGGTGTGTGTGTTAGCATGACCCAGGTGCGTCATGAGGACAGTAACCTGTACTTCAACGCCTCGTCTCCTTGGCGATGGTGTGAGTTCTCAGCTCACCCTAGAGTGATGCTGTACGCAGACCGCACCGGGATGGAGCTGACGGACACGCGGGTACGAAAGCACCCTCTAGCACTACCTCACTGCCCCCTTTTCCCCCTCACTGCAGCCCCCCTCCTCCTCCTCACTGCCTCCTCCCCCTCACTGCCTCCTCCTCCTCCTCACTGCCTCCCCCTCCTCCTCACTGCCTCCCCCTCCTCCTCCTCACTGCCTCCTCCTCCTCCTCACTGCCTCCTCCTCCTCCTCACTGCCTCCCCCTCCTCCTCCTCACTGCCTCCTCCTCACTGCCTCCCCCTCCTCCTCCTCACTGCCTCCTCCTCCTCCTCACTGCCTCCTCCTCCTCCTCACTGCCTCCTCCTCCTCCTCACTGCCTCCCCCTCCTCCTCCTCACTGCCTCCTCCTCCTCCTCCTCACTGCCTCCTCCTCCTCCTCCTCACTGCCTCCCCCTCCTCCTCACTTTGTCTACCTCCCTACCTCTACCTATCCTCACTCTACCTCTCTCTACCTCTACATCACTCTATCCCTCTCTCTGCCCCTAACCCTAACCCATATCTCTGTCTATAACGGATAGTGCTGTCCTTTGTTTCTATGGTAACCAGGCTGCCGACGCCCCCAGCTACACTCTGTTCCGGATCAGTCGGTCTCCTCAGTGTCGCAGCGGGGAGAGGGTGGTCCTGGGGAGATACCTGGCCGACGCCCACCCCTTCCACCACCTGGTCACCACACAGGTACACACACCTGACCAATCAGAGCAGGGGCCCCTAAAGACCAGACAATCACAGCACTAGTTCTGGCTCCAACCAAAACACTTTAGGGTTGTTTAAGTCGTGGTCTCACTAGTGTTGCACGGTATACCAGTGCTGAAACCGTATCACAATGACCTGCCATTTAAAACGCTGCAATACCGCATACGGACCGGTACATCAGGAATGTGAGTGTCTTCACCCTTTTTCCTATGAGTTGCATCTGCTGGTACCTTTGCTACATTATCAACCAATCGTATTAGAGTATTTCCTTAAAGGTGCAGTGTGTAGAACTAAGTGGCATACAGCAGTATGTAGTATGTTTAGTAAGTATGTTTTAAGTGTGTAATCCAATGAAAGTAAAACTTGTGTTTTGGTGACCTTGAATGAGCCCTTTATATCTACATAGGGTCCTCTTCCATGAAGCCCGCCAACTACACCCTGGTGTCAAATAACCTATTTTAGTTGCGCAAATGTTGATTAATATTTCTTACAATCTATTCAAAGAAACTAAACATTTGTAAAAACACGGGCCGTGTCCCAATTCAGGGGCTGCATCCTTCGAAGGACGCGTCCTTCGAAGGTGTGGCCTTCGTAGACCGCGAAGGCCACACCGAAGGCCGAACGAGAGTTGTGGAATGGGACGGTCTAGCCTACGGAGCGTTTCCGGATTGCGTAACCAGCCGTTAACGTCCTGGCACTTATTGTTTTTTCTCTCCCCCCCCCTGCAGTACTCTGCCTACATCATGGACGAGCGTTTCCCTGTTCTGCCCATGCTCAAGTGGGACCACATGATGCAGGCCCCACCCATCTTTGCTCAGGTTCTCCCAGGCCACGCCTCCTCCTCTGTGGGCGGGTCTAGCAGCACCAAGGTTGTGATTGGCTCCCAGAGTTCACAAGAAATCGTCATGCTGCAGTACTCAGGTCATTGATTTACCTCTGCAAAGGACTAATTCACACCAAACCTGGAGTGGCGGCGATTAGCGCAGACAGAGCTCAAGTGTCAAAATTAAACTATGGGTTCTCAAGATATGTTTAATTTTGCATTGGATTTATTTGAGATTTTGCCTAAACCTTCCTCTACTTAAACCTCTCCATCATTGGTTTACTTCAATTTATTGGCATCAACTATTGACCCAGGTACTCATAAGATGTTGTGCTATGGACCTATAGCACTATAGGGCTAATTGAATAACTGTCGATTACATATTATAGCCCTTGCAGTTGTGGAGATATCATATATCTATTAACTTTGGGTTCTTTTCAGAAATAGGCCTCGTGATAAAGTGGTTAAGGCAAAACAAATCTGCGAGTCTCAAACTTTTACTAATCAGGGTTTTGCGTTTCACAAACCGTAGGAAATAAAAAAAATGCAATTCATTAATGCAACTGAAAAAATGTCCTAGCCCTAATTGAAAAGATAATTTTTTTCCGCCGTTTGAGTGTGAATCAGCCCCGATGCGACCTCTAACAGTCCAGAACTTCTGATGACTGTGCAGCATGTAGTCAACAGGGTTGTGTACTATAACCACACGTATATATTAAATTACAGACTTAAGAATATTAATTTGTGTGTGACCCTGTTTGACCGTGTGTGTGTGTGACCCTGTGTGTTTGACCGTATGTGTGACCCTGCATGTGTGTGTGACTCTCTCTCTCTCTCTCTCTCTCCCTCTCCCTCTCCCTCTCTCTCTCTCTCTCTCTCTCTCTCTCTCTCTCTCTCTCTCTCTCTCTCTCTCTCTCTCTCTCTCTCTCTCTCTCAGGAGGCTCAGCGGAGGCGTGTGTTAGTCTGGGTCCTCCTCAGGAGCTCCTGAGACCCAGAGACTCTCTGGACCAGCTGCCGGTCCAGCTGCCCCACCGCCGTGAGGACCAGCGCCGCAGACTGGCCCTGCCCGCAGCAGGTAGTAAAGAACTGCAGAGTACCCAAACCACAGCCCGCCTGAAACACAACGAAACCACGATACTTATGCCGCTTTTCCACCGACAGTATCAGCTCGACTCGACTCAACTCGACTCGCCTCGCCTCAACTCGGTTCCAGGCGCGTTTCCATCTAAAAAAGTACCTCTTCAATGTGGGCGGGTCGTAGAAAAGAACCTCTCCACCATGGGCGGGTCGTCATTAGGTTTTAAACACGGGAGACGCGATTCCCGGGAAATCTGAATCTGATCAAGACTATTTCCTGATTCCCGGGAAAGGTTATGATGGGAAATAAAATAAAATAAAAAGCGCAATGACTGCGCGTCTGCTCTTTGCAGATGATGTGGTCCTGATGGCATCATCGGCCTGTGACCTTCAGCACTCACTGGATCGGCTGGCGGCCGAGTGTGAAGCGGCTGGGATGAGGATCAGCACCACTAAATCTGAGGCCATGACTCTTAGCAGGAAACCGGTGGATTGCCTACTCCGGGTAGGAAATGAGTCCTTAGCCCAAGTGAAGGAGTTTAAGTACCTCGGGGTCTTGTTCGCGAGTGAGGGTACGATGGAGCGTGAGATTGGCCGGAGAATCGGAGCAGCGGGGGCGGTATTGCGTTCGCTTTACCGCACTGTTGTGACGAAAAGAGAGCTGAGCCGCAAGGCAAAGCTCTCGATCTACCGGTCGATCTTCGTTCCTACCCTCACCTATGGTCATGAGGGGTGGGTGATGACCGAAAGGACGAGATCGCGGATACAAGCGGCCGAGATGAGTTTTCTCAGGAGGGTGGCTGGCTTCTCCCTTAGGGATAGGGTGAGAAGTTCAGTCATCCGGGAGGAACTCGGATTAGAGCCACTGCTCCTCTGCTTAGAAAGGAGTCAGTTGAGGTGGTTCGGGCATCTGGTAAGGATTCCCACTGGACGCCTCCCTTGGGAGGTGTTCCAGGCACGACCAGTGGGGAGGAGACCCCGGGGAAGACCCAGGACTAGGTGGAGAGATTATATCTCAACACTGGCCTGGGAACGCCTCGGGATCCCCCCGTCAGAGCTGGTCAATGTGGCCCGGGAAAGGGAAGTCTGGGGCCCCCTGCTTGAGCTGCTGCCCCCGCGACCCGACCCCGGATAAGCGGACGACGATGAGGATGAGGATGAGGACTGCGCGTCTATTGTTGTCATACGGTGACGATGATGGAGGCGAAACTCGAGCCCTAGGAAAGGAACGACACTGAAACGAAACAGCGAAACGCTGATCCTCCGGAGCCGGTCCGTGGACTCCAGCCACGCCGGACACACACAACCACGCCGGGCACACACAACCACGCACAGCCTTACTCTAGCCCCGGGAAAGGAGCGACACACACGGCGAAACGCTGATCAGTGTCCCCCTCGGGAGCGGGTTCGTGGACTACAACCACGCCGGACACAACTTAACTTTGAATGATTATTCCCATTTACAGCCGCTGGCCAATCAGTTACCAGCAGCCTGTTTACGTCACACAAAAGTACCTACTCCGCTCGCTTGGAACCTCGACGGAGGTAGTACAAAAAAAAAGTACCCGGTACTAGGTACCAGGTACTTTTTTTGCCAATGGAAACGCAAAAAAGGCGTGTCGAGTCGAGCTGGTACTGGCGGTGGAAAAGCGGCATTAGAGGTTTCCAAAGTTCCACAAAGGATATTGAATTAAACCTGCTGTTACAACGTGTCTCCCGTTAGCACTGCGACAGTAAGGAGCAGGTAGAAAAGCTCTGGTGTGGGTGGAATGTACGTAGACTGCACACCACACCTGAGACATTTCACCTGAGACATTTCTTAACTCTGAAGATAAAGAAAAACAAAGTATGACTTCAGAGTATTAGTCGAGATGGATTGACTTGTACTGACTGGTCACAATGTTTATAGAGTCACGTAGAGGAGAGACCTAACTGGTCACCATGTTGTTTATAGAGTAGAGTCCTGCTGGTCACCATGTTGTTTATAGAGTAGAGTCCTGCTGGTCACCATGTTGTTTATAGAGTAGAGTAGAGTCCTGCTGGTCACCATGTTGTTTATAGAGTAGAGTAGAGTCCTGCTGGTCACCATGTTGTTTATAGAGTAGAGACCTGCTGGTCACCATGTTGTTTATAGAGTAGAGTAGAGTCCTGCTGGTCACCATGTTGTTTATAGAGTAGAGTCCTGCTGGTCACCATGTTGTTTATAGAGTAGAGTAGAGTCCTGCTGGTCACCATGTTGTTTATAGAGTAGAGTAGAGTCCTGCTGGTCACCATGTTGTTTATAGAGTAGAGTCCTGCTGGTCACCATGTTGTTTATAGAGTAGAGTCCTGCTGGTCACCATGTTGTTTATAGAGTAGAGACCTGCTGGTCACCATGTTGTTTATAGAGTAGAGTAGAGTCCTGCTGGTCACCATGTTGTTTATAGAGTAGAGTCCTGCTGGTCACCATGTTGTTTATAGAGTAGAGTCCTTCTGGTCACCATGTTGTTTATAGAGTAGAGTCCTGCTGGTCACCATGTTGTTTATAGAGTAGAGTAGAGTCCTGCTGGTCACCATGTTGTTTATAGAGTAGAGTCCTGCTGGTCACCATGTTGTTTATAGAGTAGAGTCCTGCTGGTCACCATGTTGTTTATAGAGTAGAGTCCTGCTGGTCACCATGTTGTTTATAGAGGAGAGTCCTGCTGGTCACCATGTTGTTTATAGAGTAGAGTCCTGCTGGTCACCATGTTGTTTATAGAGTAGAGTCCTGCTGGTCACCATGTTGTTTGTAGAGTAGAGTCCTGCTGGTCACCATGTTGTTTATAGAGTAGAGTCCTGCTGGTCACCATGTTGTTTATAGAGTAGAGTCCTGCTGGTCACCATGTTGTTTATAGAGTAGAGTCCTGCTGGTCACCATGTTGTTTATAGAGTAGAGTAGAGTCCTGCTGGTCACCATGTTGTTTATAGAGGAGAGTCCTGCTGGTCACCATGTTGTTTATAGAGTAGAGTAGAGTCCTGCTGGTCACCATGTTGTTTATAGAGTAGAGTCCTGCTGGTCACCATGTTGTTTATAGAGTAGAGTCCTGCTGGTCACCATGTTGTTTATAGAGTAGAGTAGAGTCCTGCTGGTCACCATGTTGTTTATAGAGTAGAGTCCTGCTGGTCACCATGTTGTTTATAGAGTAGAGTCCTGCTGGTCACCATGTTGTTTATAGAGTAGAGTCCTGCTGGTCACCATGTTGTTTATAGAGTAGAGTCCTGCTGGTCACCATGTTGTTTATAGAGTAGAGTCCTGCTGGTCACCATGTTGTTTATAGAGTAGAGTCCTGCTGGTCACCATGTTGTTTATAGAGTAGAGTCCTGCTGGTCACCATGTTGTTTATAGAGTAGAGTAGAGTCCTGCTGGTCACCATGTTGTTTATAGAGGAGAGTCCTGCTGGTCACCATGTTGTTTATAGAGTAGAGTCCTGCTGGTCACCATGTTGTTTATAGAGTAGAGTCCTGCTGGTCACCATGTTGTTTATAGAGTAGAGTCCTGCTGGTCACCATGTTGTTTATAGAGTAGAGTAGAGTCCTGCTGGTCACCATGTTGTTTATAGAGTAGAGTCCTGCTGGTCACCATGTTGTTTATAGAGTAGAGTAGAGTCCTGCTGGTCACCATGTTGTTTATAGAGTAGAGTCCTGCTGGTCACCATGTTGTTTGTAGAGTAGAGTCCTGCTGGTCACCATGTTGTTTGTAGAGTAGAGTCCTGCTGGTCACCATGTTGTTTGTAGAGTAGAGTCCTGCTGGTCACCATGTTGTTTATAGAGTAGAGGAGAGTCCTGCTGGTCACCATGTTGTTTATAGAGTAGAGTAGAGTCCTGCTGGTCACCATGTTGTTTATAGAGTAGAGTCCTGCTGGTCACCATGTTGTTTATAGAGTAGAGTCCTGCTGGTCACCATGTTGTTTATAGAGTAGAGTCCTGCTGGTCACCATGTTGTTTATAGAGTAGAGTCCTGCTGGTCACCATGTTGTTTATAGAGTAGAGTCCTGCTGGTCACCATGTTGTTTATAGAGTAGAGTCCTGCTGGTCACCATGTTGTTTATAGAGTAGAGTCCTGCTGGTCACCATGTTGTTTATAGAGTAGAGTCCTGCTGGTCACCATGTTGTTTATAGAGTAGAGTCCTGCTGGTCACCATGTTGTTTATAGAGTAGAGTAGAGTCCTGCTGGTCACCATGTTGTTTATAGAGTAGAGTAGAGTCCTGCTGGTCACCATGTTGTTTATAGAGTAGAGTAGAGTCCTGCTGGTCACCATGTTGTTTATAGAGTAGAGTCCTGCTGGTCACCATGTTGTTTATAGAGTAGAGTCCTGCTGGTCACCATGTTGTTTATAGAGTAGAGTCCTGCTGGTCACCATGTTGTTTATAGAGTAGAGTCCTGCTGGTCACCATGTTGTTTATAGAGTAGAGTCCTGCTGGTCACCATGTTGTTTATAGAGTAGAGTCCTGCTGGTCACCATGTTGTTTATAGAGTAGAGTCCTGCTGGTCACCATGTTGTTTATAGAGTAGAGTAGAGTCCTGCTGGTCACCATGTTGTTTATAGAGTAGAGTCCTGCTGGTCACCATGTTGTTTATAGAGGAGAGTCCTGCTGGTCACCATGTTGTTTATAGAGGAGAGTCCTGCTGGTCACCATGTTGTTTATAGAGTAGAGTCCTGCTGGTCACCATGTTGTTTATAGAGTAGAGTCCTGCTGGTCACCATGTTGTTTATAGAGTAGAGTAGAGTCCTGCTGGTCACCATGTTGTTTATAGAGTAGAGTAGAGTCCTGCTGGTCACCATGTTGTTTATAGAGTAGAGTCCTGCTGGTCACCATGTTGTTTATAGAGTAGAGGAGAGTCCTGCTGGTCACCATGTTGTTTATAGAGTAGAGACCTGCTGGTCACCATGTTGTTTATAGAGTAGAGACCTGCTGGTCACCATGTTGTTTATAGAGTAGAGTAGAGTCCTGCTGGTCACCATGTTGTTTATAGAGTAGAGTCCTGCTGGTCACCATGTTGTTTATAGAGTAGAGTCCTGCTGGTCACCATGTTGTTTATAGAGTAGAGTCCTGCTGGTCACCATGTTGTTTATAGAGTAGAGTCCTGCTGGTCACCATGTTGTTTATAGAGGAGAGTCCTGCTGGTCACCATGTTGTTTATAGAGTAGAGTAGAGTCCTGCTGGTCACCATGTTGTTTATAGAGTAGAGGAGAGTCCTGCTGGTCACCATGTTGTTTATAGAGTAGAGTAGAGTCCTGCTGGTCACCATGTTGTTTATAGAGTAGAGTCCTGCTGGTCACCATGTTGTTTATAGAGTAGAGTCCTGCTGGTCACCATGTTGTTTATAGAGTAGAGTAGAGTCCTGCTGGTCACCATGTTGTTTATAGAGTAGAGTAGAGTCCTGCTGGTCACCATGTTGTTTATAGAGTAGAGTAGAGTCCTGCTGGTCACCATGTTGTTTATAGAGTAGAGTCCTGCTGGTCACCATGTTGTTTATAGAGTAGAGTCCTGCTGGTCACCATGTTGTTTATAGAGTAGAGTCCTGCTGGTCACCATGTTGTTTATAGAGTAGAGTCCTGCTGGTCACCATGTTGTTTATAGAGTAGAGTCCTGCTGGTCACCATGTTGTTTATAGAGTAGAGTCCTGCTGGTCACCATGTTGTTTATAGAGTAGAGTCCTGCTGGTCACCATGTTGTTTATAGAGTAGAGTAGAGTCCTGCTGGTCACCATGTTGTTTATAGAGTAGAGTCCTGCTGGTCACCATGTTGTTTATAGAGGAGAGTCCTGCTGGTCACCATGTTGTTTATAGAGGAGAGTCCTGCTGGTCACCATGTTGTTTATAGAGTAGAGTCCTGCTGGTCACCATGTTGTTTATAGAGTAGAGTCCTGCTGGTCACCATGTTGTTTATAGAGTAGAGTAGAGTCCTGCTGGTCACCATGTTGTTTATAGAGTAGAGTAGAGTCCTGCTGGTCACCATGTTGTTTATAGAGTAGAGTCCTGCTGGTCACCATGTTGTTTATAGAGTAGAGGAGAGTCCTGCTGGTCACCATGTTGTTTATAGAGTAGAGACCTGCTGGTCACCATGTTGTTTATAGAGTAGAGACCTGCTGGTCACCATGTTGTTTATAGAGTAGAGTAGAGTCCTGCTGGTCACCATGTTGTTTATAGAGTAGAGTCCTGCTGGTCACCATGTTGTTTATAGAGTAGAGTCCTGCTGGTCACCATGTTGTTTATAGAGTAGAGTCCTGCTGGTCACCATGTTGTTTATAGAGTAGAGTCCTGCTGGTCACCATGTTGTTTATAGAGGAGAGTCCTGCTGGTCACCATGTTGTTTATAGAGTAGAGTAGAGTCCTGCTGGTCACCATGTTGTTTATAGAGTAGAGGAGAGTCCTGCTGGTCACCATGTTGTTTATAGAGTAGAGTAGAGTCCTGCTGGTCACCATGTTGTTTATAGAGTAGAGTCCTGCTGGTCACCATGTTGTTTATAGAGTAGAGTCCTGCTGGTCACCATGTTGTTTATAGAGTAGAGTAGAGTCCTGCTGGTCACCATGTTGTTTATAGAGTAGAGTCCTGCTGGTCACCATGTTGTTTATAGAGTAGAGTAGAGTCCTGCTGGTCACCATGTTGTTTATAGAGTAGAGTCCTGCTGGTCACCATGTTGTTTATAGAGTAGAGTCCTGCTGGTCACCATGTTGTTTATAGAGTAGAGTAGAGTCCTGCTGGTCACCATGTTGTTTATAGAGTAGAGTCCTGCTGGTCACCATGTTGTTTATAGAGTAGAGTCCTGCTGGTCACCATGTTGTTTATAGAGTAGAGTCCTGCTGGTCACCATGTTGTTTATAGAGTAGAGTCCTGCTGGTCACCATGTTGTTTATAGAGTAGAGTCCTGCTGGTCACCATGTTGTTTATAGAGTAGAGTCCTGCTGGTCACCATGTTGTTTATAGAGTAGAGTCCTGCTGGTCACCATGTTGTTTATAGAGTAGAGTCCTGCTGGTCACCATGTTGTTTATAGAGTAGAGTCCTGCTGGTCACCATGTTGTTTATAGAGTAGAGTAGAGTCCTGCTGGTCACCATGTTGTTTATAGAGTAGAGTAGAGTCCTGCTGGTCACCATGTTGTTTATAGAGTAGAGTAGAGTCCTGCTGGTCACCATGTTGTTTATAGAGTAGAGTCCTGCTGGTCACCATGTTGTTTATAGAGTAGAGTCCTGCTGGTCACCATGTTGTTTATAGAGTAGAGTCCTGCTGGTCACCATGTTGTTTATAGAGTAGAGTCCTGCTGGTCACCATGTTGTTTATAGAGTAGAGTCCTGCTGGTCACCATGTTGTTTATAGAGTAGAGTCCTGCTGGTCACCATGTTGTTTATAGAGTAGAGTCCTGCTGGTCACCATGTTGTTTATAGAGTAGAGTAGAGTCCTGCTGGTCACCATGTTGTTTATAGAGTAGAGTCCTGCTGGTCACCATGTTGTTTATAGAGGAGAGTCCTGCTGGTCACCATGTTGTTTATAGAGGAGAGTCCTGCTGGTCACCATGTTGTTTATAGAGTAGAGTCCTGCTGGTCACCATGTTGTTTATAGAGTAGAGTCCTGCTGGTCACCATGTTGTTTATAGAGTAGAGTAGAGTCCTGCTGGTCACCATGTTGTTTATAGAGTAGAGTAGAGTCCTGCTGGTCACCATGTTGTTTATAGAGTAGAGTCCTGCTGGTCACCATGTTGTTTATAGAGTAGAGAGAGTCCTGCTGGTCACCATGTTGTTTATAGAGTAGAGACCTGCTGGTCACCATGTTGTTTATAGAGTAGAGTCCTGCTGGTCACCATGTTGTTTATAGAGTAGAGTAGAGTCCTGCTGGTCACCATGTTGTTTATAGAGTAGAGTCCTGCTGGTCACCATGTTGTTTATAGAGTAGAGTCCTGCTGGTCACCATGTTGTTTATAGAGTAGAGTCCTGCTGGTCACCATGTTGTTTATAGAGTAGAGTCCTGCTGGTCACCATGTTGTTTATAGAGTAGAGTCCTGCTGGTCACCATGTTGTTTATAGAGTAGAGTAGAGTCCTGCTGGTCACCATGTTGTTTATAGAGTAGAGAGTC
This sequence comes from Micromesistius poutassou, assembly GCF_964030765.1. Taxonomy (NCBI): domain Eukaryota; kingdom Metazoa; phylum Chordata; class Actinopteri; order Gadiformes; family Gadidae; genus Micromesistius; species Micromesistius poutassou. The sequence continues at coordinate 15,182,928 of NC_140288.1, forward strand.
CTGCTGGTCACCATGTTGTTTATAGAGTAGAGTAGAGTCCTGCTGGTCACCATGTTGTTTATAGAGTAGAGTCCTGCTGGTCACCATGTTGTTTATAGAGTAGAGTCCTGCTGGTCACCATGTTGTTTATAGAGTAGAGTAGAGTCCTGCTGGTCACCATGTTGTTTATAGAGTAGAGTAGAGTCCTGCTGGTCACCATGTTGTTTATAGAGTAGAGTAGAGTCCTGCTGGTCACCATGTTGTTTATAGAGTAGAGTCCTGCTGGTCACCATGTTGTTTATAGAGTAGAGTCCTGCTGGTCACCATGTTGTTTATAGAGTAGAGTCCTGCTGGTCACCATGTTGTTTATAGAGTAGAGTCCTGCTGGTCACCATGTTGTTTATAGAGTAGAGTCCTGCTGGTCACCATGTTGTTTATAGAGTAGAGTAGAGTCCTGCTGGTCACCATGTTGTTTATAGAGTAGAGTCCTGCTGGTCACCATGTTGTTTATAGAGGAGAGTCCTGCTGGTCACCATGTTGTTTATAGAGGAGAGTCCTGCTGGTCACCATGTTGTTTATAGAGTAGAGTCCTGCTGGTCACCATGTTGTTTATAGAGTAGAGTCCTGCTGGTCACCATGTTGTTTATAGAGTAGAGTAGAGTCCTGCTGGTCACCATGTTGTTTATAGAGTAGAGTAGAGTCCTGCTGGTCACCATGTTGTTTATAGAGTAGAGTCCTGCTGGTCACCATGTTGTTTATAGAGTAGAGGAGAGTCCTGCTGGTCACCATGTTGTTTATAGAGTAGAGACCTGCTGGTCACCATGTTGTTTATAGAGTAGAGACCTGCTGGTCACCATGTTGTTTATAGAGTAGAGTAGAGTCCTGCTGGTCACCATGTTGTTTATAGAGTAGAGTCCTGCTGGTCACCATGTTGTTTATAGAGTAGAGTCCTGCTGGTCACCATGTTGTTTATAGAGTAGAGTCCTGCTGGTCACCATGTTGTTTATAGAGTAGAGTCCTGCTGGTCACCATGTTGTTTATAGAGGAGAGTCCTGCTGGTCACCATGTTGTTTATAGAGTAGAGTAGAGTCCTGCTGGTCACCATGTTGTTTATAGAGTAGAGGAGAGTCCTGCTGGTCACCATGTTGTTTATAGAGTAGAGTAGAGTCCTGCTGGTCACCATGTTGTTTATAGAGTAGAGTCCTGCTGGTCACCATGTTGTTTATAGAGTAGAGGAGAGTCCTGCTGGTCACCATGTTGTTTATAGAGTAGAGTAGAGTCCTGCTGGTCACCATGTTGTTTATAGAGTAGAGTCCTGCTGGTCACCATGTTGTTTATAGAGTAGAGGAGAGTCCTGCTGGTCACCATGTTGTTTATAGAGTAGAGTCCTGCTGGTCACCATGTTGTTTATAGAGTAGAGTCCTGCTGGTCACCATGTTGTTTATAGAGTAGAGTAGAGTCCTGCTGGTCACCATGTTGTTTATAGAGTAGAGTCCTGCTGGTCACCATGTTGTTTATAGAGTAGAGTCCTGCTGGTCACCATGTTGTTTATAGAGTAGAGTCCTGCTGGTCACCATGTTGTTTATAGAGTAGAGGAGAGTAATGCTGGTCACCATGTTGTTTATAGAGTAGAGGAGAGTCCTGCTGGTCACCATGTTGTTTATAGAGTAGAGTAGAGTCCTGCTGGTCACCATGTTGTTTATAGAGTAGAGTCCTGCTGGTCACCATGTTGTTTATAGAGTAGAGTCCTGCTGGTCACCATGTTGTTTATAGAGTAGAGTAGAGTCCTGCTGGTCACCATGTTGTTTATAGAGTAGAGTCCTGCTGGTCACCATGTTGTTTATAGAGTAGAGTCCTGCTGGTCACCATGTTGTTTATAGAGTAGAGTAGAGTCCTGCTGGTCACCATGTTGTTTATAGAGTAGAGTCCTGCTGGTCACCATGTTGTTTATAGAGTAGAGTAGAGTCCTGCTGGTCACCATGTTGTTTATAGAGTAGAGTCCTGCTGGTCACCATGTTGTTTATAGAGTAGAGTAGAGTCCTGCTGGTCACCATGTTGTTTATAGAGTAGAGTCCTGCTGGTCACCATGTTGTTTATAGAGTAGAGTAGAGTCCTGCTGGTCACCATGTTGTTTATAGAGTAGAGTCCTGCTGGTCACCATGTTGTTTATAGAGTAGAGACCTGCTGGTCACCATGTTGTTTATAGAGTAGAGGAGAGTCCTGCTGGTCACCATGTTGTTTATAGAGTAGAGTCCTGCTGGTCACCATGTTGTTTATAGAGTAGAGTCCTGCTGGTCACCATGTTGTTTATAGAGTAGAGTCCTGCTGGTCACCATGTTGTTTATAGAGTAGAGTCCTGCTGGTCACCATGTTGTTTATAGAGTAGAGTCCTGCTGGTCACCATGTTGTTTATAGAGTAGAGTCCTGCTGGTCACCATGTTGTTTATAGAGTAGAGTCCTGCTGGTCACCATGTTGTTTATAGAGGAGAGTCCTGCTGGTCACCATGTTGTTTATAGAGTAGAGTCCTGCTGGTCACCATGTTGTTTATAGAGTAGAGTCCTGCTGGTCACCATGTTGTTTATAGAGTAGAGTAGAGTCCTGCTGGTCACCATGTTGTTTATAGAGTAGAGTCCTGCTGGTCACCATGTTGTTTATAGAGTAGAGTCCTGCTGGTCACCATGTTGTTTATAGAGTAGAGTCCTGCTGGTCACCATGTTGTTTATAGAGGAGAGTCCTGCTGGTCACCATGTTGTTTATAGAGTAGAGTCCTGCTGGTCACCATGTTGTTTATAGAGTAGAGTCCTGCTGGTCACCATGTTGTTTATAGAGGAGAGTCCTGCTGGTCACCATGTTGTTTATAGAGTAGAGTCCTGCTGGTCACCATGTTGTTTATAGAGTAGAGTCCTGCTGGTCACCATGTTGTTTATAGAGTAGAGTAGAGTCCTGCTGGTCACCATGTTGTTTATAGAGTAGAGTCCTGCTGGTCACCATGTTGTTTATAGAGTAGAGTCCTGCTGGTCACCATGTTGTTTATAGAGTAGAGTCCTGCTGGTCACCATGTTGTTTATAGAGTAGAGTAGAGTCCTGCTGGTCACCATGTTGTTTATAGAGTAGAGTCCTGCTGGTCACCATGTTGTTTATAGAGTAGAGTCCTGCTGGTCACCATGTTGTTTATAGAGTAGAGTAGAGTCCTGCTGGTCACCATGTTGTTTATAGAGTAGAGTAGAGTCCTGCTGGTCACCATGTTGTTTATAGAGTAGAGTCCTGCTGGTCACCATGTTGTTTATAGAGTAGAGTAGAGTCCTGCTGGTCACCATGTTGTTTATAGAGTAGAGTCCTGCTGGTCACCATGTTGTTTATAGAGTAGAGTAGAGTCCTGCTGGTCACCATGTTGTTTATAGAGTAGAGTCCTGCTGGTCACCATGTTGTTTATAGAGTAGAGTCCTGCTGGTCACCATGTTGTTTATAGAGTAGAGTCCTGCTGGTCACCATGTTGTTTATAGAGTAGAGTAGAGTCCTGCTGGTCACCATGTTGTTTATAGAGTAGAGTCCTGCTGGTCACCATGTTGTTTATAGAGTAGAGTCCTGCTGGTCACCATGTTGTTTATAGAGTAGAGTCCTGCTGGTCACCATGTTGTTTATAGAGTAGAGTAGAGTCCTGCTGGTCACCATGTTGTTTATAGAGTAGAGTAGAGTCCTGCTGGTCACCATGTTGTTTATAGAGTAGAGTAGAGTCCTGCTGGTCACCATGTTGTTTATAGAGTAGAGTAGAGTCCTGCTGGTCACCATGTTGTTTATAGAGTAGAGTCCTGCTGGTCACCATGTTGTTTATAGAGTAGAGCAGAGTCCTGCTGGTCACCATGTTGTTTATAGAGTAGAGTCCTGCTGGTCACCATGTTGTTTATAGAGTAGAGTAGAGTCCTGCTGGTCACCATGTTGTTTATAGAGTAGAGTAGAGTCCTGCTGGTCACCATGTTGTTTATAGAGTAGAGTCCTGCTGGTCACCATGTTGTTTATAGAGTAGAGTCCTGCTGGTCACCATGATGTTTATAGAGTAGAGTCCTGCTGGTCACCATGTTGTTTATAGAGTAGAGTCCTGCTGGTCACCATGTTGTTTATAGAGGAGAGTCCTGCTGGTCACCATGTTGTTTATAGAGTAGAGTAGAGTCCTGCTGGTCACCATGTTGTTTATAGAGTAGAGTCCTGCTGGTCACCATGTTGTTTATAGAGTAGAGTCCTGCTGGTCACCATGTTGTTTATAGAGTAGAGTCCTGCTGGTCACCATGTTGTTTATAGAGTAGAGTCCTGCTGGTCACCATGTTGTTTATAGAGTAGAGGAGAGTCCTGCTGGTCACCATGTTGTTTATAGAGTAGAGTCCTGCTGGTCACCATGTTGTTTATAGAGTAGAGGAGAGTCCTGCTGGTCACCATGTTGTTTATAGAGTAGAGTCCTGCTGGTCACCATGTTGTTTATAGAGTAGAGTCCTGCTGGTCACCATGTTGTTTATAGAGTAGAGTCCTGCTGGTCACCATGTTGTTTATAGAGTAGAGTAGAGTCCTGCTGGTCACCATGTTGTTTATAGAGTAGAGTCCTGCTGGTCACCATGTTGTTTATAGAGTAGAGTCCTGCTGGTCACCATGTTGTTTATAGAGTAGAGTCCTGCTGGTCACCATGTTGTTTATAGAGTAGAGTCCTGCTGGTCACCATGTTGTTTATAGAGTAGAGTCCTGCTGGTCACCATGTTGTTTATAGAGTAGAGTAGAGTCCTGCTGGTCACCATGTTGTTTATAGAGTAGAGTCCTGCTGGTCACCATGTTGTTTATAGAGTAGAGTAGAGTCCTGCTGGTCACCATGTTGTTTATAGAGTAGAGTCCTGCTGGTCACCATGTTGTTTATAGAGTAGAGTCCTGCTGGTCACCATGTTGTTTATAGAGTAGAGTCCTGCTGGTCACCATGTTGTTTATAGAGTAGAGTCCTGCTGGTCACCATGTTGTTTATAGAGTAGAGTCCTGCTGGTCACCATGTTGTTTATAGAGTAGAGTCCTGCTGGTCACCATGTTGTTTATAGAGTAGAGTCCTGCTGGTCACCATGTTGTTTATAGAGTAGAGTCCTGCTGGTCACCATGTTGTTTATAGAGTAGAGTCCTGCTGGTCACCATGTTGTTTATAGAGTAGAGTCCTGCTGGTCACCATGTTGTTTATAGAGTAGAGTCCTGCTGGTCACCATGTTGTTTATAGAGTAGAGTCCTGCTGGTCACCATGTTGTTTATAGAGTAGAGTCCTGCTGGTCACCATGTTGTTTATAGAGTAGAGTCCTGCTGGTCACCATGTTGTTTATAGAGTAGAGTAGAGTCCTGCTGGTCACCATGTTGTTTATAGAGTAGAGTCCTGCTGGTCACCATGTTGTTTATAGAGTAGAGTAGAGTCCTGCTGGTCACCATGTTGTTTATAGAGTAGAGTCCTGCTGGTCACCATGTTGTTTATAGAGTAGAGTCCTGCTGGTCACCATGTTGTTTATAGAGTAGAGTCCTGCTGGTCACCATGTTGTTTATAGAGTAGAGTCCTGCTGGTCACCATGTTGTTTATAGAGTAGAGTCCTGCTGGTCACCATGTTGTTTATAGAGTAGAGTCCTGCTGGTCACCATGTTGTTTATAGAGTAGAGTCCTGCTGGTCACCATGTTGTTTATAGAGTAGAGTCCTGCTGGTCACCATGTTGTTTATAGAGTAGAGTCCTGCTGGTCACCATGTTGTTTATAGAGTAGAGTCCTGCTGGTCACCATGTTGTTTATAGAGTAGAGTCCTGCTGGTCACCATGTTGTTTATAGAGTAGAGTCCTGCTGGTCACCATGTTGTTTATAGAGTAGAGTCCTGCTGGTCACCATGTTGTTTATAGAGTAGAGTCCTGCTGGTCACCATGTTGTTTATAGAGTAGAGTAGAGTCCTGCTGGTCACCATGTTGTTTATAGAGTAGAGACCTGCTGGTCACCATGTTGTTTATAGAGTAGAGTCCTGCTGGTCACCATGTTGTTTATAGAGTAGAGTCCTGCTGGTCACCATGTTGTTTATAGAGTAGAGTCCTGCTGGTCACCATGTTGTTTATAGAGTAGAGTCCTGCTGGTCACCATGTTGTTTATAGAGTAGAGTCCTGCTGGTCACCATGTTGTTTATAGAGTAGAGTCCTGCTGGTCACCATGTTGTTTATAGAGTAGAGGAGAGTCCTGCTGGTCACCATGTTGTTTATAGAGTAGAGTCCTGACCTTTCTGTGTGTGCAGGGTTGGCGTGTTTCCCGGGCATGCGAGGCAGCGGCGGCGGAGAGGACTCTATCTGTGTCCTTCAGCTGACCGAGGCTGGAGACCTCTTCTACCAGGTCCTCAGACCAGAGCTCCCAGAGGTCAGCCCCGGCCCGGACGCTGCAGGGCCGGAGCCCTCGCCTCCGGGAGAGGAGGCAGACGGGCCCGGCGTGTCCCCGTCCCAGCGGAGAGCCAGGGAGCCGTGCCCGGATTGGGGGGCGGAGGACACGGGCAGCGAGGAGGAGATGATGGGGCCCACCCAGACCCCCGCTGGGCCGACGGTGGTCCCGGAAACCCCCGAGAGGGGGCGCGGCTCGGCCTCCTCCAGTGAAGAGGAGGGGCTGGGCGTGAAGCGGGGGCGGTACCTTGGCTTGGAGGTGGTGGTGAACGAGGAGGGAGGCGACGCCGACGCCGCCGCCCCGGTGGTCACCGCGGCGTCCGATGCCCTCGGAGAAAAGGGGGCGGTGGCGTCCTCCACCTGGACAGACCGGACAGCGCCGCCCAGCGAGCCGGCTGCCGGCGCGTGGAGACGCTGGTCGCAGCAGCTGCTGAGGTGCCGGTCCCTGGACCGGACCAAACCCGCTGCCCGGGAATGGAGGCAGGCAAAAAAGGGGGCCGCTCACGATCCAATCACAGAGGACCGTCTGCAGAGCCTGAGGCGAGCCCTCGGGGACAGCATGAGCAGCGGCTCCCTGCTGCTGCACAGCGCCACCTCCCTGCCCACCGTGGCCCCGCCCCAGCTCCCGGCCACGGTGCAGCCCCAGGCCTGGAGCGACAGCCTCAGCCAGCGCCTCACCGTCTCCTGGCAGGGCGAGGAGCAGTGGAAGAGGTGGTGGTCGGACAAGCTGGGACTCAACAGGAAGGAGCGAGCGGAGGCGCTGAAGAGGAGGAGGAGCAGGGACAAGGCGAAGAGGAGGAGCAGTCGCTCCCTCAGTGGCTCCAGCCTGGCCAACCCAGGCAGCTCCTGGGGCTGGTCCGACCCCGACGACGCCTTGTCCCGCTGGTCGGAGCCGGGCTCCCCCAGGTCCACGGTGTCCCAGTCCGCCCACTGGTCGGAGCCGGGCTCCCCCAGGTCCACGGTGTCCCAGTCCGCCCACTGGTCGGAGCCGGGCTCCCCCAGGTCCACGGTGTCCCAGTCCGCCCACTGGTCGGAGCCGGGCTCCCCCAGGTCCACGGTGTCCCAGTCGGGCCGCTGGTCTGAGCCGGACTCCCCCAGGTCCACGGTCTCCAGAGCGTCCCAGCTGCAGCACTGGTCTCCTGGGTTCTGCTTGTCTGGCTCCCTGCCCAACCCCAAGGTAAGCCCTCACAGAGTTTAGCAAAAAGGGGATGCCTGCTTCATTGATGCCTTGTATTTTTATATTTGGGTGTAAAAAGGGCTGGTGTTAGAGTGCAGATCTACATAACATAATTGATGTTGGAGGGGATGTCCTCTTTGGGCCGTGCAGTGCATATGTCAAAGTTGTATGCAGGTAAAGGCAACTTTGAGGAGCCGGTTTCCCCTTAGTGTAGTTCGAGAGATATCATTCCTACTGACAAATGCTCAAGTGTTTGGCACCTACAGTGCCAAAGCACTAACTAATACCAACGAAGTCACGAGGAATCCTGCCCCCACCTCATCGAGAGCAGGCTGCCGGCCTAGGCAGGACAGCCCCTCCTGTGGCCGCCGTAGCAGACAGACACCATCAGACTGGCCAAAGCCAGACGTTGCTTCCATATACCGAGTGCCCATACTGGGCAGAGTGGTTTTGCCCTTTCATCCTCATCGCCCGGCAGGAGTGTGGGATCATGTGCCACCAGCGTAAGCACTGACTCATCCTCATGGGTAGAAATGAGGGGTTTGGCCACAAACTGAAGCCTGGCTCATGGACAGGGCAGTGGAGCTCCCCCACCCACTTCTCTGATGCAATCGCTAGGAGGAAGGCTATGTTGATTCACACTCCTTCAAGGGCTCAAAGAGGGGTTGACAAAGCGCTTTCAGCACCTAAGGCAAGTCCCACGAGGGAACTCTCATTAATTGTGGGGGCGTCTGCTGCTGAACCCCCTTCTCTTGCCTTACCTTGTTGCTCTATCATCACTTTCATAGAGCACCTTACAAACATACTTGAACTCACTCATTCTCAACAGCCTCTGCATACTAATGTGGACCTTGTTGTTATTTGTTATTTAGTGTCTTTATCCTTATTCACTTTATCGTCCATGTGGATCTCTTTTTTTGATAATCCTGCTTTTTTTGATAATCCTGCTTGTGTTATTATGTGTATGTTACGTGTGATGTCTCTGTCTTTGAGCTACTTGGACCCTGAATTTCCCCTAGGGATCAATAAAGTTACTATCTATCTATCTATCTATCTAGGAAACAGTGTGACCCCACAGTCTGGTTCCCCACCTTAACGTGCTACACTGATACAGCAGTGACTTAGACCCTCAGGGTAGAGACTGCCAGCTCGGTCCTAACCGGTCCTGTAGGAACCGAGATATAACGGGCACCTTACCATGCGTCCTGCACCTTACCATGCGTCCTGCACCTTACCATGCGTCCTGCACCTTACCATGCGTCCTGCACCTTACCATGCGTCCTGCACCTTACCATGCGTCCTGCACCTTTTTGACCATTTTCTGTCTTTTAAGGCGAAATTTCAAATTTCTCAGTTACAAAGTGTTTTTTGGGAGAGACATGCTGAATAAATACATCATGTTTTCAAACTCAAAAATAATCAGTTGAATAATCGTGATTTCAATATTGACCAAAATAATGGTGATAATGATTTTTTCCATAATGGAGCAGGCCTACCCCCACCGCAGAGACCGGGCGGTCTGGTGCCCCCTGCTGGTTCACACGGAATACGGCCGGATGTTGTCTGATCGGACGAGGACCTGCCGGCCCCTCAGATAGGCCAAAGAGTGCCTGATTTCCAGCACAGCTCCAGCACGTTTATGTGCTCCTGCCTGCTGTGCGCTCCTCAGCCCCCTCACCGCCCTGTGCCGCCATAACGCTCCCCAACCAGAGGCAGAGGTTACTATGACCTCTCGGAGGGAGGGGATCACAACTAAGGGAACCCCCTAGTGTGAGGAGGCACAGGCCGGACACCCCGACCCTCGTGTGCCGCCTGGGGTCCAACTGCAGTCCGTTCATCCACACCTGGAGAGGACACATCTGCAGGAGGCCCAGCGGTACCACTGCTGAGGCCGCTGTGAAGGCCGCCTCATACCTCCGGATCCGGACGAAATTTGTCCGTCCGTACTAAACATTGTCTCCGGGACTACCCTTCATACCTCCGTCCGGTTTCAACGTTGTCATGGATGTTACGCAAAACAACCTCTAGAGGGCATCGACAATCGCAAACATGGTATCAGTAGAGGAGATGAGTTTGCTCTGTGTCATCCGGCACAAAGTGTACGCGGCGGTGGCCCCTCACCAACCTGCAGATTCTCTGAACAAAATTTAAATTCAAAAAAGTTTAATGGCATGAAAAATATACATTTGCATTGCCAAAGCAGGTGATCAATAAAATTATAAGGTCAGGTATATAGTATAATATAAGTATAAAACATTAAATACAAAATATATATACATATCAGATATTATAGGCCTACTACTCTCTCTCTATTTTCACGAATGGTTGGACTTCTGCCTCTACTGCCGCCTCGATCTCCGGTGGTATTGCTCCGGTTCGTCCGGAGCACTCCGGATTCGTAAGCTCAGGGGCGACGGACCCACTGACGGACGAAACGACCTCCGGGACCGGACGAAAGCGTCCGTATCCGTATTCACCGTAGGGTGTGAATGGGCCTTTAGCATGCGGTCAGCCTGAGAAAGAGGCTGTACAGCAACTTCCTGGCATTCTGAAATAGAAGTAGAAGACAGAGCAAGTCTTCCACACACCGCAATGATGGGGAGGCATCATCTGCCGGAGGTCCAATGCCATCCCAAGGAACACCACAGCCTGGTTGGGTGTGAGGGAGCTCTTGCTGACCGTGAGCCTCAGCTGGATCACAGCTGGGGAAGGAGAGCTGCTGTGTCCTGGGTCCCGCCGCAGACGAGCCGATCGTCCAGATAAGGAAGAGCGTGAAGGTCCTTTGCACCGGGGACAGAGTGGCCCGCATGCATCTTTTGAAGACCCAAGGGGCTACAGAAAAGCCAAATGGGAGCACCTTGAATTAAAGGTACTCCCATTTGGCCTTCGAATGCAAACCGCAGGAACTGCCTATGCCACTGCACCATCGAAATGTCGAAGTATGCGTCCTTCAGGTCTATTGACGTGAACCGGTCTCCTGGTGTTATCACCTGGACGACCTCCGCTGTGTGCAGCATGTGGAAGGGTAACACCTTTCAAATCCGGTTTAGCCCTCTTGAATCGAGGATTGAGCGGAACCCGCCGCTCTTCTTGAGGATTTGTAAATACAGCGGGTAAAACCCACCTCGCTGTATCCGCTGGGCTACCCGCTCTATGGAGTCCTTTGACATAAGGGCGGAGTTCTTTGGCCTGGGGGTTAGGGGTCTCACGGGATCCCTGGCCACCATTTCTTTGATTCCGCTGTAAATCAGGGGCCGTGTCAGAACTGTGAATTGTACCCTTGGGGTTCGGTGGTCAGGGGGTCTGACGCAGGCGTCACCTAGCGGCTGAGTCGCTGCAGGGAGAAGTGTCCAAACCCCAGCTGCGTGGTCTCAAAGCCCCCTGCCCCGGCCCGTAGTGCCCCTGGAGGACGCTCAGCATTTGCATGACCCCCTTGTGTGTAAAGAGGTGTGATCTGGTCTGTAACGAGGTGTAATCTGGTCTGTAACGAGGTGTAATCTGGTCTGTAACGAGGTGTAATCTGGTCTGTAACGAGGTGTAATCTGGTCTGTAACGAGGTGTAATCTGGTGTGTAATGAGATGTAATCTGGTCTGTAACGAGGTGTAATCTGGTCTGTAACGAGGTGTAATCTGGTCTGTAACGAGGTGTAATCTGGTCTGTAACGAGGTGTAGTCTGGTCTGTAACGAGGTGTAATCTGGTCTGTAACGATGTATAATCTGGTGTGTAGTCAATGTATAATGTGATGTACTTGATGTTCATAGGAAGGCCCTCCACGACACACCCGGCGGTTGGATGTGGAGGATGACCTGGAGCCGCCCTCCTCCAGCCAGCTGGTAGCAGCTGGTAGCGTACCCCCGCCCGGGCCCTCCACACCCGGGCCTCCCAGCCCCGCACCCCCCACCGCCGGGCCCCCTGCCCCCGGGCCACCCGTCCCCACGCCTCGCACGCCCAGGCGTTCCCAGGCCTCCCTTGGCAGACCTGGAAGCCAGTCCTCAGGGGTCAAGAGGAAGAGGTCTCAGATGGGATTTTAATATTTAATTTTTACTCCGGGTAGCATTTTTGGCTCTTTGTTTGAACGCAGAAGAAGAGCTGGACGATTCATTGACGCAGAATGTTGTCACCGTACGGACTGGAGGTGTGGACGCCAAGCCTCTCAGGGGGGGGCCAACTGGATTAAACCGCTAACAGGATTCTTTTGCCTAGCTGGCTTCTGGTTTGGATGTAAGGGATCACCGCCCGTGGACGTACCAGAGCCCGGCCCTCCTGCTGGGGGTCTCCAGGGTGGACGTACCAGAGCCCGGCCCTCCTGCTGGGGGTCTCCAGGGTGGACTAGCAGAGCCCGGCCCTCCTGCTGGGGGTCTCCAGGGTGGACTAGCAGAGCCCGGCCCTCCTGCTGGGGGTCTCCAGGTCGCAGTAAGTTCACTGGCCCCCCGTCCTCAGCCCGGAGGACAGGGGGGGGGGGGATTGATTCTATGTTATTAATATGCAGGTCTCTGAGTGTCCAGAACGCTGACAGCTCTCCACACGCCACAGCTGGTGGTGGCTTTGTCTTGACAAAGGATCACCAGCTGTGATGTTAAGAGTCTTCTGACAGGGCCGTTGGACGGACACACTGACCGTGGGACGGGTTCAACAGTTAAACTCCTGGGGATATGACCATGTGTCTCCTCACAACAATATCAAAATGTCTACCTTATAGATTTTTCTATATCGTTTCTAGCGCAATGTCAAAGGACCATAGTTACGTCATTATAATGAAAGTTATATTAACTATGCACTTAAGTATTTAATTAATCAAGAAAATACTCTTACCTTTATTTGTCAGGTATTGAATTCACATATACATTAGTCTTTGCCATGCGGCCATTTCTTTATTTTGAAAGTTAAGTTAAGTGTTCATACGTCAGGGGGAAGAGTAGCTTCCTGTCTGGCCTGAATGACGACTCATGACTGACTGACGTCTGCAGCCTTTCATCAGATTGGCGTGTGGACACGCCTTGCTTGGTTTCATGATGTAATGACTTCCTTTAAATGATGCATCGTGCTCGGAATTTGAAGCCTTTAAAGTTATCATGGAAATTTTATTTTGTTATCTTTGATTTGTCCTCTTGACAAATTTCCACCAAAGTGAACTTTAGTTTTCATAGGAGTCACAGTGAGGTGTGACCGTGCTAGTGCCTTAATAAAACCTGGTTCTTAGTCACATACTTTATATTTTCTGGTTTGGTCTCGGTTTCTGAAATAAGTGTGGTTAAAGTGAGGCAAAAATAGACAAAACACAAGTTTAAAAATAAAAGTTTTTATAAGATTTTTTTTTTCTTATAGATGACAAAGTGGAATAAATAACATATCTACAAATAACTATTCACAGTATTTTTTTTTTAACATTATTTACAGTTTTACATTGTTTTTGTATCGACATTTTTTACATTTTGTATTTTTTTTTTCTAACATTGAGATTTCTGTCAATATTTGTCACCATACAACATTCCCTGCAAACAGGTTTAAATAACGCTACATACTAGGTTGGCAATTGAGATTCACCCGACCACACGCATCATAATCAAGCCTTCTCAGACCCAAGCAGACCACATCCTCACGTTGACTTTGACAACTCTCTCATGAGCAAGGCACCTTGTCAACGCTACACGCTAAGCTAGGAAGATGTTCTCACAAAGGTTTTGTCAGAGCTACTGTTCCTCTAGGGCGAGCAACCAGGCATCATAGAACCTTGCAATCCAAGAGAATTGTGCAAATGATCTACTGTTTTAAAATGCCTTGCCTAGTAGAAAACATTTTTCATAACAGTCAATACAATGGCGTCGTCTTGTCGTTTGGCTAACTGAACGTTTGGCTAAAACGACCGCTGAGTTTGGCTAACTATTCGGCTGTGCTTTTGGCTAACCGGCCCACTGTATGTTTAGCTTACCAACACAACCACTATCTTTGGCTAACCAATGTTGGCTAACCTACTGGTTGGTTAGCCACCATGGTCACCCATTGGCCAGCCGACTCGTTGCTCAGCCTTAACATTGCATGTGTGTTCATCCATTGTTTTCAATTTGCATACAAGGGGGTACACCTAAAGTCCGACGGCCGGGCCCAGTGTGCTAGAAGTTATCCTGAGATCCAGTGGGAGCATGCAAAGGCGACCGTCACATCCTGCTTGATACTAACCTAGCCACCAAGTTAACATGTCTAGTGCAGCCTGAGGAAAGGCCGCACAACACCACGCAACAATAAATTAAGATAATCAAGATCGTTTCCAGAAGGGTGGGTGGGGGGGGAAGACGCAACAAAGGCTTCTCCCCTGTTGGACGGGGGGGTGGTGGGCGGAGGTACTGGTTGGCTAGCGTCGTCGGCGCAGGTGGAGGGGGAAGTACCCCCCCTCTCCCTCCAATGAGCTGCTCAGGCTCTCCTCCCCGGAGCTCAGGTCCTCGCTGGAGTCCTCACTGCACAAGAACACACAGAACAAGGCTTTAATCATATTGTCCTACTGTATCAACGTGGCATGGAGAGCTACAATGAAAACATAAGAATCACAGTGATCAAGGTCTGCTACTCAGTGCTGGTGTCATGGGAACATGGCGGCCTTATCTTATCTTATCATGTCTGGTCATCAAGGAGCCTGGTCGTGTTATTTTCCTTACTGCCCCACTTGTGTCCAGCCCCGCCCCTAATCTGATTGGCTAACCCTAAACATAACATCTCTGTCCTCATGCCTAAACCCCAACCAATGAGAGGCGGGTCTTGCAGCCAGTATATGAATCTAGTGACCGTGTCGGGTACCAGGAGAGGGGCGTTGTTGTGATTTAAAGGTCCCATGGCATGAAGATTTCACTTTGAGGTTTTCTAACATAAATGAGTTCCCCTAGCCTGCCTATGGTCCCCCAGTAGCTAGAAATGACGTTCGGTGTAAAACAAGCACTAGCTATCCTGCTCTGTCTTTGAAAAAATAAGGCTCATATGTGCTGATTTGGAATTTTCCCTGTATGTCGTCATACAGGGAAATGTTACCTCCCCTTTCCCTGAATTCGGCCTGCCAATGAGGTGTGTGTGTGTGTGTGTGTGTGTGTGTGTGTGTGTGTGTGTGTGTGTGTGTGTGTGTGTGTGTGTGTGTGTGTGTGTGTGTGTGTGTGTGTGTGTGTGTGTGTGTGTGTGTGTGTGTGTGTGTGTGTGTGTGTGTGTCAATACACACACCGTAATGCAAGTGTTGTATACTTCTTTGTTATTTGGATAACCGTTCTGCTGTCAGAACGGTTGACACAACACAATAAGGCAAGCTTGCATTTGGTGAAAAGACTAGACTGCGTCGGGTTCTCTGAGGTCTCTGGTACTTCCACAATGAGACTCGTGGTGGGGGTTATCTCAGCCATGGTTGAGAAGGAATTGGGGGAAAGGAACTTCAGCTGGCTTTGACTCCCTGAAGTACATGAACCGCGACATGGAGGAGAAAGGGATTGTTGCCCGCGACCGTCTCCCGCCGGAGCCCCGCCGCTGAGGCACCACCGCCTGGGCAGCGGGCAGCGGACACAGGGAATAGAACCCCTAACCCTGCAGTGTTAGTGCCTTGCTCTACCCTGTGATCTACACAGGGAATAGAACCCCTAACCCTGCAGTGTTAGTGCCTTGCTCTATCTTGAGCTACACAGGGAATAGAACCCCTAACCCTGCAGTGTTAGTGCCTTGCTCTATCTTGAGCTACACAGGGAATAGAACCCCTAACCCTGCAGTGTTAGTGCCTTGCTCTATCTTGAGCTACACAGGGAATAGAACCCCTAACCCTGCAGTGTTAGTGCCTTGCTCTACCTGTGATCTACACAGGGAATAGAACCCCTAACCCTGCAGTGTTAGTGCCTTGCTCTACCTGTGATCTACACAGGGAATAGAACCCCTAATAGAATATAACCCCCCTGCCCTGCTCTACCTACTGAGCTTCTTAAGAGGTGGACCCCCTCACCTCAGAGTGTCTTCATATCGGTGGCCATGGGAAGGGGGGGTGGGCTAGATGTAGGTGTAGGTGGTGTGTGATTGGACCAGACGGCGTGGTGGTGAGCTGTGATTGGCTGCTGTGTGAGCGTACCTCTGGCTGGGGTCCCAGCCCCCCTCGGGGATGGTGGGCAGGTCGGGGGCGCTGCAGGAGCTGCTCTGGAGGTTCTGGGCGGTGCGGCGCGACACCACCCACAGCAGCTTCTTGTGGTTGGGCCGGCTGCAGCGCGGCGAGGCGTAGTCCGACAGGCAGCGGGCCACCCGCTCGGACCAGCACTGGAGCTCTCCGTCTGCAATCTGACAGGAGGACGCTTAGACCTCCTACTGGGAAACACCTGCTCTACTGGGAAACACCTGCTCCCAGGGCTCTTACGGGGGCTCAGGGCTAGGTTGGGTCTAGACTGGGTAGCCCCACCCCCATCTGCCGGCGATTGGAATTCGCCCTGCACATGGGGATGGCAAGGAACATGTAATCTTCCTGTTTCCTATCCCAATCCGTTTGGCACCAATCACCAAGCTGGCTTTTTTCACCTGGCGCGCTATTGGCTGGTTAAACACCATGACGACAGAGAAGCGTCACAAGCAGTGGAAGCCACCGAGGCGGAGCGACCGCTCCCCGTTGATCCAGCTGTCACTGCTGTTTGAAATGATTTCAGGGGCAGGTTTTCTTTGAAAGCTGAGCAGAAACTTGCCCCGGGGCGATTCCTCCAAAGAAAGGATGTATTTGCTTTACTGCCGACTGGTTTTGGTAACAGTTTAATCTACCAGCTAGCCCCGCTGGTGGCCAATTGCTTGCAGCCATTTGAACTACGCCCGCCTCTTGTGCAGGAGGAAATAACGGCACCCTCACCAGACCAACGTGAGATCTACGATTGGACCTGGTCTGGCAATAGCCAGGCTAGGTTGGGGCCAGGGTGTATTTTCTGTTATCAAACACTGGACTGGTTGGACTAGGCCCAGCAGCCCAACACGATCTGCATCCCCTCTACTACAGGTCTGCCCACTAGAAGGGAGTCTCCTTTAACTGATAACTTCACTCTTATTCTAACCTATTTGGTTTTATACAGTTTGATGTAATTGATTAGTTTAAGAGACATTCAATATATTTCAGACAGAATAACACTGATTTCCAAAATGATGAATTCAGTTTGACTTGTCAATAGTTGCCCTTTGTTGCTTCTTTATCTCAATAGCTCATTGAGAGCCTATTGGAGGAAGCGGAGCCGGTCGCTAGGTGAAGGCCTATTGGAGGATAAGGAGCGGGGGAAGGTACCTTGAGGTGTCTCTGCACGTGACAGGTCATCTCCCACATGTCCTCTGATTGGATGGCCTTGATCTCATGACGGAGGAGAGCGAGGGCGAGCACGGACGGCTGCGAGAGAGAGAGAGGGAGAGAGAGTATGAAGACTCTAAACTGTGTTTACACACTACTGTATCCAGAATGTGCGGACAATGTCGTGGTGTGGAGGAGACGTCCTACCTTGGCTTTAGAGAATGACATGCAGCGTAGACATGCCTTTAGCTGAGCTTCCAGTTTCTCCAGACTCAACACGTCCTTCCTATCAGCAACACACACACACACATACTTAGAAACCCCTCCATGTGCATACAGATACTTAAAACCTGTTCATTTACACATAAACACGTAGAAACACTACACCATTATGTACAAAGTTCATAGACACAAACCCTTAAACACAGTTCCACTATACATACACCGGTTCACAGGCTGGTTTCACTTTGGGGTGCAGATTGTGTGTCCTTTAAATACACAGACCTTATGTAAGGTCTGAGATGGCAGCTTATCAGCAGAGCTCAGTGTTACATGGAGGATCACTGATAACCAAACATCACCTGACTCATGTTTACTCACAGCTTCAGCTGGAGATGTTCCCCTTATGGAAAGTTTGAACCTTTACCTAACAAACCAAAACTGAAATCGTTTTACAAAGTCCATGCTGATAATATGCTGTCTATAACCGGTTATAAACCAGCCCCTTAACCTGATCGTTTTCAGGTCACGGGACGTGTTTATATCAGGTTTTTATGTATATCTATCGCTATATATCTAGATAGATATCACTTTACATCTTGCTATTAATGGCTGTATTTGAAGTGTAAACATTGTCTGATGTCATCCCCTGACCTGGACGGGGATTGGCCGAGGGCCACCTGGTGGTACAGGTGCAGGAAGGTGAGGGGAGTGACGGCGCTGCTGGTGAAGTGCAGCTTCTCCGCTACGATCTTCTCCATGCGGCTGAGGTCTGAGGCGGTGAAGCGGCGCTGGCCGATGCGGATCAACTCGTGGCCGGAGGACAGCGTGGCGTCGGGCGCGCTGCGCTGGGCGGCCAGGTGCAGACAGCTCAGCCCCACGCAGGACAGGTGCTTAGGCTGCACCTGGGAGAGGGATGCACGTCAGATACACCGAGACATCGCCAGAGGCCCTGCTATCAAACATACAGACGTATGGTCTATGACTCATAAAGACATGGATCTGCTCTCGCCGAGGCTTGCCCAGCCCTTGAACACCTCCGTGTCCTACAAGGGTTTGTGTGCTCCTGCCTGGCTCATGGGGTCCGGTCTGGGCAGTCTTACCCGCATCAGCGCCAGGAAGCGGTCCAGCAGGTTGACGGCCAGGACGAAGGTCTGCGTGCTGTAGCCGAAGAAGCTGCTCAGCCCCCACAGGTCCTCCACCTGGGCGTCTCGGCACTTAGCCGAGATCCCCCCGCCGTCCTGGAAGCACACAAACAGGGTCAACGCACTGACCACCAGGGGGAGGGGGATGGACCAATGAGTAGGACTCTATACCAGGTCACTAGTAGGACTCTATACCAGGTCAATGAGTAGGACTCTATACCAGGTCACTAGTAGGACTATACCAGGTCACTAGTAGGACTCTATACCAGGTCACTAGTAGGACTCTATACCAGGTCACTAGTAGGACTCTATACCAGGTCACTAGTAGGACTCTATACCAGGTCACTAGTAGGACTATACCAGGTCACTAGTAGGACTCTATACCAGGTCACTAGTAGGACTCTATACCAGGTCACTAGTAGGACTCTATACCAGGTCACTAGTAGGACTCTATACCAGGTCACTAGTAGGACTCTATACCAGGTCACTAGTAGGACTCTATACCAGGTCACTAGTAGGACTCTATACCAGGTCACTAGTAGGACTCTATACCAGGTCACTAGTAGGACTCTATACCAGGTCACTAGTAGGACTCTATACCAGGTCACTAGTAGGACTCTATACCAGGTCACTAGTAGGACTCTATACCAGGTCACTAGTAGGACTCTATACCAGGTCACTAGTAGGACTCTATACCAGGTCACTAGTAGGACTCTATACCAGGTCACTAGTAGGACTCTATACCAGGTCACTAGTAGGCGTGGCAGTGGCAATATAAATTACGAGTGGTATGATTCACATTCACTTCACAACCAGTCAGACTTTCAACTGTCAACTGTAATCATGACAATAAGTTTAATTATATGAATAACTTGATAATAATTACCTGTTCTCTAGATTCAATCAAATTCAACCCTGTTTCCTTGGGTATATAATACCCTTCTTGCTCATAGTTGGCCCTCAGTTCCTTCATCAACTTGAAGGCGTCCATGTTGTTGTATTGTTCTTCAGCACAGTGTCGTCACTGTGAAGAGAGATACGTCATGTTATGTTCATGTTATCACAGCAGAGTCGTCTCCGCACCTCCTGGCCCCGCCGCCAGAGGGCCATGCCCCGGCCCCGCCCCCCGCCCCAGCTGGGCTTCGGTGTCACATTTCATCCGAGCCCTTCTCCTTCCTTAGATCGAAAGCCACTTGGGATTCTCGTTATACAAATGGTGTTAAATAACCAGAGTAGCGCAGAACTGTTTAATATAGACGATTCATTTGAGTTGAGGTCGTCAGCGGTGGTGTATATGGTTAAATATGGTTAAATGTGTAGGCGCTTTCGGTAGTAGTAGTGCATCCTGAGACGGGGGGAGGGGGACGCTTTCCATTTTCAGCTCAGCTGATCAACATTGGTCGGTCACCATGTAATGTAAGGTATAACGGGAGATATTATATTAATGAGAATAACCACATTCTTTATAGGGCTAGTACTAAATCGATAAGGTGATGGAGAAATGCCAATTTATTCCACACCCAAATCCAAGTGTAAAATACCTAATCGAAAAGTGACCTTTACAAACAACAGACTGGATTTACACCATAGAAAATCATATTAAACGATAATAAAAGCACAACCATAAACCTGAACGAGGGATAATTGATTTGGCCATGAATAAAGGAGTATTATTCTCACTTGGTTTGTTACGTTTCCATGATCTTTATGATCGACGATTGAAAACAACACAATAAGGATACCCTACAAATATATACATCTTCTACCACGGCTGTTTAACATCTAAACACGGTGCAAAATCATCCATCTCTAAATATTACGCTATAACATAATTGCGCTTCCATATTCCTTATGTTTGTTTTCTTAGACAAGGACAATGATTGACGGGTTAACCTAGTAAGAGCTGCTATATCAACATACTCTATGGTTAATGTGTTTTTTATCTTACAGCTAACATAAGCTTCGCTGTGGTAAGGTGTTTCTTGAATTATAATGTGAAATATGTACCTGTTATTCTGCGTTAAATCCACATATATGGAGCTTTCTATGTGGTAATCCTTTCCGTCTGCTGTGTCTCTCGGTTCTCTCTCTCTTTTGTTGACGTTCAGGAGATACACACCCACACCGTGATGGCTGCAGCCCGGAGCCAATCAGCCGGCTCCCTCAGAAGGTGCACACCCACACTGTGACGTCTGTGGTGTGGAACCAACCGACAGCCTTCTTTGGTGTTTAACGTCAAACATTAAAGAATAAATGATCATGTATGCTTCTGTATGACACATATATGTTCGGAATATTAGAAAGATGTATTTCAGAATATATAACGGGTTTTTTTTAAAGGGGCAACTGCTTGTTTATTAGACGTTTTAAGGGGTTGTTATGAGGCAACCACATTTTTGTTGTTGTCACCAACCAATCAGAAAACACGATATAAGGGCGTTCAAAAAGTCCGCCCAAAATGCAAGCCTGTGATTGGCCCCTGGAGGCACAGAAAACGTATGCATTTCATTGTATTTTTTTTTCTCACTTTTTTTTTGCACATTAGCCTTTGAGACGTGAGCGTTTACATCCTACTAACTAAGATACTTTTTTTTATTTTTTTTTTACCAATGTTCTGCAAGGACATGGGTGAAATGTTTAAGTTATTTAAAACATAAACTAACCTCCACTGTGTTGTGCAATTGTCCTTAGGCAAAAATGGTGTAGTTATACGTTTAATAATCTTTAATCTTAGTCTTTAATATAAATATTTATTTATTTTATAAATAAATAAATATATAAATAAATGTATATTTTTTTAATATCAAGTTATCTTTGCATTAAAGCGAATGTGGGAGTGATTGATGTACAGAGAAGTCGCTGGTAACGGAGTGTAGCAGAGTGTTCGGGGGCGGGTCTTCTGTCCTCCCCTCCTCGGAAGTAGACGCAGACGTCTATATTCCCTTCCTTTTTATATCCATTAAAAAATACTCCCCCTTTCCCCCATAAAGAGAAACATGGAGGCCAAAATGGAAGAGTAACCGAAGAACGGGAACATAATTCACCCCTTTTTTTTCTTAAATCGTGTGGACCGGATGAAATCCAACTGTGGTTTTCGCCGCTTCGCCGGGGAGGTAAGGCTCCGTCTATGACCTGGACGCAGTAAGGCTCTTGAGGGAGGTAAGGCTCCGTCTATGACCTGGACACAGTAGGGCTCTTTAGGGAAGGTAGGGCTCCGTCTATGACCTGGACACAGTAGGGCTCTTTAGGGAGGTAGGGCTCCGTCTATGACCTGGACGCAGTAAGGCTCTTTAGGGAGGTAGGGCTCCGTCTATGACCTGGACACAGTAGGGCTCTTTAGGGAAGGTAGGGCTCCGTCTATGACCTGGACACAGTAGGGCTCTTGAGGGAGGTAGGGCTCCGTCTATGACCTGGACGCAGTAAGGCTCTTTAGGGAGGTAAGGCTCCGTCTATGACCTGGACGCAGTAAGGCTCTTTAGGGAGGTAGGGCTCCGTCTATGACCTGGACGCAGTAAGGCTCCGTCTATGTACCGGAAATACAGCGGATCTTAAACGTCCCTGCGGTTATCCAGCCCCGCTGTCCTCACAAACACACAGATAAAACACTGTAAAATGTCGTTGATTGACAGCTATGTGTATAAATAGTTATATTTTATCAACAAAATCTTATTCTCCGTAATTTGCATCTGAAGTGTTTTGTTCCGGGCAATAGCCGAAGCCAAGTTATCGCTACACCTGCTGTTTAGCGATTTGACCTAAAAAAGTAAACCTCAATTAACATAACATTTTACAGTTGATATTGTTATACTTTTCTCAAATACAAATGTAATACCTTTTAATTCCTAATATACACTGTACGTTCCTAATATACACTGAACATTAGGGCTATTGTATTGACATCTTAGTTTTCTTCATCGAAGTGGCTTCAAATATTTTCTCTTCCCTACATTCTAAGCCCTCCTACACAGTATAGCTTACACAGCATTTAGTGAATACTTATAAAGCAATTAAGGTACACAAGGGTTTATAGCCTTTCTTAATCAGTGTAATGTAAGGTGACAAAATCCGGGGACACTTTCGGTTCAGCGGTGTAAAAACCTCCAAACGTGTAGTGTTTTTGTCATAGAAAACCAAAACGGGGACACTGCCCCGTCCCCCCTGTCGGACGGGATTGTTTGGGGGGGACGACGTCTGGTCACCCTAAAATGTGAATGTCAATGTATTATATCGTTGCATTTTAGAGACTGGTGTAGTTTTATTATGGTTCATATTCTCTTGAAGCTCCACTTACTGTTACACATAAAGTCTTAGTTTCATTATGTGTTATCATCTTATCTGTCATATGGTATCATAACCATATGAAACTAACATTGTTATCATAATCATAATATCATAATGTCTCACAATCCCTGTACCTTCGGTTCAATAATTGTACTTTCTCAAGCCAGTTAACAGAGAAGCGACTGCAATGGTTTTTAGTCTTAATAATACTAACAACCAAAACCCACTGAAAACCATATGACAAGATCATAAGTTATAAACTTGTCATACGGTAACATGGCCTATGTCTCTCTCATGTCAAACTCCTGTTGGTAGAAAATACAAAATACAGCATGTTTTTCTCAATGAAGTCCTTATTCCAAGTATTTATAGGCCAACTATAATACAAGACAGTTAGCGTGTAGACCTACAACTGTTTTAACAGTTTTAAAATAATAAAAAATAGGGCTTATAGGCTATAGTCCCATGCAGTGCTTGTAAAAGCAGAACAATGTGCTCTTAAACACAGGAAACAATTCAAAAAGACAAAATCTGTATTAAACAGTAACTGTATTATTCCGTTCTCAACACAACCTTCTTTTGATCGATAAAAATATCACGTGATCGACAAAATTCTTAACGATCAATGATTGATCATCGATTAATCATCACGCTATTTTCATCCGTAAACAATTATTCTTTATTTTTTAAATCAATAAAATCTTTTTTTATATTTAGTGTGTATTTAAGTAAGTAGCTGCATAATGACCAGCATAATGCACCCAGAGTCGTTATTATAAACCCTGACGAGGTGATGCAGGACCAAGACGTAAAGCCCCTGCTGTACACAGTATCCTTTATGGAAGGTGTGTCTCTGTGTTGTATTGATGGTGTGTGTTCTCTCTGTGCCTGCAGGTAGCTGTATCTGCTGGGGAGGTGGGCTCGACCAGGATAGGTAGAGATGAAATTTACCGAACCCTGGGAGCGCCAGAGGCTGTGTTCTCTGCTGGAGAACGCAGTCTCTAGGGAAGCCATGATGTGGAAGGCCTACGGGCCAAAGAATCCCTCCCCACAGGTGAGGGTCTGCCTCCTTCTCATTGGTCACTTTACACAGGTTAGGGTCTGCCTCCTTCTCATTGGTCACTTTACACAGGTATGGGTCGGCCTTATGGTGTGTTCCAGATGCCTCGTACACCACCTGCACTCGATTAAGTGGGGAAATCTCCCAGCTTTCTTGCGGCATTTCACGGAGGAACGCCCCCTTTTGGTCGGTCCCACTCTCATTCTGAGAGTATACAGAGTTCAGTGAGACTGACCGTATGACTCGACAACAAAAATGGCTGCGCCCATAAAGAGATTTATTTTCTTTGTATTTGTACGACATTGGTCATTTTAATGTCGATTTTAAATGTTCTTACACTTGCTGTGTGTGCAATACAATGTAAAATTGTGTAACAATTGTAACAATGCCTAGCCAATTCATACTTTGCACGTGACGTCACAACCACTGACGTTTGAATATTCCCTCTAAAAAAAACACACATATTCAAACTATTCGAATATCTATATTTGCGCATTATGTCAATGACGCACATTACATAACAGGACAAACTAATACAACGAGACATAACTACTTGTATAGGCAGTAGCGTACCGTAGGGTTTAAGTCAGGGCCTTCAGTAACGAACTCCAACGCCCAACAACGCCCCCCCCACCCACAGACATGCCCACAAATATCATATTAGGTGCCGATACAGCCAACAAAGCCATATGTGCATCACACTATGCGCTACTGCATTACATCAACAACAAGACAGATGATCTTCAACAACAACAGCGCACACGCACACCACTATGCTTTACCGCAGCTAGACTTGTGCTTTACCGCAGCTAGACTTAAGCAGCATCACCATCAGATCTTTCATTATGTTACTCCGCAACCAGATTGCACATCACACACAAAAATAAGTTTTCAGAGTTATTGTTATATTGTTCACCGGATGCTTTCGCAACTTCAACTTCAATGGATTCAATTAAGTATAGCGACAATATTACAAGTGTACCGCCTCCAGCCCAGGAGTAGTTGAGAACAGGTTCATTTAACATAGGCCTACTTATTAAGCGGCATCACTGAAACACAGCATTACCGTTTAGCCTACTGCCCAAATTCCAGCAATATATTTATGTTTCCAATCATTACAAAAAAATGATTTATAAATTAAAGTATTACAACAACATTATCGCTCCTCCTACACAGTACAAAGTAACACTCACCCATCACTTCGGATCGGTGGAAAAACGTTAAATGACCTCATGCAGTCGGGCGTCCTGTTTTAGTTGAATGAGCAGCTCCTTCTCGATGGCAACAGATGCCAGAGAGTCGGGTCTGTCCGGTTGCATTCCGCGACTCTGCGAGTAGGCTACGTTTTAATGCGCTTGAGAGTTGAGAAAGATTGCTTGAAATTAACTCTGTCTTCTCTCCAAACGATCGCCTTGAAAAAGGCAAACGAAGGAGATCAGAAACAGGATTGCTAGGTGGTGTGAAGGCGGTGGCCATAGTAGTTCATATCAGCTCTCTCTCATTACCCGCCAACGTTTCAAACTTCCCTGATGACATCACCGGGGGCCCGCGCCGGCATATTGCTGGGCCCTGGGGGCGTTCTATCACTACACATCAACATTTGATCGGCTGATGACACACGTCAGTCAAATTTATTATCCAATGGGAGGTGGTAGCTTCAGCAGAAGGCTAGCAATACTTCTAGTGCTGGCTCCACTGGTCCATGTAGCTGTGATGCGTTATTCAGCTTGCTGAGTGCTGATCAAGAGTTTTGTGCAAGCAATTTAAGGTCCTGACTCTCGTCACTTGACTTGTTGCTTGACTCTTGTCTCTTGTCTTGTAGTGTTCTGGTCGCCCGCTCGCAAAGCAGACAGCCGCGCCGCGGGTGTGTTTTTCCACATTTGAATATTCATTTTCACCTTTGAATGTCTGTTTTTAAAAACTATTCAAATATATATTTGAATTTAGAATATTCGTTGACAGCCCTACTAGCCAATGACGTACCACAATCACAAAGACAAACGGGAACGATATAAGTGCTACAAGCCAGGAAATTACGTCACAAGAGGAACTTGTGCGGGTGGTGTACGAGGCATCTGGAACACACCATCAGCTGCTACATGGCCTATCATGGAGACTATTGTCTCTGGAATTAGCTACTACATGGCAGGGTATATTTGCTCTGGGTTTAGCTGCTACTTGGCCTACCATATGCAAACTGGAATGGATTAAGCTGCTACAAGTCCTAGCCCAATAGCTCTGGGTTTAGCTGCTACGTGACCTAGCCTGTTAGCTCTGGGGTTAGCTACTACATGGTCTAGCCTATTACCTCGGAGGTTATCTCTTGTGTTACATGGCCTAGCCTCTTAGCTCTGGGTTTAGATGCATAGCCCACTAGCTCTGGGTTTAGCTGCTAGATGGCCAATCCCATTGGCTCTGGGGTTAGCTGCTAGATGGCCAATCCTATTGGCTCTGAGATTAGCTGCTAGATGGCCAATCCTATTGGCTCTGAGGTTAGCTGCTAGATGGCCAATCCCATTGGCTCTGAGGTTAGCTGCTAGATGGCCAATCCCATTGGCTCTGAGGTTAGCTGCTAGATGGCCAATCCTATTGGCTCTGGGGTTAGCTCCAGTACTACAAATAATCAAACCTCTATTGTTTACAGTGGGCTTGACACTATCACCAGTCGACCGGTTCTAGTGTCAGCTGTCTTCTGTAGCTACAGGGTATTAGCAAAGCAGCCAGGCACATTCACCGGGTCAGATTCATATCTTCGGTCCAGTGGATTCACAGCATTCCAAGCCCTCAGTGTAGATTCCAAATGTAAACGTAGACACAGTTCTTCACTCCGTAAGAGTGTTGGATGTGTAGGCTCTTTGTTAAAGAACATGGATTGTCCTGCTGGTGGTTTTGTGTTTGGCGTGACCCAGAGAACAAGGTTTTTTAAGAGTTGATTGTTATAAAAGTCTAGGATCGATAGGGTGTCTAGTTACAGGGTAGCCTACCTCACCAGGTCAAGTGCTCTTTGATCTTTGACCTCCACTGCTAGTGTGCTGTTACACATTCCAGACAAACTGACACCCTTTACTAGCCTGGTTCCACCCGCCTCCGTACTTCCGCTCAATTTTCATTTCACTTCAGTACTAGGTCTGGGGGTGCCGTATGTTCGAACGATTTCTTTTCCCTCAAGTTTGTCCCTCCAATCAGTGAACAGGAGGCGCGGCCTGAGAGGTGACGGACAGGTCGTGCGCGAGTTTCAGTTGTAGTCAAACGAATACCAGGAAGCAGCAGGAAGACCATGGAGAAAGAAGCTATTCGGTCTGTTGTGGAAACTCTGCCGAAATATAGAGACAGATTTTTTTTTTGTTGGTGGTCAAGATGTTGTGGCGTTTCTTCCCACGGGATTCTAGAAAAATTTAATTTTCCAGCTGGCTCCATTAGTGGTGAAGGAGTTTGCTAAGCATGTCACGACCAAACGTTAGCGATTGGTTAAGGCAGATCCGGAGTGGCACTGGGCAGAGCCAATAGGTTTTAAACTTCAACAGCACCCGCCTTCAAGTGAGAAATCGTTTGTCTCTATAGCAGTTCTAGACCATCGGTATGAATGAAATGAGTATGAAGGTCTAGTTAGGACTAGGCTAACCCTTTACCACATCACACCATGAACATGAAAGTGTTGGAAAGGATAACTTTAACCAATGAACCAAACCACCCCACAAAAGCCATGTTAGCCTATAACAATCACAACCAAACCACCCCATACAAGCCATGTTAGCCTATAACAATCACAACCAAACCACCCCATACAAGCCATGTTAGCCTATAACAATCACAACCAAACCACCCCATACAAGCCATGTTAGCCTATAAAAATACATGCTAACAGGACATGCTAGCTTAGGGTAAGGGTGGGCAATGTTCCTCCCTAGCCTGTGGTCCTAATGAAGACAGGGTGAACCAACTGAACACATGGATCTCCCTCCAAGTGGCAGGAAGGCTCCTGCTATCCCAGCAGGTGCGCCACTGCGCATGCATTTGTTTGTTGACATTGTTTTTGTTAACGTGTCCTCTGGTGCATTGATCCCAGCAGGAATGGTGATACAACAAGGGCTATGCATCACTTGTTGTGTCTCTTTAGGCTGGCTGCATCTCAAGACATTCATGAGCCAAAGCTACCTATCATCATGCATATTTTTTACAGCAGAGCTAGTAAACCAACGGTTTACTAGCGTTTGTTTATGCTGTTTTTATGCTGTTTTGTTGTTTGTGTTGACGTTGTGTGTTTGTTTTGATGTTGTTTGTTTGTGATTCCTAGGATACAGACATCTCCCCGGCCCAGAGAGACGAGGCAGTGCGCTGGCTGGCAGAGGTCCATGGCAGTCTGCAGCTGTACCCAGAGACGCTAGCGCTAGCCATTAGCATCCTGGACCGCTTCCTAGGCCCCATCAAGGTAAACACTGCAGCTGAACCCAGAGACGCTAGCGCTAGCCGTTAGCATCCTGGGCCCAGTTTCCCGATAACGATGGATCCACACTCGTAGGATCATTCTCAGGAAGGATCTTGTGAACCTTCATAAAAAATGTCAGAGCGTTTCCCAAAACTCGTCTTAACATGAACGCTCGTTCACTGCTCTAACAACGTTGGTAGGCTTGTGACTGACACGGTGCTGAAAGGGGCTCTGTAGGAGGGGGAGACGCAGGAATGTTGTTGGATGAAACTATATTTTGTGGCAGCAAAAAAATATCTCCACATCAATGCCAACAGCAGAGTAGCCTACGAAAAGAATAGACTAATATGCTAATAAGCTACAAATATTAAAACACAGTTCATTAGGCTTAGGCCGATATATGCTATATAAGTCCTAATCCTGAACATACTTTTCACAGCATTTTCCCCCCTGAAATAATTCCACATTACAAAAATAAAAAATAGCTTGTGTCTGTGTGACAACTATAGCATTTATCGAAATGTGCTGATTTCTGAAACATGCTTTGCGCAGCAAAGAGAGCAGACTTTCTCTGATTCCGCATGAGGTTTCATTGATTGGCGCGCATTCTCTAGTCTAGAATCTTTGGTGTAAACATAAAAAATGCAACGTTCCATTCATTCATTATCATTCAAACGCAGAGGCATTGACACGGCTGTTGCTGTTACTGGTCTAGACCCTGCCCATATTGTCGGGCAGGGGTATGATGGTGCGGGCAATGTAAGCGGGAGAGCGTGCAGAGTTCAGGCACACATCACAGCACAGTGTCCTGCAGCAGTCTACGTTCACTGCAGACACCACGCTCTCAACATGGCGATTGTGCACTCCACTAAGGTCCTTTTAAACCTTTATTTGGGTTGACACCTAGACGTTGGTCTCAGGTGGTCTGTGGTCCACGACAAAGGCATGATAGAGCGCTGGTATTGGTTGAGATGTTTGTCTCTGTTCTCTAGGCCCGCCCCAAATACCTGCGCTGCATCGCCATCGCCTGCTTCTTCCTGGCTGCTAAGACTTGCGAGGAAGATGAGGTACTCGCACACAAATGTATTTCACTATGTGGGTCTCTCTGTGTGTGTGTTTGTGTTTATATGTGTGTCTCCAGTGCGTGCCCTGCATCAGTGTGCTGCTAGCTGGCCCCGGCGGTGTGTGTGTGTGTGTGTGTGTGTGTGTGTGTGTGTGTGTGTGTGTGTGTGTGTGTGTGTGTGTGTGTGTGTGTGTGTGTGTGTGTGTGTGTGTGTGTGTGTGTGTGTGTGTGTGTGTGTGTGTGTGTGTGTCTCTCCAGTGCGTGCCCTGCATCAGTGTGCTAGCTGGCTCCAGAGAGTGTGACTATTGCCGCTTTTCCACCGACAGTATCAACTCGACTCAACTCGGTTCCAGGCGCGTTTCCATCTAAAAAAGTACCTCTTCAATGTGGGCGGGTCGTAGAAAAGAACCTCTCCAACATGGGCGGGTCGTCATTAGGTTTTAAACACGGGAGACGCGATTCCCGGGAAATCTGAATCTGATCAAGACTATTTCCTGATTCCCGGGAAAGGTTATGATGGGAAATAAAATAAAATAAAAAACGCAATGACTGCGCGTCTATTGTTGTCATACGGTGACGTTGATGGAGGCAAAACTCGAGCCCTGGGAAAGGAACGACACTGAAACGAAACAGCGAAACGCCGGTCCGTGGACTCCAGCAGCCACGCCGGACACACACAACCACGCCGGACACACACAACCACGCACAGCCTTACTCTAGCCCCGAGAAAGGAGCGACACACACGGCGAAACGCTGATCAGTGTCCCCTTCGGGAGCGGGTCCAACCACGCCGGACACAACTTAACTTTGAGAGATTATTCCCATTTACAGCCGCTGGCCAATCAGTTACCAGCAGCCTGTTTACGTCACACAAAAGTACCTACTCCGCTCGCTTGGAACCTCGACGGAGGTAGTACTAAAAAAAAGTACCCGGTACTAGGTACCAGGTACTTTTTTTGCCAATGGAAACGCAAAAAACGCGTGGCGAGTCGAGTCGAGTCGAGCTGGTACTGGCGGTGGAAAAGCGGCATAAACGGTGTGTGTGTGTGTGTCTCCAGTGCGTGCCCTGCGTCAGCGTGCTAGCTGGCTCCAGAGAGTGTGACTATACGGTGTGTGTGTGTGTGTGTGTGTGTGTGTGTGTGTGTGTGTGTGTGTGTGTGTGTGTGTGTGTGTGTGTGTGTGTGTGTGTGTGTGTGTGTGTGTGTGTGTGTGTGTGTGTGTGTGTGTGTGTGTCTCCAGTGCGTGCCCTGCGTCAGCGTGCTAGCTGGCTCCAGAGTGTGACCGTACGGTGTGTGTGTGTGTCTCTCTCTCTCCAGTGCGTGCCCTGCGTCAGCGTGCTAGCTGGCTCCAGAGTGTGACTATACGGTGTGTGTGTGTGTGTGTCTCTCTCTCTCCAGTGCGTGCCCTGCGTCAGCGTGCTAGCTGGCTCCAGCGGCTGTGACTGTACGGTCTCTGAGATCCGGCGGATGGAGCGGGTCATCCTGGACAAGCTGCACTGGAACCTCCATACTGCCACGCCTCTCCACTTCCTGCAGATCGTACGTCCGCTAATACTCACTTCCTGTCTAGTATTTGATGATGATGTCATGGTGATGATTATGATGATTCCCCCCCCCCATATAGTTCCATGCTCTGCTGGTGTGTGGGGGCTCCATGGTTCTGGTGGGGGGCAGTCGCTCCCAGCACCTCTCCCTCCTCACCCGCCGGCTACACCACTGCCTGGCCGACCACACACTCACACAGGTACACACTGCAACAAGTACACACACACTCACTCAGGTACACACTACAACAAGTACACACACACTCACACAGGTACACACTGCAACAAGTACACACACACTCACACAGGTACACACTGCAACAAGTACACACACACTCACACAGGTACACACTACAACAAGTACACACACACTCACACAGGTACACACTACAACAAGTACACACACTCACACAGGTACACACTACAACAAGTACACACACACTCACACAGGTACACACTGCAACAAGTACACACACACTCACACAGGTACACACTGCAACAAGTACACACACACTCACACAGGTACACACTACAACAAGTACACACACACTCACACAGGTACACACTGCAACAAGTACACACACACTCACACAGGTACACACTACAAGTACACACACACACACACACAGGTACACACTACAAGTACACACACACTCACACAGGTACACACTACAACAAGTACACACACACTCACACAGGTACACACTACAACAAGTACACACACACTCACACAGGTACACACTACAACAAGAACACACACTCACACAGGTACACACACACTCACACATAACTCTCCGTCGAGGCAACAGAGACGGACGGAGACGGCGAGGGCTGTGATTGGTCCTCTAACAAAATAATTTCCGGAATCACTTTCCCTGATTTGACTTTACACCTTATTTACTTTGTACATTGTTTAGTTTGCACATTAAGGACTAATAAAACACCAAATAAGATTTGAAAAGCTTTGGAAGTTATTTTCAACAATATTTACTAGGGATGGGCATGAGTAACCGATTACTCGAGTACTCCTCGTTTCAAATGAACTCGGTTGGTGAACAGGCAAACTCGAGCTTGCGTATATATACATATTTTTAAATTTATTATTATTTTTTTTTTTAAACACAGACAAAATTAAGTTTAACCTAAAGTAAAAGTAAAGTAAAGTAAGTAAAACCTAAAGTTTTCTGAAGCAAATCCATCAATTTTCTGTGTCGCGCATGCAGTGACGTGTGCACAGCGCCACAATTAAAAAAGTTTTCAGATGGTGGGTAGAGCAACACGCAGCTAGGTATGGAAATATTTTACAGATATAGGAGATCATAAGGTGGATTGTAAAATATGCCAAGCGAAATTGATCTACCAGAGTACTACAAGTACTATGCGGCAACATATGCTCCTGAAACACGGTGAGTTCAGGAAAGCAGACCCGCAGCACCCAAGTGTGTCAGCTATATTCACCGCCGCAAGACACAGCTGTAATCCCGCTGTAAAATGATTTCAGTGAGCCATGCATTCGTCCTCAGCAAAACCCCATGGAGTGGTGGAAGTCCAACAGGGATCGGTACAAGAAAAATAGTTTTCTGGCAGAGTAGCACCTGCTTATCCCCGTCACCTCCGTGTTAGCGGAGAGATTCTCCACCGCGGGACTGATATTGAACAGAATGCGCTCTCGCCTTTCTCCAGAACACGTATGCTTGTTTTCCTGAGCAAGGATTGATTTTGGTTTTCAGAGAATCATTGTTTATAGGTTTTATTTTTCTAAAGGTGTAAAGTGGTGCCTCAGTTAAGATTGACACGGCTATTTTTGCTCTGGTGGAATAATTAGGCCCCATATATTTATTTAAATAGTATTGTTTTATTTAATTTGCTGCCGTTTTATTTGCAGCGTTAACTTATTTGCAATGGTCACTTTTTTTTTCTTTTTTTTTACCGTTACAGGCCTACACCGTTGGTTCAATGTCATTTAAATTGTGACACATATTTATTTATTTTTGTAAGGATGTGTTAAAGGTGTTTTGAACTTTTGCAAAATAAATTATTAATACTCTGATTGCCGTCCATCATTAGGCCTATTCCTGCTGCAGATGCGTTGCATTCTAAAAATAGATAATAGATAAACGAGAAATCGATTGATCCTCGAGGAATTCCTCGAGTTTGGAATTTACTACTCGTGCCCATCCCTACTATTTACATGGTTAGTAGTCAGCATATAAGATCAATCGGGGGCAAATTGAATTGCGTATCCCACATCCCGGTCTCCGTAGTTACGGAGTCGATTACGGATATGGAGTAGTATACTTTGGCCTTTACTGTACAGAGCCTTTCTCTCTGTCTCTTTCTCTCTGTGTTGGGCCGTTTTTAAAGTATTTTCAGTTGCAGCTTGAAGCCATGTTGGTATTAAAAATATTGTGAAGGTATTAAAAAAGGTATTCAATTCATGACTTTCTGTATATACCCTTTATATTGTAGGTGCGAGGTTCCATGCTGGCTCTGTCTCTCATCTCCCTGGAGCTGGAATCCTGCTGTTCTGATTGGCTGATGCTAACAATAGACCTGCTGAGCAAGGCCCAGGTACCTGTCTGTCTGTCTGTCTGAATAAAGTGTTCTTATAATAAAAACAATTATAATAAATAATGACAATAATAATAAAAATATGTATCATTTATTGAGATGTTTTTGACAAACTCACTGTTGAGGGTGTAGGACATTACAGTGGGTGGTTGTGTCCTCTCTCAGATGGACAGCCGGGAGTTGATCCAGTGCAGAGAGCAGTTGTCCCGTCGTCTTTCCACTCAGAGAGCTTCCCTCCCTCCCAACACGCTGTACATCTACCACCCCCACCAGGACCCCCCCCGCCGGGCCCCGCCCCCCCCGGCCCCTGGGTCCGCCCTGTCCACCGCAACACAAGGTAGGCCTGTGCTGCCTGGTGGTCGTAGTGGTTGACCGCAACACAAGGTAGGCCTGTGCTGCCTGGTGGTCGTAGTGGTTGACCACAACACAAGGTAGGCCTGTACTGCCTGGTGGTCGTAGTGGTTGACCACAACACAAGGTAGGCCTGTACTGCCTGGTGGTCGTAGTGGTTGACCACAACACAAGGTAGGCCTGTGCTGCCTGGTGGTCGTAGTGGTTGACCACAACACAAGGTAGGCCTGTGCTGCCTGGTGGTCGTAGTGGTTGACCACAACACAAGGTAGGCCTGTGCTGCCTGGTGGTCGTAGTGGTTGACCACAACACAAGGTAGGCCTGTGCTGCCTGGTGGTCGTAGTGGTTGACCACAACACAAGGTAGGCCTGTGCTGCCTGGTGGTCGTAGTGGTTGACCACAACACAAGGTAGGCCTGTGCTGCCTGGTGGTCGTAGTGGTTGACCACAACACAAGGTAGGC
This sequence comes from Micromesistius poutassou, assembly GCF_964030765.1. Taxonomy (NCBI): domain Eukaryota; kingdom Metazoa; phylum Chordata; class Actinopteri; order Gadiformes; family Gadidae; genus Micromesistius; species Micromesistius poutassou. The sequence goes on from NC_140288.1 coordinate 15,216,881, forward strand.
CTGTGCTGCCTGGTGGTCGTAGTGGTTGACCACAACACAAGGTAGGCCTGTGCTGCCTGGTGGTCGTAGTGGTTGACCACAACACAAGGTAGGCCTGTACTGCCTGGTGGTCGTAGTGGTTGACCGCAACACAAGGTAGGCCTGTGCTGCCTGGTGGTCGTAGTGGTTATGGAGCCTGGTTCCTCCCCAGGTAAACCGGGTTATGTATTAAGGCCATTATTAGTGTGGTTGCTACTGCAAGCACATCTACTGTTCTTCATAAGTTTTCTTTATTCTGTTTGCCTGTTTTTTGTGCAGTTAACTGCTCCTGCATACTTTCAGCTACAGAAACCATTCAACTATCAAAATGTCAGGCTCTTTAACGTAACTTGGACAATTTTCAACGTTAACCTTCGTTCAAAAAAATTTACAAATCAACACACTTGTATCTTCAATAATCTGAAACCAAATTTTGATTACCTTGAAATGTCTGGAGAGGCAGCACAACGAGGCTGGAGTACGCAACTAAGGCCTATTGAGATCGGCGCGCGGGGGTTCGTGGCTAGATCTGCTACTAGCTTGCTGTCTGAACTGGGCATTTGTGGACGAAATCTGAGGCAGGCGGTTAGTAACATGTCCTTGGCAGCAGAATGAGCAAGTGAATGGCTGTGGGTAAGGAGAAAACATACTTCCTGGGGTGCAAGCTAAGGTAAGCCAGCTGAGTAATGTGCTAACGTGTTTGTTTGGTCAGGGTTAGGGGTAGGGCTAGGGGTACGATGCAGTAAAGAGTATTTAGATGCATTAAATGTGGCAATGTGGTGGCAGCATAGAGGGGGGTGACTCCAGGATGCTGGTTTCATTGTAAGCCCTCAGGAGACGTCGTGGGCCTAACTTAACGAAACATCTGTGAAAGAGGGTGTCTTGTGTTTTTCACCTTTGGTTGGTAGCTTAGTGGGCAGCGTGCTTATAAGGTTGGTTTGGGTAGGGGCTTCTGAATATGTGATTTCCTTGGATTATGGCACAAGGGAGTATTACATCTGATCCTGTGTATTAATGAAATACACTTTTTTCAGAATCACAGTTTAAGTTTGTTTTCAGTTGGTCTCGTTGATTTATGCTGAGGTTAGAGCACAGAGGACGTGCAGGCAGTGTCGCCAGATTGGGCAGTTTACCATCTTTGCGATTTGCGTATCGCGTTCTATTATATTGCGATGTCAGTTTGAATTAGATTAATCGTTTAGCCCTACCGTAGGCTGAATAATGTATGGCGCCCCTTGTGTCCAGAAAATGTTATTACTCCCATAGTGATTTCCTTTGCTGTAACTACTGTATATTCAGAATCAGAGGAATATTTTTCACTTGAGTAGTGCGTCCCCTCAGGCACCTTGGGCACCTAGCATGTTCCTGTGCTCATGCCAGATATTCACGTTACACTCACCTGAAAATACACACAGATGCATTAACCAGAGCATGTTGGGTGTCTGCACTTAATAGCTGCTTTCACATATGACCGCCGTCTTTTCTCCGCATTTGTGGAGCAGGAGGTTCGACCGTGAGGGTCATTCACACTTATTCACACTTGATGCCCGATATGCGGAGATCGGTGTCAGTAGAATCTCCGGCTGTTTAAGGGGGCGGGCTTGCAAGGGACGGCATATGACGTAGGGTCGCAAGAGGCGGGATCAGGTTTGTTTTGGTTTGACCGCAGACAGCACGCAGGCAAAATGGGCAGAACTCATCGCGATCATGTTAAATGTTGCTGCAGCGATGCATATATTCCGTTGCATCCACAACATCCGCATCGATCGATGAAAGACTGGAGCATGAGTTACAGACAAATGGAAGAAACGACGAACAAGAAAGGCGTGGCGAACGACTGCGTTACCGGAGGAAGAGAGCGAGTGGAAGGATGGGACCCTATAATGTTCAGCTAACTGTTGTCAATAATAATTGTTACGAGAGAAGTGCATGTGTGTGCGTGAGAATGGCAGTGTGTGTGTGTGAGTGAACGAGCGAGGAGAGCGAGCAGTAGCGTATGTCAGTTTAGTGAAGTAATGAACGAGTCTGGTTGTGTCTGTGCAAACGTGTAGGCCCTACTGTAAAGTTAGTGAAACTAAGAATATAGTACCCAGCCTGTCAATAATCGGTGGCCGCTTCATTCCGACCATATTCAAACCTATAAGCAGACCCACTGCCGGTCAAAGTAAAGGGTGTTACTCCTGAGAGAATCGACGGAGCTCCTCGACTATGGTCTGGGAGCCGACAGCAGGAAAGGTGTAACATCATAATAAAAATATATTTTAAACCATTCAGCGAACAAAAGGCAATAGGCTGATTATCGATTAGGGTGCGGGTGCCACTCAATGACATGCAAACGTAGACCGAAGCGTCATCAACACGCCCACTCAACTGGTGTGAAATGCCGACATCCTACTGCTCATTCACATATAAGGATAATTAGCATTTCCTCCGCAGAATATACTACCTCGGGGGTAGTATCTTTTCAGGAGGTCCAACGTCAGGATATGTCATTCACATATACGGCACCTCCATAGAATAGACGGAGAACAGACGGATGCACGTCCATATGTGAAAGCAGCTAACATGCATTCGACTCTAACCTGGTTTTCCTGTCTAACCGGGTTTCCCTGTGCTAACATACTGACTTGGGGAACCTTTAAGGAGTGTTTTCTAATACAAGAGGGTACTGCCTCATACATGTGTTGTGTATTTTCTAATGTATGTGTGATATATTTTCCCGGAAGTATGTTCTTTCCTGGGTGTTGACGAGTGTTTCCTGTCTCCAGTCCTGGCCTCCAGCGACGGGACGGGGACCCCCCACTCCCACTCCAGCCCCACCCCCCCTCTTCTACCTGCCCAGCTCCACCCCCCCCACCTGCACACCCTCAACATGCGATGCAAGGCCTCTGCCAAACGCAAGGTACTCCTTTACCTGGTTTAGTTAAGGTACTCCTTTACCTGGTTTAGTTACGCAAGGTACTCCTTTACCTGGTTTAGTTACGCAAGGTACTCCTTTACCTGGTTTAGTTACGCAAGGTACTCCTTTACCTGGTTTAGTTAAGCAAGGTACTCCTTTACCTGGTTTAGTTACGCAAGGTACTCCTTTACCTGGTTTAGTTAAGCAAGGTACTCCTTTACCTGGTTTAGTTACGCAAGGTACTCCTTTACCTGGTTTAGTTACGCAAGGTACTCCTTTACCTGGTTTAGTTAAGCAAGGTACTCCTTTACCTGGTTTAGTTACACAAGGGACTTGACTCCTTTAACTGGTTTAGTAACTAAACGTGTGTGTGTGTGTGTGTGTGTGTGTGTGTGTGTGTGTGTGTGTGTGTGTGTGTGTGTGTGTGTGTGTGTGTGTGTGTGTGTGTGTGTGTGTGTGTGTGTGTGTGTGTGTGTGTGTGAGTGATACTAGTGCACCTAGTTGTTATGCTTGTATGTGTGTACCCATTACACTTGTGTAACTAGTGGTGTTGGTGGTGTGTGTTTACTGGCTCTACTGGTGTGATAGTTGTTGTGTTGCTGTACGTTGTGTGCAGGTGGAGGTGATGGAGGTGGACGACTTCTTTGATGGAATCAAACGTCTGTACAACGAAGAGTCGGAGCCCCCTGTGGGCGGACGAGGAGGAGGAGGAGGAGGAGAGGAGGAGGATCTAGGGCGGGGTTTATGCAGTGTCCTGGCACCCAGACAGGAAGGCAGTATCTCCCCCTGCCCGCCTCTGCAGCCCATCCCCGCCCCCTAGTGGAGGAACAGAAGACCACCGCAGCCACACACCTTGTTTACTGAAACCCTTGCAGTGCTCAGATGGAGTGCCACGCCCTCTAGACCCCCGGGGAACCCCTCTCCTCCTAGACCCTGTCAGCGCAGCCTCATTCACAGCTGGCTGTGGCGCATCGTGCTAGCTACGACTAGCTTTAAGAAGCCGTGGTATGTGCTAGTTAGCTGTAACTAGCTGCTAGCAGTGACAGGTTGCTAGAGAGCAGTGAGTGTTTGTTATCTAGCTGCTGGTGAGCAGCGAGGGGCCAGCGGTGCCGTTGGGGTCTCAGCAGACGGGGGGTGTGTGCGGTGGTCCCTGGAGGAGGAGCAGCGTTCTGAGGCAGCTTCACCTCACAGTCAGAGCACAGGGCCACCAAAAACCTACTCTCAACAATCCTATTTGTGAACACAAAAACAAAATGTAAAAAAAAGTATATATATGTATGGAAAAAGAGGCAGAAAGGTTCCTTTAAAAAAAAGTAGAGTTGACTTCCCTGAGCTTCGTTTGGCGCCTAACACGATATGATTTGTTACGTTTCTCACTGTAAACTACACGTTTTTATTTGTTTTATTTATGCTTTCCTTTCTTTCTCTCCCGTCTCTCTTTTAATAGTCACGTCATGTCATTTCCTTTCCCTGTTCTAATGTTACATGCATGTTTAACAGTTTCACCTATTTAAAAATTAACTACTGTTTTAACCGATGTAGGAATGTTTGTGTGTCTGAATGATAATGTGTGCATTTATTGCCCTGATAGTCAAAAGCGTTATACTTGTTGAAGTGTAATTTCATTGTTGATAAGATACTAATATAAAGACACACTCGCCCCCTGCTGGTTGAATGTAAACTATGATCTTTCTGTGGTTGACTTGTCATCAGTCTGAGGTGTAACCAAACTCCTCACCTTTTCACTTATCTTTGATATTACAGTGCAAAAAAAAAAGGCCCTAGTGTCTGTGCTGTGAGCTGACTGCTGCCCCCGGACGACCCCAATACCAATAAAGAAAAGAGTCCCCTCCACCTGCCTCTCTGTGTGTGTGTGTGTGTGTGTGTGTGTGTGTGTGTGTGTGTGTGTGTGTGTGTGTGTGTGTGTGTGTGTGTGTGTGTGTGTGTGTGTGTGTGTGTGTGTTATTTTATGTAGAAAGTATTTTTTTCATGAAGTGACATGGCGTTTAATGTAAAAGTTCTCCACCTTGCTCCCAGTTGCTGAAACTAAAAGGCACCTTGGAGGTAGTTTGAAGTGAAGGTTTTAGCCTTAATTCTAACAGATGTTTGAAAATGCTTTCATGGCTAAAAGTTGCAGGAAGCCGCTATGACCCACACTATCTTTGTGATCATTTATTTTTAAGCTAGTATGGTTATAATGAGCGATACTTTATGTAGAGGATATGAAATGCGCCCTACACATAACCTACTGTCTCCCCACATACCATTTAAAGGTTTAGACCTGTGTATTCATAACAGTTGTCATCAAACTTCTAATCTTGATCGCATAAATATATATAATGTCAATTTGAATCAAGGAGGAAGACGATTTC